>NC_138958.1:770000-1120000 GCF_965226115.1 Aulonocara stuartgranti | reverse complement strand
TCAGTTTGAGAACGACTGATTTAGGGTGACAGTTAATCACAGAGCGCACTTTTTCACACTTATTAAAACAGTCTGTGCTGATTTAAAGCTGTCAGAGTTTACTGTGATTCAGCACAGGTCATATGTTGTCCTCCATAACTTATATATTGAGTTATACATTTGGTGTTTAGCTAAAGAAAAATCAGGTTTTTTGTATTGAGGCAGGATTGTGGTGTGTTTGGCGTTGATCCAGGATCAGCACTGACCAGTCATGTTGCTGTGGTGTCGTAGGTCTGCGCTGTATCAAGTTAGGTTTGTTGTTAGCCAAACTTGGCTCACTCATCACAGCATTAGCTATTAGCTGGGCTCATGCTAACTGAATAGTCACACGTCATTGGTTGGTTGCGACGGACCTCTGAAGCTGTTCCTAGATAATCCTCTGCTTCTTCCTGATGCTCCCAAACTATCATTAAAGCAACAGAAACCACCGACTAAACTGCAACAGTTTATTCACTTTGATAAGCCTCATAACTGTTCAAGCAACAAGAGGACAAACTTTTCTGATTCACCATTTAATCTCCTTTTAAAGACTCTAACGCTCCAACTTCACTTAAAATCCAAGCTTCTCTCTGCTCCTTCTGTTTGTTTGACCCCCCCCCCCCAATATACCTCCCTCCTCCTCTTCATTCCTGCTGCCAAATTAAGTGTCAAACAGACAAGGCAGGCGGGTGGATGGCCCACATGTCTCCTATAGAGGTCTGCAGTGTGGTACAGAACATTTCAGCCAGCGCTCTGTTATCCCCCCACCCCCTGTTTATTAGTGGCTGATTGGGTTGTTATTGTAATTATGAGATGCTGTACGTGTAGTGAGGGCACTGGGCTGTTCCCTGGTGGGTGGTCCTCTGTGTCGGTGTGGGCTGTAGAGGGATCACGGTCATTGTCCCACCTGCATTCGTTTTATTGGGTTTTATTTGTTGTGTTCTTTAACACCAGAAGCGTCCAAATGTTAAATGAAAATGTGGATTTATTGAACCTGTTGAATCCTTTTATTTATACTTTAAATAGAAATAAATATTTAAATATTTTAAAACCTTTGTGATGTTTTTATGTGTTGTAGATGAACTTGGGTAGGGCTCTCGTGCGCGCGTGTGTGTGCGTGTTAGGGCTGCGTCGACTATCAAAATCGTCGACGACTGATTTAATAGTCGACGCATCGTTTGAAGCTTTGTAAGATCACAAAAGACGCAGGAATAAGCAGCAGGATTTAAGAGTGTAATAACGGACAAACAGAAGATGGCAGCACTGCATGTACAAGGATGCCAGCTGCCGTTAAACCCCGAAGAAGAAGAAGCTGTGTCCCAGAATTCATAGCGCAGCCCAGCTCAGTTTCCAACAATGGCGGCAGCTAGTTAGTTTTAATATTACTTATTATTCTTTCTGGGTCACAAAATAAACGTTTAACATATTTTCAGGCGAGAATGTAGCTGTGTAAACCTCAAATATCTGCTCAGTTTATCAGGACACCGCATATTTTCAAAAGCGCTCCGACGTTTTCGGAGACGTGTTACCCACTAGCTCGATAGCTAGCCGGGGGCTAGGCTAACTAGAGCCGTGAGAACACCGGACTCCGGCAAATCTTTTTCAAACCCACCGCCGTCTTTCGCTACTCAGGTTAAACATGACATATGAGTCACTTAGATAACTTAAAAATGTTATTGTTTGGCTTTTTTTTAGTATTTTATTTGTTCCTGAGTAAATCGGTTTGGCTGAGATTAAAGTTATAGTTTTTACACAGCTGAATAAACGTCAAGCAGACAGCTGATCATCAGAAGTGTGAGATGCTCCAGAATTTACTCCGGTGTCCTGTTATATTTTAGATAGCAAGGAGTTTATTAAACTTCACCGAAACAATCTGCAAATGTCATTAAAATTTAATAAACTATCATCTTGTCTTTATTTTTAGTTAGCACCGTAAACACTTAAAGCTGTAAGCTAATGATAGTTATATAAGAGCAGATGCTGCTGGTGCAATAAGCTGTATGTCCAATGGATGCATGATCTGAATAGTCGACTAATCGCAAAAATAGTCGACTATCAAAATAATGGTTTGTGGCAGCCCTAGTGTGTGCATGTGCGTGTGCACATAGCGGCTCTTCATTCATGCATGTGATCACCAACCGACCTGTGGGTCCCTTACGTCACTCTGCGTTCCTGTCTGGGCTCAGGTTACACTTTCAGCCCCCCAGCTTCCCTCCCACCGTTTTTCTGCCCCCCCCTTTTCACCCCTTGTTTTTTTTCCATGCGACCCTCTTTTCTTCTAGCCACGCCCCTCCTCTCCCTGCTGGCTCACTCCTGGATCTCCTTGCTACCAAACCTGGGAGGAGAAGACTGCAGACACAGGGGCTCTAACAACCAGCCCCAGACTGCTGTTCCTCTCTCTTGTCCCCCCCCCAGCATTCACTCCTGTCAGTTGAAAGCAAGACTCCATTTTGCAGTAGAGGCTCTGTGCACGTCCATGTGCTGCTTGCCCTCGTGGCCCTCTAACATTTCTTTGTGTCAGTGAAGCTTGCCGTCATCATGCCGGGCGACCAGAAAGGCCTCACTGCCTCTCACGTATTTCTTACCTGTGCTGTTTATAAAGAGAGCCCTCCATGTGTAAGGGGCTCGAGTCCTCTTGGTGTGACTTGAAGATAACTTTGGGCAGCGGTGAGTTGCACCCTGGCCCCTGTGCAGTTGTGTAACAGTTTGTTATGTTGTTGTGTTTCACAATAGGTATCCGGTTAGTGCTGCAGGCTGACAGCGAGCGGGTGACCTGTGTTCGATGTGTCCGTGAGATAAGGCAGGAGGGGCAGAGAGAGGTGTAAGGTTGCTGTTATCACTGCGACTTACAGCAACCGCCGCACGGCCGAGGAAGTAGCCTGTCTTGGTGTTTTGCGATGCAGGTTGCGCCGAGGCGTGGTCAAGGCACACCGGTTCGCTGATTGAGTTACTGTTGTTGTTTCAAACTCGAGTGTTATCTGATGAGTTGCTTAACAGTTAAATTGGATTTATTGACTACTTTTATGAGTTGTTTTTGGCTGCCGGCTGCCGGCTCGCCGCAGGGGGAAGTACAAAGTTGAGCTGGTGGAGGCTGCGTCCACACAAATGTGGGTACATGCAGCTGCACAGTTTGTGTTGTTCTCTGAGCTTGTTGTGCGTCTTCTCACTGGAAGCAATCTCAGCACTGAGCTAAAGACAGTGAAGGATGTGATTCATAGGTGAAGCACAAATGTGCGTACTGGCCAGTGGATACGTGGAGATGAATTATTTAATGTTACAGATTCTATTTTGCTTTTACTTGTTTCTTTTAAAGCTCGACACGTGTTCTTTCTCTGCTGCTGCACTGACGTTTGTCTTACTCGAGTCTCGCCTGGAAGAAAGGATATTTTTCTGCACTTCTCTGAAGGAGTTACTGCAAACAAGCGTAACGCCACTGCAGATATGGCATCAGATATTTTTACTCTTCAGTCTTTATGTTTTCGGAGGAAGGGAAGTGTGTTCCTGTGATTACAAGTACAAGTTTAACTCGACCTGCAGCGTGAATCTGTAGTAAACGTGGTTCAGTAGTTTACTGGTTTTATAGGCGGCTCTGTGTTATAAGCAGCCACTTTGTTGATGTGTGATTCTGGTCGTAGGTTGAACCTGAATTGTTGACATGTTTTTCATGCTAACCATTAACCAAATGGTGAGTTAATGGTTAGCTCTCACCTGGGGAAATGGCGTGCTCAGGTGAGAAGTCGGTTTCCAATCAATGTACTGCAATAAATCTTCCCTATTTTGGGATTCAGGGTTCAGTGTTATTGACGTCTTTTTTTTAAATGGTGTGTGCATGTGCGTGCGTTGCGAGGAGGGTTCATGCATTTAGCTGCACGGAGCTCTGAGCCTGACGAGCGACTGAGAGCAGCGTGGTGCGCACAAGCTCGAGCCTGGCTGTGGGACTCACGTTCTCCTAAAGGAAAAGTCTAACCGAAACATTAACAGAGTGAATAATTAGCATGAATTATTACGAGCTTCCTTCATTCTGAGTACAGGGAAGAGTTTTTTGTGCTTTCTTTTTTTCTGTCACTAAAGTGTTTAAAGGATTTTTCATCGTCTGTCAGACGGCTGCCTTTGAATCAGCCGGTGCTGTTTATGTCCACCACCATCTGTTTTTAGGCCGTGATGGCTGCTGTTATGGCTGATACAGTCCATGCATAGTTAAATCGAGGGAGCAAATTAGGATTTTATGTCTCACAACTACAGAGTTTAATGGGCGTGCTCGTGAAATGTAAATGGGTGTGGCAACAGGGCAGAATCTGCGGTCAGCCGCCGTCCTCTGTGTCACCGTGTGACCCAGTAAATCACATCTCTTCCACTTTATACAGCAAGTCTGTTCATGTGAACTAAACACCTGCTCTGGTGGAGAAACATCCACGCTCTGTGCTTATTCCTGGCATTTGTGCTGCAGGCAGTTCAAAGAAACAGGACGTTTAAGGAGAACTGGCTGTGTTTATGAGGCTGGGGTGTAAATATGATGCTATATGGATGGCAAAGCTTTCTTTCCAGTAAATGTGTGCGAGCTGGTTTCTGTCGTGTGACAGCTGTTGGTTTGGATCCGCAGGTTTGCAAATGGCAGTGTTGTTGTTTTTGTGGCCGCTTTGCCGACCTGGAGTTCGAAACCTGCTTTGTCACGTCAACAACAGAAATACTGTTTTCATCGTTACACCTGTCTTGCACAATCAGAACGACGAAGTGTTTCTTCCTCCTGTAATTTGCCTTTAATGTGTTATTATGTGGAGCGAGAAACTCTCTGCACATCTCTCCCAAAGTTACTGTGTGCTGATGAATTCTCCACTCCTCTGATGCGTGCGCGGATGCGTTTGTCTAAACGTAAGCTTGTGTCTGCACCAGCTGAAGAGTGGATCGTTTCTGTTAACCTCGTGGCTGCTGCGCTCGATCAAACGCTGCTGTACAATAATACTGCTATAGCCGATGAGACTGTGTGTGTGTGTGTGTGTGTGTGTGTGTGTGTGTGTGTGTGTGTGTGTGTGTGTGTGTGTGTCAGAGAGAGAAAGGCAATTGCGGAGAGTCTGGTTTTCGGACTTGAGCGGCCGCTTCGTGAATGTCTTTCTTCACCTTGATGCAGGTCGGCGCTGGTTTTGTGGCTGAAACTGGGAGAAAGAAGTTTGTACTGATGTTCACATCCAGTTGTTGTAATGCAGCTGCAAACTGAGGCCCTTTTGTCTGTTCAGCCTGCCACAGTCGGGCTAATTGATGTGAATTAAAGCCAAAGCAACATTTTCCAAATGAACAGCTCTCTGAAGGATGCAGATGTCCTGCGGACAGGTTTTCATCGTCGCCGTGACGACGGGGATGAATGTTATAGGCAAATATTGTGCTGCATTCACCTGACCTGTGCAGCACCCTCGCTTCAGTCACAAACACAGCATTTCCGGTATAAAGTCACAAATGAGCCGCTGCGTGCTGCAATGTGTGAGAAACGACATCCATGGAAAATTTTCAGTCATCTGTGAAAACTGATTGTTCTGTATCAGAAGTACATTTGAACATTTCTGATTAAAAGAAGATTAATCAAGAAGTAATGAGCTTATATTAATTGAAACGTGCTTGTTTCTTATGCGCTTCCCTCTGTCTGTCCTTTCAGTCTGCTCGAGCAAGGACATCCGGAATAACGTGACCAACCTCCAGTCGTTGGAGAACTGCACCATCATCGAGGGCCACCTAAAAATCCTGCTCATGTTTAAGACCAGGACGGAGGACTTCCGCGGCCTGAGCTACCCGAAACTGCGAGTGGTGACGGACTACGTGCTGCTGTTCAGGGTCTACGGCCTCGAGACGCTCAGCGATCTGTTCCCCAACCTGACGGTGATCCGCGGCAACAACCTCTTCTTCAACTACGCTTTCGTGCTTTACGAGATGCTGCAGATGAAGGAGATGGGCCTGTACAGCCTCATGAACATCACCCGGGGCGCCGTGAGGATCGAGAAGAATCCGGACCTGTGTTACCTGGCCACTCTGGACTGGTCCAAGATCCTGGACTCGGTGGAGGACAACTTCATCGTGGCCAATAAGAATGAGAGAGAGTGTGGAGACGTGTGTCCAGGCATAGCCCAAGGTCAGACCATCTGCCCTCAGAGCACCATCAACGGACACTTCAGGGGACGATGCTGGTCACAGACTCACTGCCAGAGAAGTAAGTGTTTGTGATCAGTCTTTAAACGTGCGCACACGATGATTCCTGCGTTCTTAGTGTGAGCAGCCAGGGGTCGTGGCCACGCCCTCTGATCAGCATTCGATGTGTGCAAGTGATCCGTAATTACAGGATCGGGATCTGCTCCGTGTGCGGAGGGACTCGAGTGAGATGCTGAGTCAGAAAACAGGAAACTCTAAAGCAGGCATTATGGGATGTAATGCCCTTTTAGAGCTGAGGTGAACGTTTGTTATAAAATTGTTTTGTTTTAATGTTTAGTAAAAAAGTAACAAAACCAAAAAAACATCTGTGGGTTTGCTCAGCGCTGCAGCCGCTCGCTCGTTCCTGCCATAAACACAGAGATCGTCCTCTATTGTAAGACTCGCTGAGAGGATGCTTATTATTTTGAAGGCGATTATAGCCTGTGTTGGTTTTTATTTTTTTAAACATTTTTCTTTTCTGTCTTGTGTCTGACGGACAGGCTAGCCTTCAAAGCGTGCCAGCCTCGGCCGTGTTTATACTCCAACATCGACCGCTGCAGCTGGCCTGTAGTCCCGCCTCCTCGATTGTCTGCCAGGTCTTACTGTCAGGAAAATAAGACAGGAAGTGCCTTTCTCCACGTCTCAGTCTTCCTCTCAAACATGATAGTTTGACTTGAGCAGATCGTTCACGACGCTGGATGTTTAAAAGGAATGGGACGTGGCTGCTATCAGTTTTATTTAAACTCACAGTGCAGCTTTTTACTGTGGCAAAGGTTTGAGATGATGATGTTGGCCTGTGCGCAAGTAATCCCAGAGCTGCCCTAACGGTGCTTTCCTGAATAAGCTGGAAGTCATAAATTCCGAGTTTCCAGTCAGAAATTTTGTGGAACGCCACTCTCAGCAGACCAGCGTCGTTCCAATCCAAGATGGCGGCGCTGAATCTAAACGAAATGAAAACTGTAAACTCTCTGACTCATTAAAGATGTCACGTGCACAGCAGCGAGCAGGTTTGGTCCATGAATGTGTTTTGTTGTTAGTGATGCCCGAATGGCTCCACCTCGCCAAGCGCCAAAAGGAATTCTGTTTCCTGGATTTTTTTGGGAGACGCTAACGTGACATCACTCCCGAACTCTGACATCCGAGTTTGGAGGTACATAAGTGCTGACACACAGATTTTTAAACAGCCTACCTGCTGTTCAAAAAGACGAAGGGCTGTCTCTAAAGGAGGAGGAGGAGGTACTCAAAATGTTGACCTGAGGGTCCAGGATGAAATAAATAAGGACTTTGTTTTTTTTATGCACTGTGAGTCATGTGATCAGTCCAGTAGAATCCATATTTACTGCACAGCTGATTAGGTTTACCCTGTATACTCTAAATAAAAGTCAAACAGCTGTGTCCATTAAAAACAGCACAGACAAAAAGCCCACTGACACGGACGTGAGCACATCTGTTGCGTCAGGGCGCAGGTCTGACGCTGCGCTCTGCCTAATGTGACCGACACCAGTTTAGTGAAGAGCTGGGTGTCAAAGCCGGAGCCATTTCTAGAATATGATGCAGTGCTGCCTGCAGTGCTGCCTGCAGCAGCGTGTGTGTCACACACAGGGCTGATACCTGAACGCTGATGTATGGCTGATATGCTGCTCTGCTCTAAACGAGAGCTACATCGCCACAGGCGTGTTTTCAGCCTACAGGAGCTGCAAACACGTGCTCGTCTGTTCTCTTAAATATTACAAGCCGACGTGCATCTGCAGCCGTAACGATAACAGCAGCGCAGTATCAGCAGTGCGTTTTGTATCCGTTCGATACTGATGCAGATGTGGCTGCAGATCCGCAGCGTGACGGAGAAACTAATGAGGGCTTCTGTGAATGAACGCTGGCAGTTTACGAACTTGGACATGTGCGAGCGTAGACACATGCACGGGTGCGGAGCAGAGGAACATTAGACGGGGCATTAAAGTTTATGTGTGAGTGGAAACTGTGGGGTTGTTTTTGTTGTGTTTTTATAGGGTTGCAGTGGCCTTAGGTAAGAGCCAGAGAGAGCCTGCATTCCTCTGATCTTACACTGCTGTGTGTGTGTGTGTGCCCCTAAATGACCTGTTCAAGCCGCATGTATGACCTCTGAGGTTCGTAGCCCAGTGCTGTTTGTGTGTTTCTGGTGTGCGTGTTTAGTTTGTTTGTTCGTATGTGCAGCTTCAGACGTGCAGCTCTGCTACAGTAGTTTCTCAGTCGGTTGCTTTCTGCACGAACAGTCTGTGTTTCCAGCTGATGCTCTGGAGTCCTGCAGCGATTGGCAGGTTTTCTGCACCTAGTTTCTACCTGCAGCTCCGTGCAGGACCCTGCGCTATAAAACATAAAGTCAGAGTAACCGTGTCTCTGCTGAGGGTTTTTAAGTAAAGACAAAAAAATCTCTGACAGTGCTCAAGTATGGGATTGGCAGGAAGACGAATGCAGCTCACAAACACACCTCCTGAAAGGAAACGGAAAGGGTGTCGGATCAGTGGTGTGTAGGCATGATGATAATCTGTGCACCCACATGTTTCACCCAAGATAAGTAAAGTGACGACGTACACGGACCTGCTTTGATTTGGAACTTTTTCATCTGAGCTTTGTTGATTTATTGAAACGTGCAAACTGTGTGAAAATGCAGTATTTTTTACACCACTTGAACTTTGTTAGACAAGCCTGTCGAATCCTGTTAGTAAAGATTTTTATTTTTAAACCTGCCATTTTTGCTTTCGTGCTCCAGTTTCCTCAGATTTTTTTTAAGGACACTTAAATGCTAAGATGTGCCCTACCTCAGATTCAGAATCGCACACGGTTGTTCTGTAGTTTCATTTTTGTGACAATATAATTTTAAAAAACGGTTCTTTGCTAAGTTTTCTGTTATGCGTGGACATGACACCGTTTCATGCCTCGAGTCGGGCGCCTTTCTGTGGTTAAACGATTCCGTGGAAAATGGTCAGGACTGGACTGAAAATGGGTAGAAAAGCTGAAAATGTCCAAAAGAAAATGTTGAAGGAGCTCCACGAGGCCCGGAGAACTACTCCTCAAGACCACCTTTAAAAAAAGAAATGACACGAAAGGGGCGACTCAAGACTTTTGCACAGAAGTGTAGAATAAATATCACTCGAAAGTGGTTTAAATTCCCCCAGAAAAGTCAGAAGAAAGCTGTTTGACTGAGAGGAGACACAGATATTCACAGGTGTCTGAGCTGAGTAAGGAAAAGGAGGTAAAGCGAGCGGAAACAAAGGAACAGTCAGCGACGAGCGAACGAGGGAACAGGAGCAAACAGTCGATCTCCTGTTTAGATAAGCTCTATCTGCTGCCGAGGCCTGGCACGCTGCGTTCAACCACACCAGCCTGCGCTCTGCTTGCACAACTCGCACACACAAAAACATCCACACAACCAGGAGGATGGAAAGCTTTTTGGGTCAAAGTTCACTCTGCCCACGCTTTGTTGTTTGCTGCCATTGTTTTCAGATACACGCAGCTAGTCACGGCTTCATCTCGTAGCGACAAACGGATTACCCGTGCCCCTTCGAGGCCACCGCAGGTTAAACCCGTAACGGTGCTTCTAAATGGATCCGACTGCGTCATCTGAAATGACCTTGTGGTCCTCCTGACCAGAGTCGAATTCAGGTTGGACATCGCCCAGCAGCGGTGCTTTCAACTTTGTGACACAGGCGTCTAAAAACCAGTAAAAAGCTGTGAGAGAAGCAGCTGCAGCACTGCACGCAGGTGTTTTCACTGGTAGTAAAACAGTGTAGAGGGGATTTTAGCGTGTCGCTGTAGGCATGTGTAAGCTGTACGCTTTGTTCTTTGCAAAAGGGGGAAAAAGCCAGTGTGAGGTTTCAGAGTTAACCAAGTTGGTGTCATTTTTCTGTTTGTGTGTGTTTATTGCCAGAGTGGTGTCCTGGCAACAGTGCACCAGGTATTTTTGTACTTAGAGACTTCAGAAGTTACTTTGCACATACAGATGAGAATGAGTACGAATGTTTGCTCATGTGTCACAGTGTTTCTTTTTAAAAAATGAGTGTGTTATATTGAATTCATGTGAAGTGTTTTGTGCACTGAGCATATGAGTGTCTGTGATGCTGTCTCAGCTGCAGCTCGTGGGCCTTTTCCTCTGATATTTCCATCAGTTTTACTTCTCATGCGATCAAATGAAGCCGGAGCGTCGGTCGGGACACGGTCCAGATCGGGGGGGCAAAATAAACAGAGCAAAGCAAACATGGCGGGGCCTTTCAAGTGTGGCTCCCAGGTACACGCACAAACACACACTCGAAAGCCACAAACACACTTTTGCCAAAGAGGTGAGCGGCCCAGTTACAGGCGGCTACAGAGAGACAGAAATGACGGTATTAAGGATGGAGGTGCTCAACCGAGCGCCGCTCGCCGGCCTTTGTGAAAGCGTCTCTGCCTGACTCTCCTCTCTGTCTCTCTCGATCCTTCTCAGCTGTTTTCAGTTGTTTCTAATGAAAGGTAAACGAAGGAGTTTTCCTGCAGCGGCTGTTTGTAATTAGCTATTAAAGTCAGTGACACGGAGACGACGTGGATACGAACACAAAGGGACCGAGTGTCAGTTCTGTTAAAAGCTTTAAGGGAACAAGGTGTGTGTGTTTTTTATCTATGTTTCAATGGTTTGTGTTGACACATGTAGAGTGTCAGTGGTGCATATCATTTCAGGTCATTATGGAGCTGTGCAGCAGAAAGCTGCTGCCCTGCTGGAGTATCAGTTTATAACCTTCCCGTGTGGATTCAATGCAAACTGTTACAACTCTTACGTGCGTTCAGATGCTTCGTTAAATCGGACGCGTCGCCGATCTGCGAAGCGACAACCTTTGCACATTTACTGAGTCACTGCTCTCAACACACAAGCCTCCATCTGGAGGAGGAGGCGAGTTGTTTGTCTTATATGCCTGCTGCGTTCCAGTCACCTGTCGAGCACGCACACACGCACACACACACACACACACACACGTTTGCTTTCCCTCTGTCAACAACAGTTGGGACGAGTGTACCACGAGGAGGGAAAAGAACAAATGTGTGGAGTAAATACCCGAAGGCCGTGTTTGTGTTAAAACTGTTTGGGAGATGCAACCAAATAATCAGTCAGGAGTCCCCCGGGCGACGTGAACTGTGACCCAGATGTTTTCTCCTCCTCTCCCTCACTGGAATTAGCTCGGCTGCCTGGAAGTGGTTAAATAAATAACTTGTACACAGTAAGACGAAGCAGAAAGTGGAGGATTTGCCTGCGCTTGTAACATACGGTGGTATTTGCGTAATGCGCTGTTTTATGCATCTTGCCGAGCTCTAAATGGTTAATCTCAAACGCCGAGAGTTTCTGAAGGTTTCATTTATTTGCTTCACAGAAGATTACAGCCAAATGTCCAGTTTTCTAGACGCTCTCTTTAGTCCTGAGTCCCGACTCGCTGCGACTCCAATGATTAAACCGAAGATGGTGTTTTGTTCATCGCCAACGATAGGACACAAATAACAACCAGTTCTCGATTAAAGCACGACTGAGGCCGTCCTGATAGTGAAACAAATCGGAGCGCTTCGCACGTGTTCTCGTTTTTCTCTCGTTTGTTGCCATAGAAACGGGAACGCTTCTCTCCGACGCTCTCTGTTTGCGATAGTTAAAGCTTCCCCGTCGTGGCTTGCATTACATCAGTACACGCACTCACTCGCTGTAGTGATGGATTACCATTAATATCTTATAAGGGACAAAGAGTGCAAGAGGCAACACTAAGAGAGGAGGAAGAGGGAAGCACAGAGACAGACAGATGGGAGAGGTAGCAGTCGAGCTCCTGCTTTCCTCCCCGGCAGCTTGCATCCTTGTTAACAAATCCAAATTAACTTTGATAAGCTGGCATCAGTTCTGTATGTGCATGTGCAAGTGTGTGTGTGTGTGTGTGCACACTTCCCTCAGCCTCCATTTGTGCGTTCATGAGTACAGAGTAGTGCTAGCTGAGCACCCTGGGGGATCAGGAAAACTCCTCCCTCTCCTCTCTCTGCTTGCTCATCAATGGACTTGGACTTCCACATCCTGCTACACACACACACACACACACACACACACACACACACTGTGTACTGGTACAATTCCCATAGACACATGCACAAAAAATACGTGGCTGCAGACTAAGCACACTGACACCGCTGCCCACGTCATGAGCCTGGCTGCTAGCAGAAATGGTAGTAGCTCATATAGTGAGGAGAGGGCGGGGCTTCTGAGGATACGAGCCTTCATGGCTACTGCTTTCTTGTTTTGTTTTTAAACTCACGTTTATCATTTGTTAAATCAGTGCAGCTGGAGACCAAGAAGGAACTTGACGTCATCTTTAAGGACAACAGTGGTTTATCCGCTTAATGTGTCACTCGAATGTGTTTCCCTGTGTAGGAAAGCCTGCTGGCAAGCAAACAGTTGTTGCAGCCTGCGCGTCTGAAGGGACTTCCTCATTACTTCCTGCCTTTGTCCTGAAGTACTTCCTACTGCTGTACAGCTCCGGGGAAAAGCTGGAGAATTGAAGGAAGGGTTATGTACTTGTGAGGGTGGTGGATGGAAAGGGAAGATCAGTCAAATGATCATAGCCCTGCAGAGAAATGCTGCATTTGCTGTGTTTTGGCCGATCAGGTGACAGCTGCTTCTAGCTCTGACATCAGAAACACATTTGTTAGTGAGTATTTTCTATTCTACGGTGGTCCTGAGGGGTCAAACGGCGAAAAAGGCTGCAAAAGCAAGCAGATGATGAATATATCACAAATACATAAGTAGGAAAAAAAACGCATCGAAAGCGTTTTTGGGGAGATGCTAACATGCTAACAGTAAACGTGTGTCTGCAGTATTTCATAAATCATCACTGAGACTTGTACCGATGAACCTTCAGCCTCTTCAGTGTGTTTTGGTCTTTGGGTTTATGTCATCTGGTCCGTCACGTTAATGTGCCCCCAGAAACACTTCTGTTGTGCTCTGTGAGATTTTCTTTTCCGTTGTGTTTTGTCTGCTTTTTGCAGCACTTTTCTCTGCTTGCAGTTTGACCTTTCAGGGCCACCATCCATCCCCTCGCTCTGAGTTTTCACATCACTGCTAAATGTTCTGCCTTTAAACCCCAAACAGGTTCGCAGAGCTGGTCCAGAAAATGAGGCCACCCTCCTGACATCCTCACACACCATGTCTTCGTTCCAAATATCTAAAACTCACGTTGGCCGTCATAAATAGAACCGTATAAATACTGGCAGCAGTAAAACTCGCCGTGTTCAACAGTAGCCCGCTGTCATAGAGTTGTCCCAACGTGCTGACAGGTGACAAATATAACCGCAGTACATTGTAACAATTAACATGGCGCTGACATTTCCTTCTGCTCAGTGGAGGCTGCTTTGACCTTTAACCTTAAATGTATTGGTACTAAATGATTGCTGAAACCAACTTTGTTCTGTTTTCATGCATTAGCGGTTTGCTTTTGATGCAACTTTGGAAAATTCTGATTGCAACGACCATGAGAGACGACTTTATTCATATTTATGTCTGAAGGACTTTTGTCCTTCTTTTACATTTTCCAGTCATGACGCAGCAGACATGTCAGGCTCATCTTTGGGTTTTGGACAGAAGTGTACATTTGCTCAGTGTCAGTGAAACAGAGCTGAGGACAGAAACCAGGGTGACAGCAGTAAAGCACATGACAGGCTGCCCTGGTTGAAAAGAAATACATTTAGCGTTACTGCACCGACAAGACAAACGTGGTCATTTTGTTCTGCACTGCTTGGATACAAATACATGCAGAATTGCAGTTTTAATTCTCGTATTTCCAAACAGACGTGCAACATTAAATCTGAAGTATTTTTATATAATCGGGTCCTGATAACAGTCAGTTCCTCCCTACGCCATCGACGGCTTTCGAAGAAGTCCCGGGTTCCTCAGCCGCAGCAGATGCAGCACCTACCTGTACATTCATTAACTCGCTGTAAAAACAAACACTGCTGGCTTCAGTGGAGCATAGATCCTCTGTGTTCATGCATACGTGATCTGAGAAAGTCCTGCTAGGGGCTATTAGTGCGTGCTGCGTTTGCGGTACGTGATGGTTATGCTCTGTTAAGTACTTGGAATTTCATGTCTTGCTTTGAGGTGGTAGAGTGGCTCGACTGAAGGGGTCGGGTGAAATGTTTGGACATTCAAAATTCCCGAGTTTTTTTTTCTTTCTTTTATCACCTCCTTGGGAAAGTACCGTTTCCCACAGTTTGAGAACTCTGTTTGATAATAAATGCATGTGCCTTGATTCGCTGTAGCAAAAAAAAGAAACCTCAAAAGTCAGTGCTGGAAATGAAACTTTGTTTCTCCTAAGCTGAACTCGTTTGTCCTCATGTGACCTCGCCATCCTTGAAGTTCCTTCCAAACCCAACTCTTTCCACTTTGCTCTGTCCAGACTCGGATCAGTCACTTCTCATGTCCTTGGCCTTAAAGAAATGCCTCTTTCCTTTAAACTGTTTAACAGGTTTCTGTTAGGGCAGAAAAACCCAGAGTGTCCTTCAGAGTCCTGCCGTACCCAGGATGTGTTAAGTGTCTGTGAAGGGAGCATTGACGGTCAGCCTATTAAAGACCCCGGTCACTCAGGCTTGGAGACTATCAGCAGATAATTGGCAACAACTGGTCACAAATTAAAAATTTGTATTCCGCGACCGACAAGTGGCGAGTGGTTCCTAGAAGTGGCTGGCTGTTGCTAGGCGAAATAGGTTGCAAAGTGCGCCAAAAGCCTCTGATTGGTTGGTAGCAGATTGCTCAGTTCACCCACATTTTGCTTGTGGTTAGTGTTTGCACAGAAATCGACGTCTTCCACGCAAAGTGGAAACTTGAAGTGTGGTCAAACTGGTGCCTCCTCGCTGCACCCAACACGTTTCAAACGGGACAACTTTTATTTTGAAGGAGAACGTTTTCTGTTTCCTGTTCGTGTCATACTTTTCACGCTCGCTACAGCTAGTTGGCAAGTGTTTGCAGACACACCTTCTGTGCTACAGATTTCAACTGCAGGTGAGCAGCAACCTGCTAGCAACCAAAGCAAGCTGAAAGTGGTTTCCACCGTAAACCTCTTTGTGACCAGTTTCATCTGGTGACTGTCAGAAACCATCCGCCAGCTTTTCGTCAACTGTTTCCATAGTGACCCGGAGTTGCCGGAGGGTCACTGACCGGTCTCCCGGCCTGGGTGATTAGCAGTCAATCTGTCAGCAGCGTCCAGCAATGGTTTGCCAACCAGTCAAAGAAAACGCATTTTTCCCTGTCGACCGGTCTTTAGGCCTCTGTGTCTGAGGTCAAAGCTGACACTTCTGTAACTTCAGATGAGTTAGTAACTGCAGAGGAGGATCACTGGGAGACTTTGGGACCACCGAGGTTGGGGGTGAGCGTATATAGAGGCAACAACACGGACACATAAATGGGTTCATGAGCACACTGCAGTGTGACTCACAAAGACGGGAGGTGCCAGTGTGGAGCGGTGCACGCGTTCCCGGCCGCGGCGCTTAAATGCAGACACGCTGGAAAAAGTATTGTTGTTTTTTTGTCATCCTCCTCTTCACAACCACAGTGACTTCCTGCACTTTTCATATCTAAACTTAGTCATATTTTTCCAGGATGATTTATGAAGCAGTGTAAACTTCCTGATTTCACTGGCATCCTTATATTATTCAGATGAGCAGAGCTCCAGAGGAAGCTGTGCCATTAAAGGTTGTAGTAAAGTTTTCCATATTTAGAAACCCAGCAGCTCACCCAGTTTGCGGTGGCTTCATCACCCCTGCTCCGAGTACGTCGGCTGGCACGGGTCCAATGTGCAGACTTTCCTCTGGCCTGCACCTTCCACCACTTTTCTGTTGAGACTTGTAGCATCGGGAGCTCGTAGAGGCCGTCTGCCCGAGTCATCGCGTAACACGTCTGATAAGAAATGTTTACGCAGAAACAAAAGTGGGTGACACGCTTTAACGTTCACATGAATGCAACCTGTAAGATAAACTTCGGTGGCACCGGTGTTCGTGTCGTCACGCCGCGCTTTAGCGTTGGGCCTGCTTCCTTCGGACTTGTCAGTCCTGATGATGTCATACGGATCCGGTAGAATAAAAGTAGTCCTGTCCGTGAGGCCGCTTGGCGCCTTTTGTCATCTTTACTGCCAGCCTGATAGCTTGAACAGCAATATAAATTTGCTTTTCAAATATAACTACGCTTTGATAACCACGTGTCTTCTGTCGATAGCAGAGTGGTGACGGTAACAATGGCTGCTGCTGTCTCCCTGTTATCTCAGAAGTGCGAGCGGTTGCTGTCGTATGCATTGCACTTGACCGTCTCTCCTCGAGCTCTTGCTACACTCTGATGGCCCCTCTGCCCTCGAGACGAGTGAAAGCAGTGTCCAGATATCTGGTCTGTATAAGAGATAACAGCTGAGACGGAGCACTAAAGGAAAGCGGGGAGGATCATCAAGGACTCCAGTCACCCCAGCCATAAACTGTTCAGACTGCTTCCATCAGGAAGGAGGTTCTGCAGCATCCGGTCCCGTACCAGCAGACTGAGAGACAGCTTCTTCCATCAGGCCATCAGACTGCTGAACACGTCATAGACACCTCAGCTTCACTACTGGAACTTCAACACTATGCACTCCATACTGTACAGTAATGCCACTGTTTTGCACATATTCAACTCTGTATATTTTATATATTTTATTATTATTATTATTATTATTATTATTATTATTATTATTTTATTTTATTTTTTTACTATTTAATTTGTAAAAATGTGTATACACACACACACACACACACACGTAGGAAAATATTTAGTATACACATCCAGAAATGCATACACTATTATATATTGTACATATATTTATTAGTTTCAGGTTGGCCATTCTTGTATTTTGCTCGTTTGTGTTGTTGTGTTTGCACATCTCTGTTGCTTGTGGGGCTCGCACACAAGAATTTCACTCGCATGTGCTGTGCCAGTGTGCCTGCACATGTGATGTGACAATAAAAAGTGATTTGATTTGATTTAAAGAGGACAAAAATTTGTTTTTGCTTTCTCTCCATTTCTCTTCACTGCTTCTGATGCTCCACCTTATGGCCAGGATCCTCCCTCTGCACCTCCTCCCTTTTCCCTTTCTTCTCCTTTCTGTCCCCCGTTCTTTTACTTTGTACTCTCCCTCCTCTCTCCCTCTCCCCTCCCTCTCTCCTTGCACGCTGTGGTATGCAGACATGCAGGAATTTCTGGGCCTCAAAATGATAGACCAAACTTGTCAGCCCTGGCTCCTGTTACTAAAGATGGCTGCTTGGCAATGTGTTTGCCGGCGATTGGTGCGCGTCTGAGTTACTCCCCATGTGATTGGCTGTAACGTGTTTGTCCACAGTTCGTGTGTTGTTGGCAGAAGCAGTTTGCGAGCGCTCGGTGACTGAAAGCCTTTTCTTCTGCTTTCTCTGCGGCTCGGTTGCGTGTGTGATTTAGGATCACATGTGCTGCTGTGTGTTCTTGCACAGAGCATCTCACCGCTGGGTTTAGGTGTAGTGCAAAGGTCGTGTCAGTTATGCCTATAATAACATGACCCCATTGAGTTACTGCACAAAGATGAGAAAAATACTGGATTTTAGAAAAGTACATTTTTAGTTTTTGTGCAGTTCTATCAGCAAACACAGCGACGCACACGCATCATTTAGTCATCACTTAATGACATTCTCAAGATACATTTAACAGTAGTCTAACAAAATAAGAAAAGTTGTATTTATAAAGCACCTCAGAGCCACTATGAGAGATAAAGTTGTGTTTTAGCAGCTTTTTAAGCCACAGATCTCTGAGTCGGTGGGAGGCAGATCAGAGTCCGCTGTGGCAAAATGCTGCGTCTCCAGTGGGTGTAAGCCTTGACCACCAGACCTCAGGGACCTGTGGGGATGATTGGACATGTAAAGCTCTAAAAGTCCAAACCAGCATCTTAAAGTGGGAGGCCAGTGTGAAGAGTTTGACCTGTCGTCATGTGTTGAGTTAAATCAACTAAAACAATGATACAAAATCTTGTTTCTTTTGTTTAGATGGCTGTGAAAAAACCTTGAGTTATGTTCAGGGATTTATTTAGATTAGATTAGATGAAACTTTATTAATCCCTCGGGTGGGTTCCTCCGGGAAATTCAGTTTCCAGTAGCAAAGCACCGAAAGAAGTTGCATGTTACAGATACATTAAGGGGAATGAGAGTAAGGATATAAGCATAAATACACCATATATACACATATACACATATATAGATACAGAATATACAATATGGATAAAATATGTCACACATATTTATGATGAAATGTGTGACAGCAGCAGCTTGTATACACTACTACCACCTAACATTGTGTGTTTGAGATTTAAGCTTTCACATTGACTGACTACAACTGCATGTGAGGCCTTCAGGAACATCTGTAGATTTCAGCTGCACATCTGCATGACACCGTGTTTACACATGCTTTGAAATTTGGACACCCTGGAGAAAAGAGCGGCTGTCATGTCTTCTTATGTTGTAGTTTTGCTCTTATTGCCTCCAAAGTCAAACGTAAGCAAAAACCAGCTTTTCCACCATCTGTTGTGTTGCTGGATTAGTTATGTCAAAGCAGCAAAGCCACTTTTTAAACAGCCTCTGCACTTATATATACTGACGATGACATTGAGTAGTGCTCGTTGCTTGCTGCTTAATTTAGATTATGAACTAGTGAGCTAGTCTCTTACGATGAATGTGCGCGTATCACCCGCAGAGTGACGTCCGGCCCAGCTGATGTTTAGCGTGCTCTAGCCTCGTGAAGGCATTGTTGCGACTAAAAAAGGTTGTGCACTGTGGCGCTGCTCGCAGCCTGTCACTCATGCATGCTGCAGTGCGCCGCACACACCTGTGGTCTGCTGGTATTTTGGATGAAGAGCGATGCACCTGTGTTCCTGTGCATGCACTGAGCCTGTATATCATCTGTCCTCGTGTGATTTGTGTCTTGACATGAACGGAGTGGAATGAGGATCTTTTTTTCCCCCGTGTGGAATTTGCCGTCATGTGCTGTCAGTTTCCCACTTTTAGTGTGTGATGTGTAGCAACATCTGACCAACAGACTCTGAGTTTAGGTTAATGAGAACCAGGTGGAACCAGTATTTCCAGCGTGTGGACAACAAGCATGTGATCCTGTAAATCATATCAATCATGAGCAAGGAGCGGCGCACATTAGCGGACACATGACAACAACAACACCGTCCGTCAGCGGGCCACGAGCCAGCGAATCCAGTACACAAACCACCATTTTGGAGCTGCTGTTTCCTCAGTGTGGCTGCTTCTAAAATAAGAAACCCAGGAGGGGAAAAGCTCTCCAGTGAATCCTTCTGTAGTTTATACTGCTGCTGTTTTTACACGATACACGGTGCTGGGATTGCAAAATGAGTGTGAAGTTCAAGCTGTTCCTTTGACAAATGGCTTTGCTTGTTTCCCACATAAAATATAAGCCCCCAGGAGGAATGCTGGGTTAAGTCGCCTTTATCGCCAAACATCTCTCTTCCTGCTGCCTGCCTCGACCAATAACAGCAGAGCGAGGGGGGGCTGGTTCCACTGAGCTCATGGGGGACAAGGATGCAAGTTTGCGAGCTGAGTTTTAATGTCCATGTGCAAATATGCGAGCAAGGCCAGAGCTGCGTCCCATTGGCTGTTTTTGTGCCTCTTTTACTCCCAGGAGGCAAGAAAGGGAACACTGAAGTACTGGGCCGGGGCTAGAAAGAGGGCGATGGTCGGCATTACCACAAAGGAGGTGGAAGCGTTGGGACGGGTTCCTGTTTGTCGGTTAAAGCAGAAAATAATCTGTTGCACCTGCGACAAATATTTTACCTCATGAAACTTTGTACACTGGTTGTTTAATATTGAAGACGACGCTGCGTCAGTGGAGCAGCCTGCGACTGCATGGACGTCCACCAGCGTCCTTCTGAACATCGACGGTCCCTCTGATGCAGCTCGGAGTCTGTGCGCCTTCAAGGTCGCCTCTGCGGTTGCGACCCCTCTCGTTATTGGATAGCAGTGATGGATGTGGAGAACAGCTTGGATGACAAACTCAGCTCCTAGTTGTCTTCGACTGGACGTATGTCTGTAGGAGGCACTGTCTGGCGCTATACTGCACGTGCTGATTGAGACAGATGCTCTCGGCTCTTTGTCTCACGTATACCGCTGACGGAGATAAATGAGTCAGTAGCTACGACACATGGAGCGTCTCGCCAGTTCAAGATGATCGTATCTGCATGGTGGCTGTTTGTTTGATCTTCAGGAGAAATACTGAAATTGATCTTTATTGGAGTTGAAATAATTTTGACATTTTGCGTTTTTTTTTACAGGGTAAAGTTGATTTAATTTGACTGAATCTTATAATAACACTAATAATTATGTTTCCTATTTTCATTAAAGCCTTTATGGCTGAATTGTAAAGCAAACCAAACTGATGTTAGTTCAGCTACCAGCTGAACTGATTCATGTCAACATTAAGTTTCAGCTCATTGTAAATCTTTTTACTCTTGTTTTAGAGCCAGCTCCCATTTCTTAGTATTTTGCGTCAGAGGAGCCAGACTTTCACGAGGGTTTTATAAAGTTTTTCTTTGTACGTCGGCTGCTTTTCCATTCATGTTCAGTCTAGTCCTTGTACCTGACCGTTTTCATAGAAATGCTTATGCACTCGCTTATGAATCTCTCAAGCATAAAAAGACACCCAACCTAAGCAATGAACCAGTGTTGTGTCTGCACACAACCGATAATTTAGCAAAGAACCGGTTTTTAATTGTACGCAAATAATTTGTTCCATTTCTGCCAAAGACAACAGTTTAAAAGACATAAAGCAATGTTTTTGCACTAAGCATATCTCAGATTCAAGGAAGCAGCACAAATGAAGGGCAGAAGAGTATCTGAAGGTCACAGGAAAAACATCCAGCATCAGAAATGTGCTACGAGGAAGGGCGGCAACATTGTTAACGCAGTAAAACAGACAAACCTGGATCAAAAATAAGTAAATAAATCAGCCATGACCTCCACATTACTGAAGCAGTGTGAGATCATCTCGACAGAGACGAGAACAAAAAGGCGGCCAACATCCAACAAAGAGCTCTGAACGTCCTCTCACAGAAAGGCAAAGAGCGCTCGTCTCACAGAGTTCACGCTTATATCCTGTCTTTACATGCAGGTTTGAATAAGTGGCTGCACCTATCTTCTATTTTCCTAGTAAAATATAAAGAAATGAGCGCCGGCGTTCTGGTCTCACAGTTCTGTGTACGGCGAGGATGATACAGGACGGTCTCCTCTGTGTTACGTTTGGTCAGCCTGTCGACAGGTGAACTCGGCCGCGGCTGCTGATGTCATCGGTCAGCGGCACCTGTTTACTGTCTCCCCTCGACCGCTCAGACGCTCCCCTCTGTGCTGATTTAATTTAGTCCTCATTCTACTTTTTACTGTTTACCTCCGCCTGTCCAATGTTCTGCGGCGGAGAATCACATCTGTTGTGGTGTCGAAGCGAGTATCATATTTAGAAGCTGGCCGCAGAAGCTCGGGTTTTACTGCAGACTAAAAACTCATTGAACACTTTGTTCTTGCTTATTTTGTTACGCTGCGAGCAGCCAAGCGAGCTGCGTGCTTCGCGAAGCTCGTCGCTCACGTTTTTCCCATCGCTCCCCGGCGACGGGCGCTGGAGCGGTTTATATAAAAAGTGCACTTCCACAAACTTCTCCCCGCGCATCACATGCGAACGTTCTTCCTCCCGCTCACACACGGATCTGCACACCAGCAGCATTTCTTAGAATAACAGCGGTGCAGCAGCCAGCGGAGCTGCAGGGCGCCGGGCTCCTCTGTTTGCTCTCATCGTGTTTGTTTTGGCAGCAGCTCGAGAGAAAATTCTTGTCTTTCATTGTTTGCTACGTTTGTGTGTAAATCTGCTTCGTGGTTCAGTTACTCTAATGTGTGATGTTACGCTCACACCTCCACTTAGGAGCGTGATGTTGTTCACGCCGCTGGCCTTGGTGCGGTATATTCTGAGCCAGTTGGGGCTCGAGGATCGTTGGTTGGATGGAGTCTGGCTGAAGTACGTAAGCTGTCGTTTTCAGTCTGTCACAGGGAAAAGACAGAGCCGAGTTTAGGAGCTCAAGCGTGGACTCTGGTGCTTATTTCTTAGAAATGCTCTCGCTGTATGACTGCAACGTGCCGTGTTATAATAATAGGATCCTGTGAAGCACGTTCCTTACACTGAATACAGTGTTTGCCATTCGGGTCTCTCAGCATTCAGCACGATGAGAGGATGGAAACCAGTAAAGTAGTCGGTGTACACTGGAACACGAGGCTGCAGTAACATTGAGGTCAAATCCATGCTTGAGTGAGACTCGCTGGGATAAACAGGCTGCTGTTGCCTCAGAAATTAGGCCCAGTTCACCAGTTTGTGCTACAGAGAAATAAACTGGTGTGTTTAAACTGCAGTGTTGAGTTTTCAGAGCGTTTTCGTCTCTTGGTAACAACAGGCATAAATAACAATGTCAGCTCGGCTTCTCCCTGTTTACCTCTGGCTGCTGTGTTTCTCTGTGCACCACCCACACACCCACCCACTCACTCCCACTGACGGTTGGAGGGGGCCTCTGCTGACAACACCTGCACCTCCAAGGATGAGCAGGGCCTCTTCAGCCCCCCCCCCTCGTGTTGTATGTGCTGTGTTCTTTATTCTTTTGTCCTTCACGCTGGTATGAATTATTATTTCTGTGCACGCACACACGTATGGTGTTATGACACAAACAGGTACTCCTTTGTGGTTGGATGGTTCTCCTCCAGAAGTCGCCTGCTGGGAAAATCCCTCAGCTTGATTTTGTTCCCCCAGCCCAGGCCCCTGAAGGGACACCATGTGCCTCAGTCTGGCTTAAGATCCACGTTAGGCCCAGACTGCAGCTATAAGAGAGGCGAGCACCTCCAGTGTTGTTGGAATAAAGTCGTAGACGAATTAAAGAGCTCGTTTGCAGGTGTCCAACACGCACATGTAGATTTGTACCAATCTGGAGTTTAAAACACTTTCTGTCATTTCCAAAGACTCACTTATTTTGATTGTGCAACTCTTATTTCACTCTGATTTTACAGAAGAGAGGATACCGTGTCCTTTATTTATTAGAGGTGGGAATCACCAAACATCCCACGATACGATATTATCACAATACTTAACCACGATACGATATTATTGCAATTTTTAAAAATATTTTGCGATATTCAGATTCTGTCCAT
This sequence comes from Aulonocara stuartgranti, assembly GCF_965226115.1. Lineage (NCBI taxonomy): Eukaryota > Metazoa > Chordata > Actinopteri > Cichliformes > Cichlidae > Aulonocara > Aulonocara stuartgranti. The sequence continues at coordinate 1,096,555 of NC_138958.1, read as the reverse complement.
AAAGGTAAACTTTATCAATATTAATTTTATCTAATAACAAAGTCTCACACTCAGTCTTTCTCTCATTTCAGTTTTATTGTTGACAAACTGAACGGTTTGTATTACAGTCTAGTCCAACTTAACTGAAACCATCTGGTACAATTACAGCTATTCTGAACTATGCAATATGAAAACTATGCAGCCCCTTCAGCAACTGAAGAATTTGAAAGTAAATTAAAACAAAATATAATTTTACATTAAATAAAAAAGTTTTAAACTTAATTAAAATAAAACATGTCTTAAATTAAAATAAGTAAACTGTCGTGTTTATTGCTGCCATAAAAAAAGTTAAACACATTTGACAGTGTCAGGATTGTTGCTCAGAAAAAGGATCAACGTGCTCTGAAGTCAGAGCACAAAAACCTTTTTCTGTAACAAAATATCGATTTGTGCTGTCCCTGCATCGATACATTATTAGCAAACAAAATATCACGATGCTACACAGTATCGATTTTTTTCCCCACCCCTATTATTTATGACATGAAAGTGGGCCATAAACATGAAGATGTTTGTTTTTTGGATACTTTGAGGGAACATTGAAACGCAGAATTCAGGATTACTCAGTTCAGACTCACATTTGCAGAAATTAAAGGTTTTGTTTCTTTGTCTTCTGCTGCCAACGGTGAAAAAGCAGCTTCGGCAGGTTTCCTGACAGAAACGGTGAGGGTGGCACTAACCTGGACTTCCTGTCACGTACTTTGAAGCAGATATATGACGGGCTTCAATATTTCATGTAGTGCTCTTTACAAATAATGTTTTTACGCTAAAGCAAAGTTTTATTTGTTTTGCTAATTTGTTCAAACAGCTGTGTTGATACTTCTGAGGGCGTTTACTTAGATAACAGCTCGTAAACCAGAGTGAGTGAATGTATTAATTATAGTTTTCAGGTGTCCATATAAATGCAAGAACATGTTTGTTGGTAATATTTTAGATATTTTAAATAGACCATAAATGTATTTGATTTTGATTTAAGCTGCAAAACAGAAAAGCAAAGAGTCACGAATCATCGTAATGACTCTGTAAGTGAATAACATGTCGGCTAGGGCTGCCACAAACGATTATTTTGATAGTCGATTAGTCACCCATTATTTTTGCGATTAGTCGACTAATCAGATCATCATCCATTGGACGTACAGCTTATTGCACCAGCAGCATCTGCTCTTATATAACTATCATTAGCTTACAGCTTTAAGTGTTTAAGGTCTGTGCTAACTAAAAATAAAGACAAGATGATAGTTTATTAAATTTTAATGAAATTTGCAGAGTGTTTCGGTGAAGTTTAATAAACTCCTTGCTATCTAAACTATAACAGGACACCGGAGTATATTCTCCAGCATCTCACACTTCTGATAATCAGCTGTCTGCTTGAGTTTATTCAGCTGTGTAAAAACTATAACTTTAATCTCAGCCAAACCGATTTACTCAGGAACAAATAAAATACTAAAAAAAGCCAAACAATAACATTTTTAAGTTATCTAAGTGACTCATATATCATGTTTAACCTGAGTAGCGAAAGACGGCGGTGGGTTTGAAAAAGATTTGCCGGGAGTCCGGTGTTCTCACGGCTCTAGTTAGCCTAGCCCCCGGCTAGCTATCGAGCTAGTGGGTAACAGACGTCTCCGAAAACATCGGAGCGCTTTTGAAAATATGTGGTGTCCTGATAAACTGAGCAGATATTTGAGGTTTACACAGCTACATTCTCGCCTGAAAATATGTTAAACGTTTATTTTGTGACCCAGAAAGAATAATAAGAGTAAAGTTAAAACTAACTAGCTGCCGCCATTGTTGACAACTGCGCTGGGCCGCGCTATGAATTCTGGGACACAGCTGCTTCTTCTTCGGGGTTTAACGGCAGCTGGCATCCTTGTACATGCAGTGCTGCCATCTTCTGTTTCAGTCCGTTATTACACTCTTAAATCCTGCTACTTATTCCTGCGTCTTTTGTGATCTTACAAAGCTTCAAACGACGCGTCGACTATTAAATCAATCGTGACTAGTCGACTAATCGTGGCAGCCCTAATGTCGGCTACTTAATCTTGCTTTTGAGGAGACGCCCCACAAATTCGAGGAGAGGAAAACGAGTCTGGGGGAGGGGACGCAGTCCTGCCGCTCTGTGCTGGTAAATCCACGTGGTTTGGTTGTCGTACTTCGCTAAGTGTTTCCCCCACAGTGGCCGCGTGCCTGCACCGCCTGCTCGACCCCTCGCACCCCAGGCTTTTTTCTGGATCTTTCCTTTCAGCGCGTTTTCCTCCCTTTGAGCTTCACCCTTCCGCCTCGCCCTCCACCTTCCGTTCACCCGTCGCCTCTCCCGTGTGTCCGTATCGCTGCGTGCATTTCGCGCAGGCTGCATTGGCCTCTGCTTTTCCTTCCTGGCGCTTGTCAGCGCCGTCGTCATGCCAGGGCACAGGGAGTCAGATCAGATCTTATTCTAGCGCGTCCATATCACTCTAGGTGCTGCTGCATGATACGCGTGGCTCCTGGTAAGCTGTAGTGATGATCTCCTCCCCTCCATATGTAAAGCTTGTCGTTATAGGCATGCACACGCGTGTAATCCCCCGGTTCTCTGTTTGGCAGTTAATTGTGTGCTTATGGCAACTCTCTTCATTCTGGCAGTTATTGAAACTAAGATTTTAATTAGGGGAGGTTTCAGAGCGGCGTGCGCTGCATTAATGTTGAAGTGGTGGATCGGCGAGCAGTAAGTTATCATCCCAGTCAGCTGACGTTAGGGTCCTGTTGAACATGTAAACTCTGTGGTATGCGTTTTATTCCTGTTCACACAGGAACGGGATGTTTTTGGGACACTTGGATTTAGTTGAACCGTTTGTTGGTCACCTGATGGCACAGCTTGTTCCCAGAGATGTAGCCGGTAGTTCGAATCCCGTCAGTGCACGTCCAACGCTCTTTTCCAGTCGCAGTTATCTCGACTCGACCGTGCTAGGTTTTTGAGGTTTGAAGCGAGATGACTTGGGCCAAAAATGTGACATCAGCAGCCTGAGTGACGTGGTAGGATGAGTCACGAGAGCGACTCCTTCACAAGACTCAAATCCGCCATTTTTTGAAACCTGGCAACGAGGGTAACGGCTGCACCTAAATCAACACCGTGCAGACGTTTACAAGCCGGCGTAGCATCGCCTCCATCGTTGGCTTCTGTTTGTGTCGCATAGAAATGACATCACGGCCGCCGCTCACAGTGAGGTGGGACTGGAGCAGAGTCGGTGCTGGTGGGAGAGACGCATTTCTCTCCTGGTGGATTCAGTCCTGAGGTTTGACTGGTGTCATCAGCACTTCCAGTTCAGGACAAAAGAAAAAGGGGAACGTGATGAAACGCCAGAGTACGGGATGTCTCGATATTTCCCAAAGTCTTCTGATCCATGTGAGTCTGAGTCACTGTTGTGATTATGACTAACACCCTCCATGATGAGCCACACCGGCCCCCGGAGACACCACGGTCGGGTGTCTCAGCTGTTTTCATTGGCTGCTCGCTGCGCTGATGGAAAGATGGCTCTCGCCGTTTGATAACCACAGCTTTATTTTTCCTTGGGAAAAATGTTCTAATCTGTATATGTTACAGTTTTTAACCAGGTACGTTTCAGGTCGGTGGCTGCTCTCTACACACCGTTGTGCACCTGATCTTATTTACTGTCAGCCTGTTACGTTACAAAGATTTGTGCCCTTTATCGAATGTAATTCTTCCAGACTTAAGTCAAGCAGCAACAGCACCACCATTGTTGTGTCGGGTCAGGGGTTAAAGGGCACGAAGGAAGGGTCTGTTTTCTTCCAACAAAGGAACGTCATTAGAACATGTTTGCAACACGTGAGCCGTGTGCTGTGTTTTCAGTTTGGGAATGTGACAGGCCTGTTTCTCCGAGTCGTGATGAAGAGTTTCCCTCCTTCCTCCCAGACTAAAAGGTTCTTCCTGAGGCCCTGTGGGAAGCGAGTGGAAGGAGGAGACGGGCAGAATGGGAGTCTTCCGATTTTTGTAAAAAGAGCAGAGGGGGCATGTTTTTAACTGAGAGCTCTTCAACTTTAGCTGTTTTGGTTTTTTGCCGCCTATATTTTTCCATCTGTCGGAACGAAGCGTTCCCTTGAAATTCCTCAAGTCTTTAGAAGCCCTCCCATCTTTTCTGAAGCTGCACGATTGACATGTGCATCCACATTGTGCTCTTCTCTGGGCGTGCACGCACGTGCGCACACCTCTCCCCATGCACCGTGGCTCTATGTAGTGCTATGCTGTGAATATGAAATAGGACAGCCAGCATCTGCACTGCAGCCATCCCGCCCTGGCCTCACACTGTGACTGCTGCTCGCTGCCGCTGGTCGGCCTGCACAAACACACCAGCACGGAGCTTTGTGCGCGCGCTCTTGTTTTCTTGTCTGTTCATTTGTTTGTGTGAAATCATTTCCTTGTTTGTCCTGCTTTTGATTTCAGGCAGACGTCGTGTTTACCTGCAGACGCTCTGTGCGTGTTTGTCTTCACGTTTGCCCGCATGCTCGCTGCTACCTTTTAATCTGCACGCAGCATCTGTGCTGCCGAGTGTAACGCAGTTAAAGGAAAACAGAAACTTGGCTCCAGCTTTCATCGTGTCGCTGAATAAAGACCACATGGTCCAGTTTCATTATTGGTTTGTACATTAAATATTATCAACCAGAGAAACACACAACAAGCAAAAGTTTAAGTGGTTCATTTGTGTCTTAATAACAAGAATTTAATCAGATAATCTGTTTATTCATTACTTATACAGTTTGTTGATGTCCTTTCAAGGCTTCAGTAAAAAGTCAGTTTCTTGGCATCCTGGACTCCATGCAGCCCTCGCCTCGGTCGGAAGGTCTACACGAACTCAACGCCCCTGAAATACAAGAAAGCCTGAAAGAGGAAAGGAGGCAGGGAAGAAGGAAGGACGGAGTGAGGACAGGAGGAAGGGAGAACTGTGACAATCGGGCCTTTGAAAAACTTGAGGAGAGAGAGCAATTTGAGTTGTCTTTGACTTTCTCTGTGTCTAATGTGAGGAGATAATGGGCGGCTGAGGCAGAAGGAGAATGCTTTAAAAAACACCTTAGTCATGAGCGGGCCACGGCGCAGCACCGCCGATTAAATTAACCCGATGTGGACGGGTATTTATCCAAGAACAGCTACGGTCCATAAAACGGCACCGAGCAGCGCCGGGCAAAGGTGTCGAGTCACCGTCTGCAGAGTGTTTTACATGTAAGCTTCAGACAAACAGGAGCTGCAGGTGTTCAGGTTCCTCCGTCTGACGGCAGAGTTTGGGCCTGTGGGATTATTTCCTCCTCGTCGGTCGCTTTCACGATCGATTCATCGTAAACTGTTAAAGGCTGTGTGTGTGTGTGTGTGTGTGTGTGTGTGGATGCGAGTAGTCCTCTGGGTTAAGGAAAATCCTGAGGTCTGTGATGCAGGTGTCTCACTGTCTAGATGAATGTTTTGTCCGCCGTGTCTCTCCATCACCTTCCCACCAAACTACCCAGTCAGCAAATCCTGCAAGACTTCTGTGTGTGTGAGTTTATGTTGATCTCAGTGATGTCTGACTGTTTTGTCTACCACTCTGTGTGTGCGTGTGTGTGTGTTCCCGGCTTGTTTTTATTTGCGGGTGTATTTCATGTTTGCGTCTAATGTCAGAAAAGCTCGAGCTGGTGGCAGTGCGACAAATTAAAGCTGCGTCACAGAGGAGGGGGGAGCAAGGAGACGTGGCTCGTCGCAGGATAAGGGTTAACAGGGATCAGTAGGTTCGGAGGTCGGTAACGACACGAGCATCAGAAAGTTGCAGAGAGTGTGTGAGTGTGAGTTCAGTTCCACCCTGAGCATCTGCAGTGAGATCCGGTGACTGGGGTTTTCTCGGCGGGGTGATTTATCACCTGCGACGAGACGCACTACGGTGGGGTGGGACCGAGGGAAAGGAAGGTGCCGAGGAGGGTCAAGAGGGGGGGAAAGAAAGAAGAAGAAGCCGAGTGGAAAAGGTCAAAGTGGTTGTAAATCTTTACGGGGCAGAGAGATGACGGGAAGGTGAGGCGTTACCGTGAAAGACAGGACACGAACACAGCCAGAGGGGAATCTAAGAAAATGCCTGTTGGGAGCATGCAGCTAATTACTGCAGACGGTCTATGTCTGGACTCGTCTCCATGGTAACAGGACGGGCCAGCAGGGCTGGCCGGCGCACAGGAAGACACAGACGAGGAAATCGATGAACAGACAGACAAAGCGGGGAGCGAAACCGCGCTCATTAAACCACATTCCCCCCTTTTCAAACTGTTTATCCTCGTGTCTGCGTTCGTGAAAATGAATTAGCCTCACGTTAAGGAGAGCTTCAGCTGCAGCAGGCCGAGCTGGAGATCACAAGAGATAAGGAAAAACAGTAAGTCTGGCCATGTGTGGAAAAGGTTTCTCCGTTCTCACAGACTCAGTTTCCTTTCATTGCGATCGATGGACGCTTCGATTAAACTTTGTAGCACTGAATCGCAGCTGTAGAAGGAGCGCTATAGCTGCACGGCTGTACAATAAAGCACGCGTGTGCTTGTTCGGCCATTGGGGTGCTGCAGGGTCATGATGACGGGCTATCAGAGAAGGAGGTGCAGATATTCGGGCCTTGCTTCTTGACACTCGTTTGGGGAGACCGGCAGAACGCTTCTGTTTATGGAAGTGGAAAGAGTCGACATGTTGAGACGGGCATGTCAGATATGTGGCAGGAGCGTGCGATAGGAGAGAATAGTGCGCTGTGAGGTATATACCCTGATAAAAAACAAAGCACACAGGCCGTAATGACACTACAGCCTGTGTGTGTTCTGTTTTCTAAGGTTTGACCTAAAGCGAAGGCTGAACTCGTGTGTGTCCGAGATGAGCCAGGCCCTGCTCTTCCAGCCACTTCCACCCTCGGTGACCCAGCCTCGTTTCATTTTGCCAGCACACATGTTGCCCTTTGTTCTTCGTGTCACTTTTGTATCAGGTTTCTTGTTATAGATAAAGGTCGTGAGCGTTTCTTTGAACGCAGCTTGGCACAAACAGTCCATCGTCCCAAAAAGCCTCCAGGTCAGCAGCAGGTTCACAGCCAAAATCTTCCCGCTGTAAGGTGACCCTGCTCACCGCTGCACCACCCAACCCCACACCTGATGCTAAAGTCAGACCCCGTGGCTCGGTAAACCACCCGGTTTCATTTAGATGTCCAAACATGTTGGATCCGGGCTCCAGTGTGTGAGCGTCACACGGTCACTGACTCGGTGATGGATCCACGAGATTATAAAAATAACGCCGATGGAAAGGGAGGAGCTGTGGTGGCGATACGCTGCCTGCAGTTTGTTTTTCCTCTCTGCTGTCTCAGTATTTACTTATTAGAAGTGATACACGGAGCGCTTCTCAGGAAACGGCGATCAGTTCCTGAGAGCTCGTTTGAATAACGTTGTTTGCAGCTCTTCCTCTGGTTCGCTGCACTGTGAAGTTAGTCTCGTTTCTTTGGCAACAGCTCACCAAATAAAAAGTGCTGGACGGCGTACGTCTTTCTGGCAGATTAAAAACGAATAAAGTTTTGTTGTTTTATGCCACGGATGGTTGTTTTTGTAACAAACCTGCTGTGGTGCTTCACAAGGATTTAAGACTTTGTTCTTCTTCGTTTGAGGTAAAATGAGTAGAGAACAGACGGGCTTGTTCAAACACTGGTGTTCAGCCTCGATTCTGCAGTCGCTCATTCGGACTTCAGCCACTAGACTGATTGTTGACAGGAGAGACGGCGTGATTGGTGTGTGTGTGTGACCTGTGGGGGAATATCGGCTCGAAGCATAAAGGGTTAGAAAAGATCGGACGTTGGTGTTCGTCAGAGCCCGACTCTCCTCTCCTCCACCTTCTGCTTCCTCACGTCAGCTGTTTTCTGTCTTCCTCTCCACCTCCTGTCTTCCCCCCCTCTGCTCTTTCCGTAGCCTGTGTTGCATTTCCGTGAACGGCGGCGTGGCTTTCGTGCTTCTTGACAACGCCGGTGTCACTCTGGTCCCTCCCAGCAATCAGCGTGTTTTTGTTTACACCCGTTCCCCTCCCTCCAGTCCCTCAGGACAAATATCTTACATCAGATCACTCGAAGCATTTATAGCAGTGCTTTTGGAGCTCAGGACTCCCACCGTGGCCAAATATAGTAAACTGTGTGTGGATGAGTAAGAGCGTGCGTGTCCTGAGTGAGCAGCTCTGGGGTAAAAACCTGTTTGTTATTGTTCCCAGCTCTTTGCCTGTAGACACCGCGGCCAATTAAAGGGGAGGTTTTAAGTGTTATGAGCAGGAAGTGTTGCGTGTGTGGCTGCACGCTATTGGCTGCCCGGCTTTCTCCCGCGTTCTCCCCCGAGGATCGAGCAGCCGGGGCTTTTACGGCCGTGGCCAAATGAAAGGTAAACGTAGCACACCTTTGATCACGCCTCGCGTTTAAACACCTTTACTGGAACTGTGTGCATGCGTAAGGAGGAGGCGGGCAAATGATTCAATGACACAGTGAGGTTTTACGTGTGTTTGTGTTTGGCTTAATGAGAGAGAACCTCTCCAGGATGCTGCCTCCTCGTCTTGTTGTGCCAGCGAAATCATCCCTTCGTCCGTGCCTCCCCCTCCCCTTCCCCACCCAGCCAGCCAGCATGAAAACAAAACAAGGCGCTGTATGAATGAAAGTGGGAGGGGCAGAGTGGCCTAGAAAGGCAGGCAGGCAGATAGAGCGGTAGATAGTGGTGCAGGGCAGGGTGAGACTGGGATGGAGAGGACAGTGGAGTAGGAGGGGATGAGTGAGCGAGCGTGTTTGGCATAGTAGCTAACCCGCGTTAGTGTGAGCAGACACGGTCCTGCTGCAGTGGTGGTGTTTGTGCTGCACATGTGCAAACTGCACGCTGCTTCTGTGAAGAATAACAGACATTTTGTCGTCTCGTGGATTTGATTGAAAAAAATGAGCCTCTGTTTCTGGCTTTGGGTAAACGGATCGAGCCTTTAGCTTCGCCCCCCCCCTCGGCAGCCGGTCTTCCCTGGCGTGTTGGCTTCTTAGCTGCATCTGCTCCTTCCCACCTGTCCCAGCACGGCCAGGGTTAACCCTGGGAGTCTCTCCCCTCCAACATGGAAGAGACCATTCAGTGGGTGCCTCCCCCAGCCAGCTAGCACATTGGCTAAAGCTTAGGGTGGATCCAGAGGGCTGGAGCGATTCCCCGGCATGGATCTGGATCAGCCCTCCCCTTCACCATTATGCGGCGGAGTGGAGGGTGAGGGCGGGGGAGGAGCTGTGCATTCTTCTCGGTTGTGCGCAGCAGCGGCGTCTTAACGGCACTTAGTAAAGAAGATGTAGAGGAGCGACCTCCGCATGAACTACCCCAGAGGACGGAGATGGTGTTTTTCCCTGCATTAGTCATTCTCCCTCTCCGGGGTTTTTCCCCCGGCTGCTCCCTTCATTATTGTTCCTTTCTTTAACCTCGTTACCCCACCCCATCCTCACCCCTAGCCACAACCCTGTCTGTCCCCTCCGCTTTTACTCAGGCAGCACAATGGGCCGCCCTCTCGTGCAAAAGGAGGCATGCTGGGGTGGGAAGGTGGGGGCCCTGGATGTAACCTTGGCAGCAAGAGTTGTCCTCAACAGAGGCTGCATCCCACAAAAGCTGCAAACATTGCCCCCCTGGCACCTTTTTAGGCTGTTCATCAGCGTGACACCTGAATAATGTTTCCCCTTCAGTTCTTCGCTGCTAGAAGAGCGATCGCAGCTCGGCTCACGCGATCAATTCAGACATCGCACACGCTATACAAGCACACGTCACGTGGGTTAACGGACACGGAGCCCTCATCCTCCAGACTAAAGCAGGACAGAGGAACATGAAAATGAGCTGAACCCGCCGGGGACACGGTGAGATGACCGAAGGGCTCGTCCGGTCGAGACGTGTTTTACTGAACAGGCTCTGAATTAAGGGGAACTCTCTGAAACAGTGTTTTTACCACCTTCTCTAACACCTGCTGAACTTTCAGGCTTAAAACACTGATCAGTTCAATCTTCTTTTATTGCCAATATTTTACTATGAAGACCAACTTCCAGCCTTCAGTTATCACTTCTCCACTGCACAGCTGAGGGCAGTTTATCGGCGCTGTGGGCGCCGATGATAAAAAGGTTGGTGGTCGGTGTAACGTGAGATCTAATGAGTCTGTGGTCAGAGACTACTACAGTCAGCGGGTCAGACCGGACTGCTAATCTGATCACAGCTGACTCTTAGGCTCTTTCCCAATAGGTCCAAAAACTCTGGCGTGAGCCCGTGTCACATAGTGTTCAGCCTTTCAGCAATTAAGCCGGTTTCCTTGGCAACGTGGGCTGCTGCTGACCCTCGGGCGTAAACTGCTCAGGTGAAGTCGTACAGTTTTCCAGCCTGAGCTGGTTTGATTTGTGCAGTCATGTGTCCATGAAGTACGTAAAGCGCATACTTACTAATAACATGTTAGTCAGTTCAGTCCACGTCACATACAAACACACCCCCCTCTGCTCCTTCAACCCCTCCCAGTATCCCAGTATCCACTTGCAGTGAACACTGGGATGTGCGTGCCTGAAGAGCAGACGAGCCTTTGTAGCTTCTCTCAGGTATGAGATGACAAAGTCAGTGGTGCAAATACCAGCGAGCGAACAAGGAAGTCCTCGTGTTTTGGGTTTTTTGACCTTTGTGTGGAGGTCAGACGTTTTCCATCTTGTGTTCTTCCTCATGGCTGCGCACGCTCCCGTTTTCTCTTTGAGCGACCGCAGCAATAACAAAAGGCCAACTACATACACACCTGTTTATAGTTCACGTGTGGATATAAACACCCAAAATGCACGCGGTTCACTCGCTGCTCTCAGATCAGTGCGAACCACAGCTTGGTGGCCATTTCGCTGTGATGTTTGGTGAGCTGTGAGATGCTAAAAGGAGCAGCAGTGAGCAGCTGTCAGCGCAGCCTTGTGTTTGAGCTCGTCACAGAAGCTGTCCGAACGGTGACGCCGGCGGGGGAAGCGGGATAAAACGCGTATGAGGAGAATATGTATGAGCTCACATTTAACCGCCTCTTCCTCCTTTCTGCTCGTCTCCTTTAGTGTGCGTGGACAACTGTAAGCACAGTGCCTGCACCCCCCAGGGCCAGTGCTGCCACGACCAGTGCCTGGGCAGCTGCTCTGAGCCGGGTAACGCCAGCAGCTGCGTGGCCTGCAGGAACCTCCAGCACGGGAACGCCTGCGTAGAGAAATGTCCTCCTGGATACTATATCTTCAGAGGGTGGCGCTGTGTCAGCTTTGCTTTCTGTCAGGTTGGTAATAATTGCAGTTAATCACCAGTTCATTAATAAACTCGTGTAATTACATTTTCCCCCCACTTGTTGTACTTGTTCATATACTCAGGACCTCCACAACCAGTGTAAGCAGACTCGGAAACAAAACCAGGACCGGGACTCGGGCTGCCATGAATACGTCATCCACAGCGGAGCCTGTATCCCAGAGTGCCCTTCCGGATATTCCAGTATAAATTCCACTACGTACGTCTGGCTGACACACAAACGCACGCACAAACCTCGCTGATGGTAGCTGTCGTCACATGGTTGTAAATGTCATCCCACCGCCACTCTGTGGTCACCGAACACATTTGCACAGAAGGGAACTTTACATTTGTTTGTTACACTCGATAAGTTATGTAGCGATGCAGGTAAGTCCCCATCTGCTCCAGCTTCTCCTCGTGTTGCCTCTTAATGTCTTCTGCTCAGGTGTTCACCAAATCTGAAATGGGACAAAGAGCATAAATACAGCAAAGCACACGCAGGCATGGGGCAACCTGTATGTGATTGTTGGCCCCGCTTTGTGCAGTCCTTAGTAACCGTGCGTTACTGTTTCACTGGAAACCTGAGCAGGATGAGTCACAAACTCAGCAGCACATCAAATAAAGAAAAGGCAATATTTGCAGGAGCAGTTACCACGCAGCGCTGAAGACACAGTTTCCATTTAGGCATTAGCTACATGATTTCATATGCAAATTAGTCCTCTGATCTCAGCCGCTGCAAATACGTCCCCGGTTTGTTTTCACGGCCTCCGTCACATTTTGTTCTCGGTGATTACTCAGCTGCATCGGCGAAGGCACAACGCTGTCCAGAGAAGTTTATAAAACTTTTAGTACGGAGATTATGTGTTTTTAATTTGCTTAAATGAGGTTTTATTTTGCGTGCAAAAAACACTTGAGAGTTTTGATTCGTCTGGAAACCACATATGAGGGTCCTGTGCTCCCAGTGATGTTTAAACAGTCTGTGCTGGTGAGCGCGTCTCCTGCAGTTTTCATGTGAAATTTAGCAAAACACTCTGTGTGCATTTCAGAAAGGGTTTAAGAGTCAGTTTTATTTATTTATTTATATATACATATATAAAAATGTTAATTCACAACAACTCTCCCTTAAGACTCTTTATTTTGGAAGATAAAGACCCTAAAAAATGAAAAGTAACCACACAGCAGTGCCACGGTCATATACAGCCAGGAGACCAAGTTCAATACAGGAGCAGAAAATTAAAGTCAGAGTAATGAGGAATATCACAAACTAACCACCTCCTATGACCACTTTTAATAAATGTATAGAAATACATGTAGCTGTACATAATTGTATGTCTTTAACGTGAATTTCAGTTTTGACTGCGTCCCACCTGCAGTACCTCCGTGGCTCACCATGGGGCCGCAGCCCACACTTTGGTAATCACGGCGCTAAAAGCAAACTCTCGACGATATTGGGGAGCGTTTAAAAAAAACCCAACCCTATGAACAGGAAGAAGAAATCTCGGGTAGATCCAGGCTCGGGGAGCGGCGGCCATCGCTGTGACCGACGTTAGAAATCTGGAGCCTCAGCTCAGTCGTCTCTGTTAACCAGATATACTGAAGTCAGACAGGCGAAGAGTCAAAGTCGAAACACCGGTTACAGTTTTCCACAGTGCACGTGTAACCTCGTCTTATTGATGTCTTAAATGTGACAAGAGCTTTTAATAAACAGACGTCCAACCTGTTCACCTCACAGCATATTCAGCTTTCTACTTGTAGTAAAGGGGGTGAAGGAGAGAAGAACATCCTGTCTCGTAGCTGTTGCTAAACACGGAGGACGTGCGTTTGTTTCGAAGAAAGCGTGTGTTTACATGCTTCCAGTGCACACACATACAGCCGAGGCAGCGAGGGCAACACGTTTGTCTCAGCAGCAGCTCGGAGAAATCCTCCCGCAGTCTGTCTGTGGCCGACGCTATCGATAGAGACGCGTTTCAGCTGAATGATTGATGGTGTTTGTGTTTTTCTGGCGTACCTGCGTTTGTGCGCGTGCGTTTATTGTTTATATATTTGCATGTGCGCAAACACACGTTAGTGTTTATACGTGCAGAAGGTTCTGGCTCATTACCAGCAAAGTGTACAGACGGGTTACTTTTTCCAGGTGCAGACATGATGTTACAGAGAAGACGGAGTCATATTGTGTGTTTATTAGATAAACAATACCAACGAAGGCGTTTTAAAGCTTTTAGTACAAACAGCAGAAAAGGTAACAGCATTTAATCGTCACGCGCTTTAGAGAGAAATGCATCTCGCCAGCCTGCGGGGAATATCGCGTGCTTAGACGCAAAAGAGCATCGCTGTAAATCTCAGTCACACACCCCGAGGCCGAACGGCAGCCTTTATGTGCGCATGTTGTTGTTTTTTGTGCGTCCTTGCACATCGATGCGTAATCCTGGGCAATACTTTCAGGCATGTCAAGAATGCCTTGGTTGTTATGTGCCAATGAACTACACAAAATGGAAATATTGGTTGGTCGCCAGGTGACGTCCACGGCCTGGAACGAGGCTCGATGTCCACGTCGTCATTGGGAATCTGTTGATTTTTGCGACATTACAGCCTGTTTTGGTTATAACGAGAACATGTGTCATCATCTGGCAGCAGCTCCACCCAGACAGACACGAGCACGCCCCGTCCGCCACTGCTTTCACACCCACGCCGTCCAACGTGAGCATGGCCCACCCATCGGTTTGCATCATGTTTTTGCTGGGACTCTTAACAGACTGCTGAGTAGGAGACCCTGCCTCCCTTTGGTGCCTCCAGCATTGTGCATGTGTGCATGTGTGCATATGTGCATGTATGCATGTGCATGTGTGCATGTGCAGCGCTGTTAGCACGCATCTAAAACAACAACGACATGAGAGGTATTAGATATGATGGAAGCTGCCCTGTACTTCATTTTTCCAGGTAGATATTAGAATAGAATAGAATTCAACTTTATTGTCATTGCACACGTCACAGGTACAAGGCAACGAAATGCAGTTTGCATCCATCCAGAAGTGCAGAATTAAGTAGAATTAAAAATTATCGTATTGTACAGAATGATTATTTACACAGAATTATACAGCAGTGCAGGTAAGTGAGATATGTGGATGATTTCTACAGAGGTATGTAAAGTGCTGGTGGTTCAGTGCATGTTATTATACTGTGTATTATGTTATATTAAGATAATGTGAAGAAACGCTTCATAACTGCATCTTCATCCTCCTCTGCCAGTCTAAAAAGAGTTTCCTCTTTCCTGGATGTGACAGCAGTACCGCTGTGTGTGCACGTACGCTCGCTCCAAACCAAAGCCTCTGTTCTCGACGGTTCGGGGAGTCCGAGTCACAGAGTTCAGCCGGACGGATCAACGCTGTCCCTTTAAGAGCTCCGGTCGGACGCCGCCTGTCTGCCTGTGTGTCTGTGTTTTTCACTACAACGACCCAAAACATTCTGTCTACGCTGCAACTAGAGCGTTACTTCTGAGGAGCTGAATATACAATTTTCCATGTGGGAGAAAGAGACACAAAATATGCTTGGAGCTTTTCTTAAAAGTCACTGTTGTTCTGCAGAATTCATTACAGTGTATTTCCACTCACTCACAAGTCACAGAGAATGATTCGTCCACTGAGTGCGAGAAATGAGGAGCTTGATAAGGTGGAAACCACGAGGAGCCGAGCGTGGAGCTGTCAGCGTAGATGGCAAAAGCAGTACCTGTGGGGTGTTTCGTGCCACTGTGACTGTGGTAAATGGGGTCTTCATCGCAGCCTGGCTGTCTGGGAGGGGTGCGGGGCTTATTTTGGATAACTGCGTGTATGTGCGTTTGTGTTTCCTGCACAGAGGGAATATAATAGGAGCTGCACAGAATTAAAGCAGGGTGAGCTTATGAATAGCAGTACAACAGCTTCCTTTGTTGGCTGCTTCCTGGGCACAGGGGCTCCTTTAAAGACGTCCCCGGGGCCTGAGTTTGGTGATCGGTATCTTTTCTAATGATCCAGAGCAATCCCCTGCCCCGGCTGACATGCACTCTACCTTTTTTAAGCAAACGTGAAAAACATTATAACTGAACATCCTCGATTCCCTCAAAATAGGAAATGGGGAAGTATACATGGAGGCTTCCTTGCCCTTCAGCCAGTGTGCAGCGTGTATGGCTAAAGCAGGTGGGTGGGGACATCGAGGGTGGAAATGAAAGCTGGATTCTGCTCATTTGAGAGTGCATCAAAAAAATAAACAGTGCTCATTTGTGAATGGAGCAGCACGTACCAGACTACTCGCTGCACATGCCAGGCCTTTTGTGAATGATTTTCTTGAAGGGCGCTATCAAGGCCTCATCGCCGCGTGCGTGCGTGTGCATATGATTACGTGCAAAAGCACGTTTGCAGTGGGAGGACATCGCTCTGAGAGCTGCAGCTGGCGCGCGAGTCTTGTTTCTTTTCTCTGTGATATTTTTTGCACTAAAACTAGCGGCAGAACATTAATCCTGTTAAATAAACCATTTTATTTTAGAGGTTATTAAATCATTTGAGAGAATTATAGAGATTCACATAAGTGCAGCAGCTTATTGAGCGCATGTTTGATGGTTTCTTGTTTGATTCACCACCGTCACTTCCATTAAAAACAGATATATATGATTATATAAAGTATGCCCCACCAATACACCGATATAGCGGTTGGAGGTCAATACTGATATTGACAGATTTTAACCATTTCGTCATCAATCCACATTTCCGTTTTAGCCTTTAACGTGGACGTCTGTGGGGATTGACTCATTCTTGGAGCCAGCCTCAAGTGGACATGAGAGGAACTGCAGTTTTAGACACTTGAATGTTGGCTCGTGTTTGTTTTCTAATTTCCTTTGGACAAAGGGAGAAGAACCAGCAGCTATAACAGAGCAGATGGATGTCTGCCCATGTAGAAAGTCTGAATAGACCTCAGAAAAACTCCGCTGAACAGATTCGTCCTTGTTGTTTAAAACTGCGATGTCATCCCCGGCTCCGACCCACGGCGCTCCGCTATGTCACCGAGCATTTCTGCCTCATTCCAATTCTGATAACTGCACGCAGAAACATTTGAGGCATTTTCTGTGTGTTTCGCTCAGAAAACAGTTTTGTTTGCTTTAACCGAAGGCGTTTCTCTGCAGCGTCCACGTTGTCTCCAGAAGTCCTGACCTTCAGCTAGTCGTGGCTCGCACACAAAGCTCGTTCATTAGGATTTTGATGTTGTGTGTTTCTCTGTGTAGGCTGACTTGCTCACGGTGTGCGGGCTTGTGTCCTAAAGAGTGTGTGGGAAACAAGACCATCGACTCGGTAACGTCGGCCCAGGCTTTGAGGGGGTGCACCATTCTTAAAGGCAACATGATCATCAAGATTCGAGGAGGCAGTGAGTACCACTTCCTGTTTCTCTCTCCGTGTCGCCTTCTTGTCCATTACTTGGGTTTCTTGACTTTCCCCCCTTTGTTAAAACTTTTTGAGCCTTTATCTGTATGTACCTGACCTCTGTCTGCTCTCATCAGCTGGTAGCTGTTTATGTGATGAACTGTCGTCTTTATAGATAACATAGCAGCCGAATTGGAGGCGAGTTTGGGTCAGATTGAAGAGATCACAGGCTACCTGACCATCCGCAGAGCTTACGCCCTGGTCTCCCTCTCATTCCTCCGCAAACTGCGTGTCATCAGGGGGGAGCAGCTCGAGGCAGAGTAAGTCTCCTCTCCTCTTGTGTCCTCTCGTCTCCTCTCGTCTCGTCTCCTCTCGTCTCCTCTCCTCTCTTCTCGTCTCCTCTCCTCTTGTCTCCTCCCCTCTCGTCTCCTCTCCTCTCCTCTCGTCTCCTCTCGTCTCGTCTCTTCTCGTCTCCTCTCTTCTCCTCTCCTCTCCTCTCGTCTCCTCTTGTCTCCTCTCCTCTCTTCTCGTCTCCTCTCCTCTTGTCTCCTCCCCCCTCCTCTCCTCTTGTCTCCTCTCCTCTTGTCTCCTCTCGTCTCGTCTCCTCTCTTCTCGTCTCCTCTCTTCTCGTCTCCTCTCTTCTCGTCTCTTCTCGTCTCCTCTCCTCTCGTCTCCTCTTGTCTCCTCTCCTCTCTTCTCATCTCCTCTCCTCTTGTCTCCTCCCCTCTCCTCTCCTCTCCTCTCCTCTCCTCTCCTCTCGTCTCCTCTCCTCTTGTGTCCTCTCTTCTCGTCTCCTCTCCTCTCCTCTCGTCTCCTCATGTCTCCTCTCCTCTCTTCTCGTCTCCTCTCCTCTTGTCTCCTCCCCTCTCCTCTCCTCTCCTCTCCTCTTGTCTCCTCTCCTCTTGTGTCCTCTCGTCTCATCTCTTCTCGTCTCCTCTCTTCTCGTCTCGTCTCCTCTCCTCTCGTCTCCTCTTGTCTCCTCTCCTCTCGTCTCGTCTCGTCTCCTCTTGTCTCCTCCCCTCTCCTCTCCTCTTGTCTCCTCTCCTCTTGTCTCCTCTCGTCTCGTCTCCTCTCTTCTCGTCTCGTCTCTTCTCGTCTCCTCTCTTCTCGTCTCCTCTCCTCTCGTCTCCTCTTGTCTCCTCTCCTCTCTTCTCGTCTCCTCTCCTCTTGTCTCCTCCCCTCTCCTCTCGTCTCCTCTCATTTCCTCTCGTCTCCTCTCTTCTCCTCTCCTCTCTTCTCGTCTCCTCTCCTCTTGTCTCCTCCCCTCTCCTCTCGTCTCCTCTCCTCTCCTCTTGTCTCCTCTCCTCTTGTCTCCTCTCGTCTCGTCTCCTCTCTTCTCGTCTCCTCTCTTCTCGTCTCTTCTCGTCTCCTCTCTTCTCGTCTCTTCTCGTCTCCTCTCCTCTCGTCTCCTCTTGTCTCCTCTCCTCTCTTCTCATCTCCTCTCCTCTTGTCTCCTCCCCTCTCCTCTCGTCTCCTCTCGTGTCCTCTCTTCTCGTCTCCTCTCCTCTCCTCTCGTCTCCTCATGTCTCCTCTCCTCTCTTCTCGTCTCCTCTCCTCTTGTCTCCTCCCCTCTCCTCTCCTCTCCTCTCCTCTTGTCTCCTCTCCTCTTGTGTCCTCTCGTCTCATCTCTTCTCGTCTCGTCTCCTCTCCTCTCGTCTCCTCTTGTCTCCTCTCCTCTCTTCTCGTCTCCTCTCCTCTTGTCTCCTCCCCTCTCCTCTCCTCTTGTCTCCTCTCCTCTTGTCTCCTCTCCTCTTGTCTCCTCTCTTCTCGTCTCCTCTCTTCTCGTCTCTTCTCGTCTCCTCTCCTCTCGTCTCCTCTTGTCTCCTCTCCTCTCTTCTCGTCTCCTCTCCTCTTGTCTCCTCCCCTCTCCTCTCGTCTCCTCTCCTCTCCTCTCGTCTCCTCTTGTCTCCTCTCCTCTCTTCTCGTCTCCTCTCCTCTTGTCTCCTCCCCTCTCCTCTCGTCTCCTCTCCTCTCCTCCCCTCTCCTCTCGTCTCCTCTCCTCTCCTCTCCTCTCGTCTCCTCTCCTCTCCTCTCCTCTCGTCTCGTCTCTTCTCGTCTCCTCTCTTCTCGTCTCCTCTCCTCTCGTCTCCTCTTGTCTCCTCTCCTCTCTTCTCGTCTCCTCTCCTCTCGTCTCCTCTCCTCCCCTCTCCTCTCGTCTCCTCTCCTCTCCTCTCGTCTCCTCTCCTCTCCTCTCGTCTCCTCTTGTCTCCTCTCCTCTCTTCTCGTCTCCTCTCCTCTTGTCCCCTCCCCCCTCCTCTCGTCTCCTCGCTGTGAGTGATTGATTTTTCTGATGTCCGATCTCTTTCAGGGCCTATGCCTTCTATGCGCTGGACAACCAGAACCTCCGTGAGCTTTGGGATTGGTCCAAGCACAACCTAACCATCCTGCGTGGTCGCACATTCTTCCACTACAACTCTAAGCTTTGCATGTCTGAAATCCGAAAGATGGAGACGGTGACTGGAACCCGGGATCGAAACCAAAAGAACGACATCGCTTTACGCAACAACGGGGAGCAAGCTTCCTGTAAGAGCACCAGAATACGGGACTGCCTTGTTTTTGGGATTGCTCTGACCAAAAACTAACGTGAACGTGATTATTGTGTTTGGTCCTTTAGGTGAGACGAAGCTGCTGAACTTCACTTTGATAAAGACCAAGTCGAATATGATTATACTGAGGTGGGAGCCATTCTGGCCAGCAGACTTTAGGGACCTGCTGGGATTCATGGTTCTCTACAAAGAGGCGTAAGTAAATCATTGCTTCGTGTACAGACGAGGACACACAAAAGCCAACACTTTACTCTTCAGTCTGTCTGACACACGGATGCCTAACAATGTTGGGACGTTTTCGTTCCATGTGCAACAGGCCGTATAAGAACGTCACCGAGTTTGATGGACAGGACGCCTGCGGCTCTAACAGCTGGGTGATTGCCGATGTCGATCCGCCGCCTCGTTCCACGGAGGGAAAGAAGGCAGACGACCCGGGGTACCTGATCCGACCGTTGAAGCCCTGGACCCAGTACGCCATCATGGTCAAAACGCAGCTGTCTGCGTCTGATGAGCACCAAGTCCACGGAGCCAAGACCGAGATCATCTACGTTCAGACGGATGCTTCCAGTGAGTAACGCCATGAACACCGACGTTTGTGTTTGATGGATACTTCAATGACTGTAGAACATCTGACGTTTTCTAAGTGATTGTGTAAAACTACTCTGGACTTCTGTTGGGGGGCTTTTTGTAAACACTCCAACTGTTGTTAATTGTTTTATATGATGGGATGTATTAAGAAGCCATTTGGGCTTAAACTGAAACAACTTTGGGACCTTGCTCACGTTTGGATGAACCTTCCTTGATGAGGGGGGGTGTTGCCCTCATACTACTGTCAGCACTCATTTCTTTATATTTTGTTTCCAAGTTGCTCGACTTTATTGTAACTTTTTAAAGTGCTCTTGAGCAGGCTCTCTGAAAGTTTTCCTTTTTGTTTGTGCAGTGTTTGTCCCTGATCATTTTTATTTGTTTAAACCTCTTAACACTGACCATGAACCAGGAATCATTGGAACATAAAAGGAACCAAACTTGAGGGATGAACCAGACGACTTAGCAAAGAGCCGCTTTTCAGTTGTGCCTGTAGACACTCTGTTACCTGCAGCAAAAACACATTTCTTTAGTTTAATCTGTAAAAAAAGCCAAACATAAGCCGCCTGACAGGCAGAAAATAATCTGTGTGAACCTCAAACTGATTCCAAAAGAGCTATTAGCCAAAAGCTTCACGGCATGCAGCTTATCCTTTAAAAAAGTGAGGAAAATAGAAGAACAAAGGAGAAGGAAGACAAACTGTTTACAGCACATGAGCAGCATCTAAAAGTCAAGAAACAGGACAATAATCTGGGAAGGCTGCGACGCAGGAAGATGCATCTGTCCCTTCAGCTGATCCATCTGGTCTCAGTGGAGGGTGGACTGCACTGTGCTGAGGAATAAACGTGTTTAAACAAATATCGACTTTTAAGCTCGTTAGAATTGTGCAAACTGTTATGTTTGGTGTTTCCATGGATGTTTGCATATTTAATAAATCGTTGGACCTATTTTATTTTCCAAACAAGGTAAAAAGAAGAAGGATGGAATGGTGCCTCTAGACTCTAGTCTGATGGAGCTAAAGTCCTTTTGATGCACTTACATTTTGTTCTCTGTCCCCGTCAGAACCCTCTGTTCCTCTGGACCCCATCTCCTCCTCCAACTCCTCCTCTCAGATCATCCTGAAGTGGAAACCGCCCACCAGTCCCAATGGCAACATCACCCACTACCGGGTGGTCTGTCGAAAGCAGGCGGAGGACAGCGACCTGTACAAATTCGACTACTGCTTACAAGGTTGCAGTTTAAATGGTTCGCCCTCTTCAGTCATTTGAGGGGCTTTCCCTGACTGCTGTGTTTTCCCGTCCAGGAATGAAAGTGCCGTCTCGCATCCCGACCCACCTGGACAGCGAGGATGAGCACAAGTGGAACCAAACAGATGAGCCCACCTCGGGCGGCAGGTGCTGCGCCTGCCCCAAGACGGACAGCCAGCTAAAGAAGGAGCAGGAGGAGATAGAGTACCGCAAGACCTTCGAGAACTACCTGCACAACGAAGTCTTTGAGAGCAGGTACGAGAGCAGGTTCATTCCCAGCATCTGAACATGCGACGATGCCTTGGCTGCATCGTTTACCCACATGCTAAATGAAAACTTAAATAGAGACGCACCCCAGCACCTAAATTAAAGGTTTAATTCGTGTTCCTGGAGCCGCTTAATGCCCTCGAGTTTTGCAGAAATGTAACAAATTCTTTTGGTGTGAGTTCAGCTTCACACCGAGCGAAGCACCAAAAGGAGCTTCTTGTCTCGTTTGTTTCTCTTCGTGACCGGAGTTAAACCAGATCACTCAGCCTTGGTGTGAGTCTCTGTGCCAATTCTGTGTCCTCCACCACTGTGTGTGGTTTTTATAGACACTTGTTTTTGTGCTGGTCACCCACCGTCGGGGGCTTGCAGCGGGAGGTGCAGTGTCTGGGCCCTGGTGCCCCTACCTTGTTCTCGGACACACAAACACCCACAGTCTCTGCCTCTGCTTCCCTGGGGGGGTGATCACTGTGCCCATTATCATTCATGCCGGTCAGGAGCGCAGTCATGCAGACTGCCATTTGGAGACACGCACACACACAGCCGTGCGCACATCAGCCTCATTTTGAACTCCTGCTTCTGAGCTGGCCATGGTCAGCTCCATACAGTGCAGGACACCAGAAGCGGCTCACGCTTTTCTTATTTTGTCACGCAAACGGACACGAGCTCCCGTTTTTTTCTGCTTTCACTCGGTCCTAAATGCAGCACTCGGGTTCGTCTCTTCAACAGTTCATACGCAGTAAATCTGCCTTTCATTGCACATCAGGTGAAACATCTGTGTCTTGATTTGGTTTGAGCTCAAGGCCTGTTAGCTGGGATGGTGGCTCGCACTCAGATTCATCTGGATGGCCTGGCACCACCTAGTGGTGAGAGTCAGTATGTCTCCTAGGATGGTGTTTGTGCATAAATGTCATGAAGTTAGACACACAGGAAAGGTTAGTGCGAGCAGAGGTCTGGCTTGCTTCCACAAAACACCATCTGTCATCTGCAAACACTTGATGCACGTGAAACTTGACGACTTTGCAGGTCCGCGCTCTGTCACTCACTCATATCCTATTCTAACTTTTACTTCTGCAGACCATCCCGGCGGCGCCGCTCGGTGGGAGTTGCTAATGCCACCCAGCCTCCTCTCTTCCTTACTACAGTTCCCAATCTGCAGTTGGATTCAGGCACAATCGCCCCCGATGGCGAGGATCAAGAGGAATCCAAGGTATCGAGCGTTTTATGTTTACCACATCTTTTCCCTTCACTTTATTTCGAGTTGCAGTCGAAGTTCAATCTCTTTTCCTTTCTGCTCAGGTGGAACAAAAGGTGTTCTCAAAGGAGTCGACGGTCATCTCCAACCTGCAACACTTTACCAGTTATAAGATAGAGATCATAGCCTGCAACGATCCGACAGATCCCAAACGCTGCAGCATGGCTACTTATATCAGTGCCCGAACTATGCCTGAGGGTAAGAACGGGCACACGCGTGTGCAAATAGGCTGCTGGTGCACCGAATATCAGATTCTGGAGATAAAATCGGCTGCGCCTCACTGTGAAGTGCTTTTCTCTGTCTGACACCTGCAGAGAAAGCAGACGACATCCCAGAGCCCGTGACCCACGAGATTGTGCAAGGCGAGCCTCCCTATGTGTTGATTAAGTGGAATCCACCCATCAACCCTAATGGGCTCATCATCCTGTACGAGGTCTTCTACAAAAAGGTCGGAGACTCAGAGGTCAGTATGAACCACTGGCAAACCTTAGAGAGCGCTGGGCCTGGAAAATGTTAGTGGGAGGACTCGGGGTCCTTTGTTTTTCAAAACCAAAGGGCACAGAGGTGATGTGGGAAAACAGCCAGCAGAAATGATCCCGATTCGCTCTGCTGGAAGGACATGCACAGAAGGAAAAGTAGACGCAGGTGAGAAGACAAGGAGTGATCTGGGTAGACTCCAGGGAGGCGAGGCAGGCCGGGAAGGAAAGGCTTCCTGTAAACACCCAATTTGTGTCTGTTCATTATAGAAGGGGACAAGGAAATATTTGTTTACAGCCTCCTGGTGCTGCGTGTCGACGCTGTCGGACGCGTTCGTTTGTGGATGAAATTCTGGGAACGTTTGCGTGCATAAGGTCTCGTCTGTGACGGCGCGTCCAAGTCTTGTTGTTTACTTGCTCTAAATGTGTGAATTCATCTCTCATTACTATTCATTGCTGCACCGCCTGACCCCAGGAGCCAGTAGCAGATCTGTTACCATAGTGACAGAGGCAGGATGGAAGACTAGTATGCAGTGGCAGCGATGGACTCGTCTCACGCGACATCTCGCTGCGCTGAAAAACCGCCCGTGGCCCAGACCGATGTGGATTCATTTAAAATGATGTTTGGGGCGCGTTGGAGGCTCACATCGATGACAACGCTGAGAATGTTACAACACAGTTATGAAGGCTGGATGCATTTATCACTGCAGCGATCACTTCCTGCTGCTTTCAGTGGAACGGACTTCAACTGCGACAGTGCAGTCGCGCATCAGCCAACCTTAAGCGTCCTTAACACAGAGTCAAACGAGCCCAGCTTTTCACTTCTATCGAAGGGCTACAGGCCAATTTTTAGATTACAGTCTTATGTGTTTTTGCACATGTCAGCTCTTTGGATACATTTTAATTCAACAGCATCCACTTTAAAAAATCGCTCCTTCGTGTGAGTGTATGCAGTGATTTGGTCGGACCCTGAGCACAAAAAGCTCTGGTTGTTCTTCTCACTTCAGCACAACATTCAGGTTTGCACCAAATCACAGCAGCACTCCCCTCGAGGCCCTTTATACTGCAAACCAACGAGCCCAACAAACAGCAGCAAGAACGTTTAAGCGTTGGCCCTTCAAAATAAGAGACACGAGCTCGAGCAGGTCATTCTGTGAGGTGAAGGTTCGCTTCACAGCAGCATGAGAAGACGGGGTGGAGTGTGGGCTGTCCACCCAGTCAGGGGTTAAGAGTAATTGGCTCAGCAAAAATACTTTGGTCACTTTTGATTGGGTGGGAATAGAGCAGCGAGTGAGCATCATGCGTGTGCTGCGTCCTGCACGCTCTACCCTGGCACCTGAGTATTTGAAGTAATGTAAACACATCTGAACTGTAGTATTTCCTGCTGTGCCACATGTGTGTAAAAGTAACCTGGAAATATCCGGACCTGTTTGTCCTGAAAGTCTCTTCCGTTATTTATTTAAGCAAACTTTTAGAATAACATGGGTTTTCTCTCTTTTCCTTTTGGGCCCAGGTTCACACGACCTGTGTGTCACGGCCGGCCTATCAGAAGCTCGGTGGCACCAAGCTTTCCCTTGTTCAGCCTGGAAACTACAGCGTGAGGGTTCGCGCCACCTCGCTGGCAGGAAACGGCTCCTTTACTGAGATGATTTACTTCTTCATGCCCAACCGTAAGACTCTAAGAGTCGGACTTCTGAACTTAACAGAAAAGTGGAAGATGTGCCAAATTTACTGTCTCGTGACCGCTCTGTTATCTGTTGCAGCTGATCAAGGTTTGATTTGGATTGTCATGGGTCCCGTCATCTGCTTCATCCTGCTGCTACTCGCGGGAGGTGGAGCGTTTGTGTACTTCAAAAAAAGGTTAGTCTTTAACCAGCAGGCTGCCCATTACAGCCATAAACTCCAGTGACTCTTAGTGACTCTGTGTGGTCGTGTTACAGGCAAACCGAAGGCCCCTTAGGAGATCTCATCACCTCTCCAAACCCCGAGTACTTCAGCGCTGGTGACAGTAAGAATGAAATAGTTGTTTTTTCCGTCATACGATGATTTGTTCCCTCAGTTCGCTCTGTCAAAACGGTCATTTGCACCTGTGTTGTGTAGTGTACGTTCCTGATGAGTGGGAGGTGCCCCGGGAGAAGATCGCACTGCTCAGAGAGCTCGGTCAGGGCTCCTTCGGCATGGTGTACGAAGGAGTCGCCAAAGACATCGTCAAAGGCGATCCGGAGACGCGCGTGGCCGTCAAGACGGTCAACGAATCGGCCAGCCTGCGAGAGAGGATCGAGTTCCTCAACGAAGCCTCCGTCATGAAGGCTTTCAGCTGTCACCACGTGGTATGACTCTTTAAACCGTTAAACCCTCAGACAGCGTCACGGCACGCCGAGAGGACACCGGAGCAGCTGCTCGTCAATTACACTAAATTACAGCTTTCCCGTCGTCTCGCTGAAAGCGGCGGCACACGTCTGACTCACAGTCGTGTCTTGTTTTGCCGGCGCTGCCGTGTTCACGCACAGTTTGACTCTACAAACAAATGTTGTAACTGTTACTGTGGACCTACAGAGCCGGCTGATCACTAGTTTAACTGCCAAAGGTTAAAACGTCAGCTGTAAAAATCAGATTGAGGTGTAGCTTTATCATTTCTAGTCATTAAATTGAAATTTTGGCTACAAAGTCTACTGCTAGAGTTGAGCGCGCCGTTTTAACACGATGAATTGTTTGCAGGTGCGTCTGCTCGGCGTGGTGTCCAAAGGTCAGCCCACCCTGGTAGTGATGGAGCTGATGACCCACGGGGACCTGAAAAGCTACCTGCGGAGTCTCAGGCCAGACTCTGAGGTATGTAGTCCTGATTAGTGTGCTCCCACCTATTTACACACTCTGGTATGTAAGCCCCGCCCCCAAACATCACTCATGTGGTTTAATACCTGTATTATTTACATATGGATGCACTCCCTGAAGCCTGTTTGCTGAAAATTAAGCAAACTAGGGCTCTACAAACTCTGGGTTTTTCCACCTGTGTATAGCGAGTCACTCAGACCGATGGGCCCATGCACCAGCAGTGTTGATGATTTGGGACGTGCAGTAAAGCCTACAGCCATTTGGTTCGCCTAATGGTTGTTCATAAAATTTCAGGTGAAAAGAAGTTGCACGTGTTATGATTTTAGCTAAGATTCCTCTGCTAAGGCTCAGTAATGAAGATGGTGATCAGTAAACGATAGACTCACCTGCTCCTGCTCCAAGTAACCTGAACAGTACACGGACTGGTTCTTATGTAGTGCTTTTCTACTCTTTTATACAACATGCCTCAGTCGCCCATTCATACAGGATCTTTTTTCTAAGCTAAAGTGTGTTCTAGCTAACATTCACACGCCGATGGATCGGAGAGTATCCCAGAGATATTGGGCATGCAGACTGGGAATCGAGCCACCAACCTTCCAGTTGGCAGTAGGGATGGGTATGGTTTAGGCTACCTCCTGAGCTCCAGCCACCCCACCTTTGCACTCCACCAATCCTACGAACATCTTTGAGTTTAACTAAAATGCCAGACAGTAGCTGTGGTATTGGGGCAGAATATGGATCGCTGTCTTCATTTCCCCTCCACGGGTAGATGATCCAAGTAGTCGTGCAGTAACATTTAGCTCGCCAGCGTAGCGAGTCGGTCACGTGACTGAAAACTACGCCCGAGTATTTCAGCAGATGTTACCTGCGTTACCTGTGAGTGGGTCTAACCTGTTTGTGGTTTGTAGAACAACCCGTCTGGTTCCCCACCGCCGACTCTGAAAGACATGCTCCAGATGGCTGCAGAAATCGCCGACGGCATGGCCTACCTCAACGCTAAAAAGTTTGTCCACAGAGACCTCGCAGCCAGGAACTGCATGGTGGCGGAGGACTTCACCGTCAAGATCGGAGGTACCAGAACGTGTTTGGTGTTGTCGATACCGCCGCGTAGTTGGAGGTGTTGTCTTAACCTTTGTCTCCGTCGCTCTTCCTCTCAGACTTTGGTATGACACGAGACATCTATGAGACGGACTACTACCGTAAAGGAGGGAAGGGCCTGCTTCCTGTCCGGTGGATGGCACCCGAGTCCCTGAAGGACGGAGTCTTCACCGCCCACTCTGACTGCTGGTGAGTCACAGCTCACACAGTGGCCTACCGTACAGCCGCACGTCATTCGGCCTGATCTCGTTTGTTTGTGCGTTTGTACATCTGCAGGTCGTTCGGTGTTGTGCTGTGGGAGATCAGCACGCTGGCCGAGCAGCCTTACCAGGGTTTGTCCAACGAGCAGGTGCTGAAGTTCGTCATGGAAGGAGGATTCCTGGATCGACCGGAGAACTGCCCTGAGAGGATGTGAGTAGATGCGGAGCTGGGAAAACTGCCGTCCACGTTACACAAGACTAAATTGGCCTTTCTTCATCCCTCTTCCCAGGCACAGCCTCATGCAGATGTGCTGGCAGTACAATCCCAAGATGCGTCCGACGTTCCTCGAGATCATCGAGATGCTGCGGGACGACCTGGACCCGTCTTTCCAGGAGGTCTCCTTCTTCTACAGTGATGAAAACAAAGTCCCCGAGACGGAGGAGTTTGACCTAGACCTGGACAACATGGAAAGCATCCCCCTGGACCCTTCTTCTTACTCCCAGAGAGAGGAGAGCTTATCCAGGGACAGCGGGCCCTCGGTGGCCCTGAGGGGGAACTATGAGGAGCACGTCCCCTACACACACATGAACGGTGGCAAGAAAAATGGAAGAATTTTATCATTGCCCAGATCCAGCCCTTCCTAACACTTCCCGTTTCCTCAAAGAACTCTTTGAAGCTTTCCCTTTTCCCCTTTCCGATCTATTTTTCTGTCTCCTTCGTGTTCCTCTCATCATTTTCGATGATGGTGATTTTCTTATTCTTCAGAGAAGCCCTTCAAAAAACAAAAAAAGAGACACAAATCTCAGGACTTTTTACTTTCTTCCCCGTGGCTCCAGAACACAGGCAAGATGATGCAAACGTGGTGTAAGACATCAGACCAGAAAACCATCGCTCGTCACTAACGCCGCGTTTCCACGACTCCTTGTGATGGAAACGGGGAAAAAACAGAAAACTGTGAACACAACAAACCTTAGACAACCAAGAAGGCTGCTCGTGCTCGACCTCCTCGAGACTCGCCCCTCCTCCTCTCCCACCGATCCGCATTTCCACGATTCTGTGCTTTTTTATTTTGTTTCCCTCTTTTTACTCAGATAGTGGCCTTTGTGTACGTGGCCTGTAAACAAAGTGTCTACACTACTTGTCCTTTTTGAACAATGACTTAATCAGTGGGATGACTTGCAAAGACTTGATGGTAGAACAAACATCTATTCCTAGAGGAATGTTTTTGTTGTTTGTTTGTTTGTTTTGCTTCTGCAGAATTCCAAACGACAGATTCGTCGGGTGTTTGGTGACAACTTTTAATTTATTTGCTT
The DNA here is from genome assembly GCF_965226115.1 of Aulonocara stuartgranti. Classification (NCBI taxonomy): domain Eukaryota; kingdom Metazoa; phylum Chordata; class Actinopteri; order Cichliformes; family Cichlidae; genus Aulonocara; species Aulonocara stuartgranti. The sequence goes on along the minus strand of NC_138958.1, from coordinate 1,068,047 downwards.
CAAACGTTTCTTTTTGTGTCCTCAAGGCTGAAGGATATTTAAACAGTTAAGAATTGGACAAAAAGAGTCCCTCAGACTGACCAATAACTGCTGCTTTCATATATTTTAGTGGGTATAGAATTATATGAGTATATATAATACACATATATATGGAATATTGGTATTTCCCTACCAATATTTTATATATATATATAAAATAGATGGCATTGTAAATAGTTTGTAATATTTTCCATCAGGAGCTTTGCTTGTTCTTTGTTTCGTCGGGTTTATTATTCACATTTTTTACTTCCTTATTTTTATCGCCCCAGAAATCGCTCCAACCTACCGGCAGTGCTCTCCGTGTCTTAGGCCTCCCGCCTCCCTCTTAGTCTTTGTCTGGATGGGAAACCTGGAAATGCTGTAAGCTGACTGCATTTCTTTCCTCTCAAAGTGCACAATAGTTCAAGACTTCACTACAGCTTTGAAAATAAACTAAAAACAAAACAACCAAAAAGAGAGAGAAAGAAGCTTTATGAGGCGTTTGTAGGTCGGCGTGCCCGGGTGCGCCGTCTCTCGTGTCTTCGGTGGCGTTGAGGCTCCCACGTGTTTGTTCCTGCGGTTTTCATTTTTTTATTTATTTTTGTGGTTTCTCCGGTTTGCCCGTCTGTGTCAGCTGCTGGCGAGGTTAGACGGTGCGGTGCTGCTCGGAGTAAAGGCGGAGCATGAACTGACAGCAGCGGTTGGGTAGGGGGGGGGCGTTCTGCATTAGATGGAGGGGGTTATCAGAGTCACGCGTTGCCCCTCCACCCGTGCTTGGTCTCCCCGAGGCGTCCTGTTTGCTGCTGATGTTCAAGATTAGCCTGGTGGAAAATTCCAGGTTTTGTGGTCGAAGCCTGAAGGAGACATACGGACAGTTCCACCTGCAGATGGAGGGGGGGGCAGTCTCCCTGTATTTTTGAGAGAGCACAGGGAGGGGGGGCTGCCAGTTGGTTGCTAATCCCATTATTCTCCCTGCTATCACTGCAGACTGTGTGCAGCAGCTGTTTCACTCAGGTCTGACATTCCAGTTGAGTTGGAGCTCCTCGTTCCCTCGAGCCTTTCCTGCCTGTTGGCAGAGCTCACACTATCACACAGGGACAGACGTTCGCTTTTTGATTTTCCTCCTTAATAGATGACTTCAACACATACGGTGGCAGACAGATTTTTCTGAACATTCACACAAGCAGAAACTTGTCAAATTGCTCCTGATGATGATTCAAAAACATTCCTGTCCACTGATCCAGAGTTCAAAACAAGTCAAGTGTCCTTACGGCTGACCTTTCACTGACCCGCCTTCATCCAGAGCCCAAAGGTCACCGGTGTTTCGCAGCGGGCCAGCCCGCGGCCGCTCTTCTGTGGTCCTCAGGCATCAGCCGATAGTCAGCGGATTTTCTTCTCCCCCTGAACACACAGAGCAGTGCGGGTGCCAAACTGAACAGACTCACAGCCAAAGCGTTGCTCTCTCACCAAGAACCCAGAGAGTCGAGTCAGAGACCGCCGGGAAGCTGCCTCCAGATATTTACCAGTGCCTTCTCAAACCCTGAGCCTCTTCCAGGCTAAATCTATTGGCTGTAGTTCAACACACACACAGACGACTCACTGCTTTCTCATATTTTTTGGAGGCGGTGTTTCTGCTGCAGACACCGTCGATCACACCGAGCGCGGATCGGCCCGAGTCTGCGCCGTGGCCACTAAAAGGGGGCCGGAAATGATGGAGTTGTTTTTAGTTCATCATACTGAGGAGTGAAAGCCGCGGGCCGGTGGTAGTTTGTTTGGAAAGATAAAAGCAGACTAACATCAGCTGCGTGTGCGTCGTGAAATATTCCAACTGCATCACGATCCGATCGCGCAGCCAAAAGCCGCTCAGAGTCGGCACGTCGCATGTTCCTGCAAGTCGCGTGTTCCTGCACATCTGCAGCTCTGAACATTTTCTTATGATCATCATCCTGTGAACAAGAACACCGTCAGCATGTTTAGAGCCGCTGAGGGTGGAGTAAGTGCTGCAGGCTGGTCAGCTGTAGAGATGGAGTCGGCGGTGGTGAGCGGCAGGAGTGCTCGTTAGTTAATTAGTTAGTGATGATTGTCGTCTGTGTGTTTGGCCGGAGTCTACCTCAGTGCACACGGAGGAATCGGTCTGCGGAGCCTGAGTCATGGATGGGTTCCCAGGTTGCCGTCTTGCGTCCGTGGCGTGCTCTTATAGACTCTCACATCTTATGTTCAAGCCCGCGCGTCGCGTTTTTAAGAGCACTCATCGCCCCTCTCCTCTGCACGTTTCATGAACATTTCTTCACACAAAGCTTCCCACGGTCACTGGAAGCAGCACCGTAGCTTTACTGGTCCCCTTCTCCGCGCTCACCGGGCCTCTGGGCTGTGCGCAGAGCGGCTCTGATATCAGAGAACGTGACACTGACAAGAAAAACCAATAATATCGTGACTGTTCATATCTGTGATTGCCTTCACGCTGACCGAGCTCAGCCGTGGACCTCACGCTGCTTTATCTTCTTCGGCGCGTCGAACTGTCTCCGTGCGGTCGAAACAGTCGCTGTGTTCACATCTCGAGTCTCCTCCTGTTGTACTTTTGTTTCTCTGTTCTGATTTCATTCTGTGCGTATGCTTTTGCTTTTTCTACTGTGAATGTCGAGTGATGACCTGTATTTCCTGTCAATGCCGTGGATTGGGTCTGTCGTGGCAGGACGCAGACGCCCGGGCTGCTTACAGGAGGACTTTAACCCCCACCCCCTCCTCCGCCTCTGAAAGGGACTCGGACCATCCTGTGTGCCATAACAACTATTAACTGAAATCTCGATTGTAACTTTTTCGTCTCAGGGAGGCGGCCCGATGCTTACGGTTGGAGAGTAAAGAGGAGGAGGAGGAAGAGCTACCTACCTACCTTTCATCTGCTCTGACTGAAGCGCAAGTTCTCAGCATCCTTGCAAAAAGGCGACAAAAACCTAAACACTCTTCTCATAAATCAGTTTTTCCCAGCCTGTGAAATCAGTCAGGACCGCTCCACTCACACGTGATCTGGTGTGGCCTGCCCTCTAGTGGTCGGATGGGAGCGTTGCGCGTCAGGGGCTGCAAGGACAAACGGCTTCCCCGCTCCTGCGCCAACCCACAGTGCCTAAAGCTCCGTCTGACCCCCTCCTGAGCAGAACCGCCCCTGACAGTCCACCAATCACAAAAGAGGATTTTCCCGCCTCCGAACACGAAATGAAAATCACATAAATTTTGTTCTTGGCGAAACGATTCTGCTTTTTTTGTTGTTTTAGGAAATCATTGTTTTTCTTTTTAACCTTCCCTCCACGCGGAGAGAAAATAACAGCTGAACTTGTGTCTCTGCTCTGCTAAGCTCTGGCTTGCTTTGTGCATGAAGATGAAACATCTGTACCAGCAGATAATTTGATGCCCAAAGTCACGCAAACAAGTGAGCGCACAAACATTGAAAAGTGCGTTCGTTTGCTGCACGATTTGTATGTTTGTCATTTTCGTTTTGAATGAACCCAATAATAAGCTCTTACGTGTAAATAGCAGCAGATCTTCTCGTCCCTGGAAACAAAACGAGAGCGCTTCACTTTTAGGGAAGTTTGGCTTTGTTTTGCTGAACTCTGGTTGGACAGAGCATGCTAGTAACGCAGCACAGGGTGAGAACAAAGCATTGTATGTATTATTGTTTTGTTTTAAAGAGAAAAGTATTACGTTTTAGAGATGTTGATATCTATTTTTTTTTCTAGCCAAAGTAGGGAGGCCGAATACGACGACCTTTTCTGACTGTAAACTTTTACTACTCTTGTACATTTTGAATTTAACATTGTTATCAATGTGTATATAACTTTTTCTAAATTTAAAAAGGTTCTTTTTGTTTTTTCATGAAGCAGCCCACTACACAGAGAAGCGCGAGTCTGCAGTCTCACAGCTTCACGAGTACGCGGCCTGAAATGTTCCGCACGCCGACCCCGCTCTTAGTCCGATGCATGTCCTGAATGTTGGCCCGAGAGGTCGTGCGATTTCGGCCCGCCCCCGCCTCCACCCGGCCCCAGCGGCATGCCACCCTGTCACCCGTAAAGCCTTTCTCACGTCACACACGCTTCACCTGTCGCAGGTGTTTTAGTGTGAAAATGTTTCCAAGTAACTTGTTTGTTGTTGTTGTTTCTTTGTGAGTGTGGACAAACTGGAAAAGACCACTGTGCGTTATTTTGAAGAAGAAAACAAAAAAACACAAGCGAGAAAATCCTGAATAAGCTAAAGAGAGAACGTGTTATTGGAGAGGCGTGTCCTCCGCCAGGCTCTCGGCTGCAGAGCTGGAAGGCTGTCACAGGAGTCGTGCATGTTTTGGTGAATTCCCTCACGGAGAGGTGAAGCGGAGCTATTAGTCACTTATTTTTATATGAGCTGTTACGGGGTGAGTTAAGCTAAAGTTTCCCAAAAAATGACTTCAGTGTGTGTGCATGCAATCCCTGTGACTTTTTTCTACTCTTGGCTCTTTGTGATGTCATAGAGAGCGGCTAGTGTTGTTTCAGGCAGTGGATAAAGTAACTGGTTGGACCAACCCTGAGATTTGGATAAACAAAGGACTCATTCAAAGCGACTGTAGCGTAGCGGGTCCTCTCTAAACATAAAGATTAGAAAGAGCGAGCGTGACTCTGATTAACCAATGAACACATCACCTGGATGGTTTAGTCCACAGAAGACCAGCAACAACAGTTTCTCACATTTACTGGTTTGTTTGTGTGTGTGTGTGTGTGTGTGTGTGTGTGTGCGCGCGTGCGTGTGCGTGTGGACTAAACAGATTAGTTATAATGTGTCTTAATATTGAACTGTAGGATTTTAAGGTGTTTTATCCTGTATGGAAGCTTGTTTCTGCCACTGGAGCAAAAAAAATTGAGTATCTCGGAATTTCAGCTCGACAGTTTAGTTTAGTTTAGGTTAGTTTAGGTTTTTCAATTTACTTCTGCATAAGTCTAAAAATGTGACTTATGCAGAAGTAAATTGAAATGTCTGATGGGCTTTATTCGTCTTCGATTGGTGGAAACGAGCTTGGTAGCTTCGCTCAGGGCCACACTCGCCGTGTTCTCCAGTGTCGGACTTTGTGCTAAGCTAGCTGCCTCTGTGCTACAGCTTGGTGTTCCCCCATAACATGAACAAGCTTTATACGAGCGTAAAGGCTGAACCTCTCCTATGAATGACTTCCAGTCCTGTGTGTCGCAGCCCTTTGTCAGGTGACAGACATGAGGACGAGCTTGTGAGAGTCACCCGCCGGTCCAGTGGTCTGCTCCAGTTTACACACCAGTGTGCGATGCTCGGTCCGAGTGTGTCGTCGTCCTCGGTTGAGATCTTCACGAGCGCTCTCTTCGTCCTCCTGTTACTTCACGTTTCCTCTCTCCTCGTGCACATAGGTGGTCCCCAGAATGCTCTGTGTTGTCTTGCAGGATACCTCTTTGTTAATGTCATTTTATTGGCGATGAATATGCTGATGTATTCTTTTTGGGATATGTTGTGTATATGTTATGTTGAAATGTCGGCGTGTACGCATACAGCAGGTGTATATGTGTGTATGTGCAGTGCAAAAACACAAAAACGACAAAAAAAGGACGCCTCGCCCCAAAACCCGCAAGAGATCGCTTCATCCCTGACACTGGATCCAGATGTGCCATTATCTTTATGTACCACAAAATATCGACTACACAGTCTCACACACACACACACACATGCATATTGTACAGGATCAAAAATGTGCCATGACGAAATGAACGCTTGACAATTTATTTTTTCTATGTTTTCAAAGGAGAGCCAAGTAGTGACGTGTACAGAAAGTGTTGCAATGATATGAAAATAAAAATCTTGCTGTGTGTAAATTATTCAACAATTAACTGTTTATATTAAAATTATGAATAAAATTATTGGAGAATATGCGTCTTTGTGCACTTTGTCAGCTTGGGGAGTTAAACTGATCGCACACTTTGTGTTTTCAGTCACGTTATCGAGGTTTGGATTCATCCTGTTTCCTGCTGTTAACACTTGAACCCTGCTGATGCATTTCAGGGGAAATATTTTCTGTTCCATTAAAATGATGAACATTATCTGCAGGTTGATTCAATTCCAACATTTAAAGCTGGGCAAGGCAGCAAATCCGTAAAAGAGCTCAATCGTTTTTCATTATTCTGTAACTCGGTCTGATCCAGAGCTAGACTCTCGTCTCAGCTCCCAGCCTGGGAAAGAGCTTTAAACTGGGACGTGAGCGTCTGACTGATTACTGCGAAGGTCTCAGAATAAAGTTTTGTTGGATAATGTCACCATGCCTTCATCCAACTCATCTCACATGAGCACTCCTTTGTCACTGCCATATAAAAAGCAGCACAGGGTTAGAACAGAAGGATCTGCCGTTGGGATGAGTGATGATTAAACCCTGTGGAGAGCATCAGACGCTCCTCTTTGTTGGTTTTGTCACTGATTAAATCAGGATATTCATTAAATGTAACGAGTGAGAGGAACTTCAAATACAATACAAACGACACCAGTGACTTTATAAATAAACGTAGAGCTGCATTAATGAATCTTTGTGTATTTTGTGTCCAAGGATCCAGATGTCTGAGCAGCTACACTTGACGCAGTAACACGACTGTTACTTTGTTGCCACCTGTTCTAAAAACTACTTATGCGAGTGAATCGAGTGCCAAAGATAAGTGACGGCCGCCAGGCTTTGTGGTTTCAGTGGTCGGGTCTGCTTTTTGCTTCCTCCTTTTCAGGTCCTAATGATTTGCTTCTGTCATCTATTACAGGAAGTGACATCCTGCACATCACCAAAGCAAATAAAAGCCAAGTTGGAAACCATCTTATATGGAGAAGGTTTCCAACTTGGTTTTTATTTGCTTTGGTTTCACTGCGCTCTGGTCACTGGTTTGAATGCCTTGATGCTATTATTCATTAGTTTAGCTCTTGTTTTGCTTTTCTTCACCTTTACATGTGGACCTCATTTCTTTGTTATGCAAATGAACAAGTTGATTGGTTAAGCTAATTGGTTTTTTGAGTGAGATGTTTTGGGCTGTTGGTTCTTAAGAAATAGAAACAAATGTAGTTTTTGGTTTCTTGTATGGTTGATTGTGTTAGTTTCCTTTTTTGTCCGGGCTGTCCTAGTTTTGTCTCTGTGCCGTGTCCTCTGTCTCCTGTGGAAATGAGTCTAGTCTCCATCTTTGTGTCCCCGTGTGTGTTTCTGTGCCGGTCTCTGTAGTCGCTCATTTTCCCTTTTGTTCTGTCAAGTTAGCCTGTCTAAGTTCTGGCCCTTGTGTTAGCTACTTCCTGTTTTATTTTGTTAGGTCCTTGTCCCATGTATGTCATGTTCAGTTTTACTTCCTCTGTCTCCTCAGTTAGATTCTGCTCAGCTGTGTTCCTCACCTGTTCCCTTGTCGTCTCTGCTGTGTCTTCCTAGTGTCCTGTAGTAAGTTCCAAGTTCCTCGTATTCCTGGTATATTTGGCGTACTTGCGTTCCAACAGTTACCTTGTTTCAGCAGTGAAGCTGTATTTCTGAGCGCTTCCCTACGTTTGGCTCCAAACCTGCCAGTCACGCAGTTTGAGTTACGACTATTTCACACAGGAAAACTGCTGATCGTGTTTTCCTTTCGGGACCGTTTGTTATCTTGGTGTGTTGTCCATGTGGTTGAAGTGTTGGGAGCACTGGGAGTACTGGCTGGGACTTCTGTGTTTCCCAGATCCAGAGATACTGGTAGTATTTTCACATGATGGGAGGAAGCTGTGTGACTATAGTCGCCCTGTGGTTGTTTTCGTCTGGATTTGTCTTCAGCACTTCCTCCTTGTTTAGTTTAAGTTATCTGATAAATATAAAACATGAGTTTATGGACTAGCTGGCAGTGCGGGCTCAGGTGACACCAGGTGGATGTCCTGTGGCAGCATGTAAAAATGAGCTGATGGAGTTTTTGGGTTAGCAGGACATCACCACAGATTTGTAGTCCTTTCTCTGAGGAGGCTCCTTTCACCATCCTGTTACAAAAAAGCACTCCCAGCTGTCATGTTGCTTTAACATTTCTTCTGCTTCTGATCCTGGAGCTCAAATTTGTAGAAATCTTTTAAGATGCTGGTTGGATGCATTTGTGGGCGCTCCTGGAGGCCAGGGGGGGGGCAGAGCTCAGCATCCTTGTCGGCTTCTTTTCATGGAAAGTTGGTCATCAGCTGAATTACTCTGAGCGAAAAGGGCAACCTGATGCTCATTTGGGCCCTCTGGGTTTTTTAGGGTCCACTGGACCATCACTACCAGTAATGTTGCATACAGATCATAATCTGCTGACTACTACTTTTTTTTTTTTTAATGCGGTGTGCAGAACGGTTACTAGAGACTGCTTTGGCTGCTTTTGTATCATATTAAAGGTTAAGAAAATTGTGCATTTTCTCAAACACTGATGCCTCAAATGACCCCAACAAGACGATTTGCAAAGAAACCTGGCTTATCTTGGTGTGATGTGCAGTATATTCTTAAAAAAATGAGTAAACAGGACAAGTGGAAGACAAGCCTAAAAAACCAAATGCACAGCAGATAGCATCCATGATAGTCTGAAGGTCATGCCCTTGAAGTCCTGCAAGGATGACACAGGACCTGAGAGATGGATCTGACCCTTCAGTCGACCCATCTACTGCTCACTGAAGTCTCGTCAGAAATGGTCTCGGTGTTAGCGTGGCTGTCAGGAAGCCATTCTTAAAGACGGGAAATGGTCTGAGAGACACCAAAGGGACAAATCCAAATGTAAATTTCTGGATCAGATCTTCATCAGTCAGGTCAGGAGAGAAGCACTCTACTGTCCCTCATTTTTTAAATGTATTTTTCTCAGAAAATGGAAAGTAGATGCAACGATTGAATGAAAGGAGTAAATAAAAATGGAAAAACATTTAAGTTGTACATTTGGACTCAACATTACTGAAGCATTCTCACACTTCAGCATCCTAGTTCAGACGCAGAGCCGTGGCTGGCAGCTGATAAAAATCGTCATGTACCTAAACAGCTCTGCAAAGTGGTATCTTGATGGTGGTTGAGGAGGAGCTAAGTCTTACCTATTAGCTCTCGTCGTCGTGTTTTTCAGCCTGAGACCTGTTGTGGTGAAGCCATGCACTGCAAAGCAGAAGAGTAACTGATGCACCCCCATCTGGCCAATTTAAGCTTAATGAAAAAAATAACTACAATAGGTTTGTGTGTTTTTCTGAAGCACAGAGACGTCTTAAAGCTGCACATTGCAAATACTTTTCTTTCCATTCTCTGCATGTAGGTTGGGTTTCAGGGGAAAAACACAAAGACTGCACGGCCGGTTTGCACAAGCCTTAGTTTTGATTCAGAAAAAGATCTGAAAGTAAAAGAGCAGCAGTGCAGCGTTCGTCGTTATGCACTGAGGGAAACCACTATGAGCACATCTAGTTCCTCCCCAACTTGTTTTATGTAAATGCTTTGCATGGAAGCACAAAGCTGCACAATGAGAAGATGTAGTAGCAGAAAAACACACCAGAGACGTCAAACTACATCTCAGCGTATATGTGTGTGCTGATGGTCGGTGACGAAACTATTGCTCTTCGATGGAGTGAGACGTTGTTTTTGTGAGTAACAAAGGTTTACTGCCAACAGGTCACTCGTTCTGGTTACGCTTCCACACTGCTGCGCTATCACGCTGCTGCAGTGATGTGTCAAACTGTACGTGTGGGCCATTCAGAGTGCGGTTCTCCTCAGCTGAGCAGAATGACACACAGAAAAAAGGGGAAAGAAAAGAAAGAGGAAGCGGGTTGAGAGACGGCAACTGTTTTGGCTGTATGCGCTCAGTTTGAGTCCGACGTTCCTGCAGAACAGTCCCATCTGAAGGATTTAAAGCATCTGTTTTTTGGGGGTTTTCTGCCTTTAATTCACTCTTTTGGCCAACAGGAGGAATTTACACGCTGCCACTTGTGACCTTCCATCCAGCGTAAGTGCACTTTGTGTGTTTTTAGTTTTTTTATAAACTTTGACAGGTTGTGACTGGCGGTGGATCAAATGTGAGACGATGTGCAGCACATTTCGGTTGTAATACGCTTCAAGCCGTGTCATCTGTGGGAAAGTAGGGAGAGTCTTCCACATGATGTGCACTGACAGTCGTCCGCAGCGACGCTGGTGCAAAGGAAATAGTTGCAAGAAATGCCAAGCCCCATGTCTAGCAGCTGCAGCAGTCAGCGGTTGGTACAGTACCTCCTGCTTTAGTTGTTAGACTTGGTCTTTTCTGTAATGTGCAGTTTCCCTGTGAATCTGAATCTAAGAAAAACCCAGCATGGATCCTTACCCTGTACTTTCATTGCGTATGCTTCCTTCTCCTTTTCTGTTTTTGTTTCTCTAAAACAGCTGCGTCTGCTAACTGGTCTGAAGCAAGAGGTTTGTACAAATGAACAAGCCTGAAAGTCAGTATTTGGCATGACTGGACCTTTATTCTCCGTCACATCCTGTGTCGGGTCTTTGCTGGATTTCTCCTCCCAAGGCCCGAAAGTGCAAAGTGCTTAAATTGGTTCTTGGCTAGCTTTCCTGTTAGGGGCTCATCCTTTGAGTTGGGCGTCTTCTGCATGCTCGAATGATTCACAGGTCAGTGTTAAGTGGACCAAGAAAAACAGCAAATGCTACGATGACTGGACTGAAAATGAGGGAAAAAGCATCCACACAACAAAAAGAAAAAGCTTTGAAAGAGCTTCAGAAAGTCTGAACAAGTGTTTCTCGAGATGACTTGAAAAACAAACTCCTGCACGCTGTGGAATCCAAATGCAAAGAAATAAGAGGTGACTGGAGACGTTTGCACAGCGCTATGGATCCATTTCATGAGTGCATATTGAAATAAAACTGCAACTCTCTCCTCCTCCTTACTTTGTCATTCAATCAGCTTCAAATGAATCTAAAAACAAGAGCTCTACCCCCCCCCCGGGAAGTCTGAGAGCCCACTCCCTCACCCCTTTTAAAGACACCACACTGATATGCTTCTTGATGCCGCTCGCCCTCTCTCTCTCGCTCGTTTCTTCGCTCCCTCCCTCTCTCACCTCCCTCTTCCTCTTGCTGGGTGCCAGAGCTCGAGTGCGAGCGAGCTCCAGTTCCTGCTGGCCTACCCACTGTGCTGCTCCTATGGCGGACTCTCCTCTTAACAACTCCTGGCCATCCTTCTCCAGACTCTGGATGAAGAGATGGTCCTTCAAGAGAGGTAACCTGGTTTTACACTGACTTCATGTTTCAGCCATCGTGGGTATGTTGGGTGGATGGGGGGAGGTGACCCAGCATGGGCTGCAGACTGGATGTGACCCAGAGATGTGCGTTATACCTGCTGGCTACTGCTGCTGCTATTTTAATGTTCTCCTGGCTTCCTTTGGCCATTTTCACACCGTTGTTGTTTACCAGTTTGACCTGGTTGGGTTTGTGGTCGGAGACAGTTAGTGCAGCAGATGAGACGTTGGTGCAAAGTTCAGTGAGTCATTTCTCACTCTGTGCAGTGTCACCATGCACCTTTCAAATTTGAGCATAAATCTATTACTGAATTTGTGTGTCCACCGGTGGAGCTGCACCGTGCGTGGACAGTTCAGGCTGTGAAGCTTTGCGTGGGACTTGGTGTGGCACTGGTCTTGTTGTCCTTTTAGAGAAAGCATGACTAACAGGTGGAGCTTCGTCGGCAGCTAGTTTCCTGCTTCCTGCGCTTTCGTGGTTTAATGTAATGCTTAGCGCACACGAGCAGCGTGGAACGTTTCCACTTTGCTTTCGTCCAAAGTACCCGGGCCGCTCAGCTCTGTGAAAACAGCCGTCGGGCGCATTTGTGATCAAAGAGGCTCTGCAGCCTGACAGTTGTTTTTTGATGTTTGCTTCAACCTCAGATCTCACAGCTTCTGCCTTCACCTCCAGCCCGTCACGCAAACACAGAGACACAGCAGCCCACACTTTGTGTGATTCAAGCACCAGTGACAGATACTAAATGGTCACCACGACCTTAATGTGAGCTCTGTGTCTCAGACAGACAGGAGCTGTAAGTTTTATTAAATGAGTTGTAGTTTTATTTCCTGTGGTTTGTGTCACTGGGTGATGATGTATCGCCACACTATGTAAGAAAGCATCAAGATCACAAAATCAACTGACATAATCACATGAGTTCCTCTTGTGATTAGCTTTGCAGACAAACGAACGACAGACTTTGTGGCAAACACGTGCGATCGTTTCCTCCTCGTCACACCGGCTGCAGCGCTGATGCACAGCTTCTGGTTTCTTTTTCCTTTTAATTAGCGGTTGCAATCATTCAGCAGCTCAGCGCAGTTCATGTGACTTAACTCACCATTACAGCAGCTGAATAATAAACACCTCTTTAGAGATGTTTAGAAAGTAAAGCGAGGCTCGATGCTGAGTAAATCACAGATGCAAAGCCGTTCATGTTGGTGTTGTTCATTACAGCCACTAGTTTTAGTACGTGGAGCCGAACTGCGAAGAAAACCGCTGACAGTGACAAACGCGCAAACGCGCTCACCTGAGGACGCACACGGGCGTTTCGTCTCTGTGTCATGTCGGGGGCGATCTGAGAGGCCGACCATAAAAGGCCACAGTGGCGCTGCAAGGCAGCATTAAGCAACCGCAGCAGCGCCTGCTGGCTGTCTTAAGTTTACTCAACACAAGCGGGATCGGGACGCAAACAAATTCTCCTTCCAGTGAGGACACTGCCACCGCTGCAGCCTCGGCCTGTGATTTAGTAATATAGAAAACTGGATCTACAGCGCGTCTGTCTGTGTGTTTATATGACAGCAGCCCTGACTGCGCCGCTGAAGCCGGGAGTGGATGCTGCTGGTTTACAGCAGGACACGATGTCTGTGTTTCATCATAGCGTTCAGCCACTGCCGAGGTCTCAAAAGTGATTCTGAGAGAGGGAAAAAACACACATCATGTTAGAGTGTGTGTGTGTGTGTGTGTGTGTGTGTGTGTGTGTGTGTGTGTGTGTGTCGCTCTGATGGTTAATGGTGATTTAGGAGGGTTCGTTTTTTTCTGAGTCTAACTGAGCTCAAGATGTCTTTTGGAAGACGCATCAAATCAACACAACACTAAAGAGGAGACACGTATGATGATAAATAGAAATGAATAAAACTTTTCATTGCAAACAACCCTTCACCAGCGCACAGTAACCAGGATATAACTCAAGTAGGAATTGAAAAAATAAAATAATAATTTTATTTATAGGCACCGTTCTTATAAGCAATCAAAGACCAAAATCACGCATGCAGTTAGAGTCATGCGTAAAATAATAGTTGGTAAACGTAATAAAAAGTCAACAATAACAAAATAGGCAAGCTTTGTGTCTTATATCTATATATAGATATATATCGATATATATAGATAGAGATATATATATAGATATAGATAGATATATATATATATCTATCTATATATATATATATATATATATATATATATATATATATATATATATATATATATATATATATATAGATATATATATATAGATATAGATATATAGATATATATATATAGATATAGATATATAGATATATATATATAGATATAGATATATATAGATATATAGATATATAGATATAGATATATAGATATATAGATATATAGATATATATATATAGATATAGATATATAGATATAGATATAGATATATAGATAGATAGATATAGAGATATATAGATAGATAGATATAGAGATAGATATAGAGATATATAGATAGATAGATATAGATATCTATAGATAGAGATAGATATAGATATCTATAGATAGAGATAGATATCTAGATAGAGATAGATATAGATATAGAGAGATATAGATATAGAGATATCTAGATATAGATATATCTAGATATAGATATATCTAGATATAGATATATATATCTATAGATATATCTATAGATATAGATATAGATAGATATAGATATATAGATAGATATAGATATATAGATAGATATATATCTATAGATATATAGATAGATATACACACACACACACACACCCCAGGTGTCATGGTAACTGGTAAATGGACTGGTTCTGCTCTACCCGAGCGCACTAACAGACTTCATTCATTCACACAGGCACAGTTTTCTATGCTTTAGTGTTTTTATCTAACATTCACACAACCAATGGATCCGTTTGGGGTTCGTATCCTGGATCTGTGGCGTGCAGACTGGAGCAGCAGGGATCAAACTACCAACTTTAGCAGATTATTTGATGACCTGTTGTCAGCAGTGACCGTCTGCGTGATCGAGTTATGTAATGTTTGTCTTTCAGGTTTTAAGCTTCCGTCATTTAAGTTGATCTTTTTTAAAATATTAATATTTGTGCTAAGAGACTCGCTGGTGCAATCAGCAGCTAAAAAGCCGGACATCTTCTACAGGATGTGGCAAGTATTCAAGAAATGTATCTCTTAGACGGAAAAGCAACAACTGCTGTTCGTGATGGTTTTCTGCTCTTGCATATATGATGTTGGGGTGTTTTATTTCTACACCAGAAGTGACTGGACTTGTATGACCATCTGAACGCAGTACAAACAGACACATCAGCTGCATCTCAGCCTGTATTAGCACTGAAAAACATACTGATTGGCTCTGATGTGCCCGTTTTGTGATAAGAGAGGCCCACCGAGAGTGGGCTGAGCAGCAAAACAGCAGGAGTTACTCCCACACTGAGCTGAAATCAAACATAAAAAACATGTCAATAAAATCTGTCTTAACTTTGTTGGTTTTAGAGGCTCTGGTAAAATCCTCCGGAGCGCTCTCTGCTCAACTCGAGCTCAAACTCAGGAGGCTACATGCAGTAATACTCCTCATGGCGAGGGGCTGCCGAAGCACAGCTGTAGCACCGAGCTGTTTGTTGCCATGTCTTTGAAATATTTACTTATCGCTGCATTATTGAGGGGAAATTCCAGTGTTTATATCTGCACCTTCTTTTTAACTACATGCATCATATCCTTTTCCCTCCTACTGAGTTTACACACATATTACACACATATCATTGGGAAAAGCCCATTTTTACATTGAATGAGGAAAACAGAATAAACCGTGTGGCTGGAGCCCCACCAGTGGACGTGACGCCGTGAAACTCTGACATGTTTGCTCTTATCATGTCTCAGTAATAAAATGACACTTTTAGCTCCAGAATAAGATCCAGAAATTCCACGTTTGCCTCTTCTGTGTCTGTTCCCCTCACGTCACCTGAGCGCACTGGTATATTATATGATTTATTGCAGGCAAGCCGCTTCTGGAGCTGCTGAAAGCTCAGCAAGGGAATAATCGCCAGCCTCCCAGAAATGACATGGAGACTAATGTTGGCTCACTGAGCAGTTGCCAGTGGTGACGGCGGTTTGTGGCATCATGTGAATCGAGGAATCTGTTTATGCAATGGAAATGCAAAGGAGCTTTCAGCGAGGGGCTGGAGCAGGGCTGCCGGCGGGGCCTTTCTTCCATTATTCACTGCAACTGTTCAAATGCATTCCACAGGTGTTAGACAGCTGATGACGTCTGCCTTTTCTCCTCGTGTCGGTTGTAAATTTGTGTTTATCGAGACTAATAAATGCCAAATGATTTGTTTTTAGCATCAGAGAGCAAGCCCTGCAGTCAGCCCTGTGAGCCTCCCAGTGCGCATCTCAGCGTCCAGCCTACCAGTGCAAAAGGATCTTCCTCCTCATTATCTCCTGCTTCTGTCACTGAGGACGTCTCCTTTGGGTGGACCAGTGATGACCAGGTGAAGCTGAACACTGAGCGTTACTATTATTTTAGGTTCTCAACAAATGCAATGACATTTACCAAAATAATAGTGATCCGAGGTCCGTTATGGACAAATGAATTCTTCCCTTTGTCTGACTTGACCTTTAGCAGCAGGTGCCGGTCAGCTTCAGCTTTAACTCGTTCAAAGAATAACTGAACGCTAACATTTTACACACCAGGCTCCCAAAGTGTGTCAGGACTTCTATTCACGTCTGCTGTGTTTGTCTTGTCTTCGGGTGCCTTCGCGCTCTGTCCAGGATGCGTGTTCGGTGGTGAGCGACTATGACTGCCCCTGCATCGAGGAGAGCAGCAGTGTGGAGGACTTGCAGAGCATCAGCCCCTCTCTCAGGGACTCTGAGTACTTAAAAGATCTGCGGGGAGGTACGCCGACCTCGCAGACAACTGCATCCACAGTGACCGCAGCCACGGAGAGCGTCGACCTCCAGGAGCCTCTAAACACAAACAGTCCAGCCCTAAACCGACCTGCACACTCTTTTCTGAACACGCACTCCCCACACTTAAATGCACCGTTCCCGTCCTGCGAACAGCCTCCAGAGGAACTTCCTCACAACCTTGTGGTCACTCAGCTCAGTCCTAAGTTGTTACCAGGTGGGTTCACTGATTGCGAGGACTCTCTCTGTGGAGGCTCTGCAGTAGGGCGGAGCTCGCCAAGTAATTTGATCGGATTGTCGGGATCGATGGAAACGGCATCGACAGCGGCGATGGAGGGAGCAAAGGACCAGTGCTCAATGGATTTTGATGGAGAGCCAGACCTGGACAGCTTTCCTATTCTAATCAGATCCATGTCTACATCTCGGAGGCACAGCTGGGGTGTCCCTCTGTCCCCCATCAACCTGGGGAGGAGGTAAGACGCAGAGCCGGACACGCAGAAACATTTCAGAGGAAGCGTCTCCTGTTACAGTCCAAATCTACTTGACTCATAAGTCATATAATAAAGTTTCTACATAGAGAAACATCTTGCTTCAGTATTACTCAGCACAGTTGTCACGCTCAAAAACAAAAACACTTTTCTGCCTGTGTTATTTAAGTGAGCTGAACGTTTCCTGTGGTTGGTCTTTCACAGCTTTTTAAATAATGACGGTGAAGCTTCTTTGAGCTGTGAAAATGAAACGTGCACAAAAATACTGACAAAACAGAAAATACACACAAGTCATAGACTCCCTCTGTCTCCCACATGTGTGTGTGTATATGCACATGCTTGTATATGTAAATCTATTTGCTTTGTGTTTGCTTGCCGTGCTGCCAGACTCAGTCTCGACACCAAGGCCATAGACAGTGACGGAGAGAGAGATGATGATGATGACGAGGAGCGACAGAATAGTCTTTTCCAGTCCACCTACAGCTGCTCGCCGTGTCCTGAGGAGGACTCCGGCAGTCCTGATGGCTTCAGCCTGAGGGTAAGCTGCCCAAAGATCAGGGTCACTGTGGTGGTAATAACTCAAAAGTGGCATCGAGGAACTAAACTTTTTTGTTAAAGTAATCTCACAACAAACCAAAAGCAACAATGTCATTTAGTTCCCTCTGAAGACGTCACAGACGTGCAGCTCTGCGCTGAACTCGAGCTCAGTGATTTCCTCAAACTGCAGGATGCTGTTCATCTTTCAGAACAAGCAGGTGCATTTCTGTGACACTGCAATGAATGAACACATCAACCAGTGAGCTTCTAATAGTTTTTGGAAAAGACTGGAAGTCCCAGAGGACTTTTGGTCTGGGACATATGGACGATAGGAAAGCTGTAGGTGACCACAGCTTGGATATTTGATACTAAACAACAAATTAACTGAACCACAAAGAATTTTCTGACCACATTGACCAAAATAACTGAATGTAAATTGCCGTCTGCATAAGAAATCTATCGTATACAGTAAGTGTGTGTGTGCTGCTTGCTGAGGAGTGGATACACGTGCGTTTATTCTTCTTCTGTCAGGACCACGGTGAGCCCGGCAGGCAGCTATACTCCCGCTCAGAGATCCTTGCTACAGACGATTGCTCCCGTGCTGCACACATTTCTCGTGTTGTACAGACATCCAAACGGGCTGCCAGGGCAGCAGGAGGTGGGCCGGCGGCTTTAACGCCTGTAGAACAAATCTAAGTTCAGGTTTTATCACCTGAAGGCATCTTTCCTCATAACTGACCAGTTTATCTTTTTCACCTGTAGCTGAGGAATTTGACCCGGAAGAAAACCTGCATTCTACTGAAGGACAGACGCATATGTGAGTACACGTCATTTACATCAACATAGCTGCTCGTTCTCACCGTGTTCGAGAAGCTGTTTCTGTCGAGTGCAAGTTTAAAGATGTTTGAAAGAAGGAAGTAGTTTGATTACATTAGGAAACACGTCTTCTAAACTATGTTGAATTGTATTATTGCAGTTTTTGACTCCTTTAGTGCAGCAGTGCAAATCCTGCTCTGTAGCTTTAAATGGTGAGCTGCAGCTCTCTCACTCCCACATAGCAGAGGGGCTTTCCCCACTCTCTGCTGACATTTCTGCTCCATGTCATATGTCAGCAACCTTCTCCTCCCACAGTTCCCTCTCCCAGCTCCTTAGATGGCCCCTTTGTGTCTGTGTGTGTGAGGGGGAGGGTTATTTTATATGTACCCGGGCGGTGTGCGGACACAGCACACGGGGGAGGATTCTTCTCAAAATCAGCACCCAGCTCCTAGAATTGTTCTCCTCCACTTAGTCTCAGTGTCTTGTTTGTCTCAGGGTGATGGTACAGAAAGTTCTGCAGGAGCTAAAGAAGTACCACGGGTAAGTAAACAGGAGAGGGAGGTCTGCGTGCTTTCACTGCTGTAGCGGCGTCCCAGTCTATAAAGCACCAGCAGAGCCAGACTGTAGAGCGTGCGTGTGCACACACTGCACTGTAAGTGCAAGCATGTTTTTGCCATGTTTTGCATGTTGACATTGTGCAGTGACACGGCTGTTATCACTGGGAAAACACTCACCGAGTCTAAACCACACTCTTTGTTTTTGTACAGTTTAAAGACTTGAGCCACGACAAACACGTTTCTCACATTTGGAGATTTTTGAATCCAGCCTTTCATTGTCATTGTTGTCATTGACAGAGAGAAGCAGAGAAGCAGCAGATCAGACGCCAAAGATTCAGGAAGTGTCACTTGGTACGAGTTCCTCTCTAACGAGTAAGTACGGCCCTCACCGTTGTTCCCCTGTGACTGAAGCTCATCGTCTCACATTTGAGATGTTTGTGATCTCAGCGAGTCCTGGGAGGAGTTTTATTAGCCGTCGGTGACGGGATACAAAACTGAAAGCAGTGAAAGACAAAGTGCTGATACAGTGCAGGCTGCTCTTGGTTCTGCAATAATGTGGTTTGTTTTTATAGAAACCATCAGAAAACTGTTACTAATCAACAATGTCCCCTGTTTGCCAGGATGAATTTCTGATGTGTGCTTCAGGGGAAGTTTTATGGGTTTTTATTCCCTTACTATGTAAAGCTCCCTGAGATGACCTGATGCTGCACAAAAAAGTCAATTGAAACTCAACAAAGAGTGTAATGCTTTTAAAGTCAGGGATAGCAGTGGATCATCTGCTTCCATCTCACCCTTTAAAGGCTGAAAGCAGAAGAAAAAGACGCCACAGAGATGCTGTGGTGTCTTTACACTAGCCTGTAGTTTATACTTTACTCTCTTGCTCATCTACCAGGAATGAAGAAGAGGAGGATCGTATAGAGAAGGTGGAAAGAGGCACAAAAGTAAAAAGGACTCTGAGCTCTCTCAGGAACAGGATGACCGGCTCCTTCAATAAAGACAAGGTAATCCTGTGAAGCCCCTACGACTTCATGGCGAAATATAAATGTACCTTTTGCACTGAAGTGCGTGGCACGTTTGGCCTAATGATTGCATTTTAAAGCAGATTGCAATCTCTATCCGAATTGTATGTCCTGCCTCAGCCATGAGATGTCATGTTTATTATGTCTGAAGAACACAACATGTGCATGAAAAAACCAATCTGCCTCTTTCCTTGTTCCTCTGCAGGGTAAGAACCGCGAAAAAGAGCCTCAGAAAGACAAGGTGAAGGACAAGGACAGGGAGCCCAAAGAGAAAATGTGTGGCATTCACAGCAATGGGCATCATTTGGTGCCAGGTTCCTTCTCCAGTTGTGCCACGTGCTCGTTGTGCAGCAAGGCGCTGCAGAAAAAGCATGGCCTGCAGTGCACGAGTGAGTAACACCACAGCCACAGGTGTACACGCACCCACGCTTCTTCTCAGTCGGACACATATGTGCACAGGTGCCGCGCTCATGCACAAGCTCGCATCTATTTATACTGCATGCACACTCACTCGCCCACTTAGTGGCGCACACAGGTAAACAAACCACACACACATGCACATACAACACGAAGAGCTTGTGCTCACTAAACACCCGTTCAGCCTCCTTACACTGACATCTTTGTCAAAGCACATACATGGAATCAGACAGCAGCTTTCACCACCCGTCACAGTGACTGTGGCTCCTCTTTGGGGCTGTAGAAGACATTTTGCCGTTCCCTTCCCTTGTTAGATGCTAAGATGACACAGCCTTCCCCTTTCCCGCCTCATCATTACTTTACCTCATCAGGTCACACACCTCGGTGAACTTGTTTGGACAAATTCTTGCAGATGTTTCGGTGAAGCTGCAGCTCGCCTTAGATTTGTTTTTCTAGTTTGCAACATATTTCAGATTTCTGCTGTCTTGTACGTGTTGAATGAGCTCGAAGTGGAAAAGCTGAGCCTCGCTTTGTCTCAAGGTAACCAAAGCTTCATGAATCCATTGGTCTGTTACTCTTAAGCCAATCAAGGGCAGCGTACAGGCTATAGTCAGAATAATGTTACCGAATGTGTCTTTGCACATTTGGAAGATTATAAATAACTGCAACAGCTTCTGATGAACTACTTGTACCGTGCATGGAAGAAGTTTCCCAGTGAAACTCTTTAATAATGGCAGTCGTGTTAGTGGACGTAGACGAGAGTTAAGAACCTTTAGTCTGTATTATTCACATCTGACCATAACGTGTCTGACAACTTTACTCAAGTAAAACTAGTTTGCGTGTCAAATGTTAAGCTTCATGTCAGTAAAATGATAAAAAGTCTCTTCTCTTGATAAAGACGATGGCAGCACAGGTTTCAAAACTGCATCTGACCAAACCACAGCGCCACGTTTGGAGAAAATCAAACGCAGCATACCAGCACAACAACCTCACATCAACTGTTGGGCACGGTGGTGGGCGGGGCAATGCTTTCAGCTCGTTTTGCAGCCCCGGGACTGGACACCTTGCACTCACTGAGTCCACTGTGCACTTCTTAGTATACAAAAGTATTCTAGAGGCAAATGTGAGATTGTCTGTCTGACCAAACCTGGGTCACACAATAGGACAATGATCCCAAGCACAGCAGCAAATGTTACAGCAGAATGACTGAAAAAGAAAAGAATCGACGTGTTTCGATGGCACCGTCAAGTCAGGTCAGTTACATTTAATTAGTTTAACTTATACAGCACCAAATCACAACAACAGCCGCAGGGCTCTTTATACTGGAAGGCGAAGACCCTACAATAATACAGATGACCTCTTTGAGCAAGCACTTGGCGACAGTGGGAAGGAAGAACTCCATTTAAACAGGAAGAAATCTCGTTCAGGACTCTAGGAGGGGCAGTGACAGGAATGCTGTGGGCGGACCTTAAGAGCATAAACAAATGTCCACAAACCTAAAGCGATGCAGTTAAAATGGATGGTTCTAGACACACTCTCAGTATTGATGTTACATCTATGTTTATACAGGTTTGTTAAAGTGACAGTTTTAAACTCCTACTGGGTATTTCCTTTCCATCACCGTGACTGATGCTGGCAGTGTGGACTTTTGTCACATGTGTTGACATTATTGTAAACCAGAGGCCGTCTTCTCATAAGCCATGTGGTCTGGCTGTTGAGAATTTCACATCAACAAATAAAGTTTCCAGTAACAAGGAAACAGAAGTGTTCTCAATGTCATCACCATTTCTCTTTGCTTTCACTGGCACATGTGGATGGGAGCACTGGGGGCA
Organism: Aulonocara stuartgranti; assembly: GCF_965226115.1. Classification (NCBI taxonomy): domain Eukaryota; kingdom Metazoa; phylum Chordata; class Actinopteri; order Cichliformes; family Cichlidae; genus Aulonocara; species Aulonocara stuartgranti. The sequence goes on along the minus strand of NC_138958.1, from coordinate 1,046,231 downwards.
TTTAGTCATTCTGTGCTATTGCTTCATTATTTCATGACTATAACCCAATATTTCCTTTCTCCCTCTATTCTGTGGCAGACAAAGGCCATAATACGTCCAGGATATTTATACACCGTGCAGTCTGGCGGTCAGGATGTAATATATGGTTGTTTCTTATTGTTTGCTTATTAAACAGAGCTGCTCTGGTATCCTTCAGCGAGGCTCGGCGTGCCACACATTCAGTGTCTTCCTCTTTGGACTGCCTCTTTTTTGACATCTTCGTCTTTCAGCTGGGTGGATCATCTGCCTCCATCTCACCCTGTCCCTAGCATCATCACAACGACCCACTACATACCACTACATCCACGAATCCCCTCTTTTGTCCTCCTTCCTTTTCTTCCTCCCTTCAACATCCTTTGCCCAGCATATCCACATCTAACCTTGTACATCCTGGTCACTCCCAGTGAAAGTCTGAGCATCTTCAACCATACACTGTCATCTTGTAAACCTTCTCTTTCATTTTGCTGCTATCCTTCTGCCGCAAATCATCCCTAATACTCGCGGATGAAGCAGGCTCTCATCCACCTGCTCCCCGGTCTCACTACAGATCACATTGTTGCCTGTAAATATCATAGTCCACAGAGCCTCCATCACTGTGTCAAAGAAGAAGGAAGGGTCTTAGCAGATTGCTGGTGTAATCCTATCCTCACCTTGAACCTGCCTGTAAACCTGCTGTACACCCTGCACCACCCTCACATCCTTCTTCACGCAGTACCACAGTTCCTCTCTTGCTTTCATAGATCCACAGAAACCACAGTGCAGTTCTTTTTGACTTTCTCTACACTTCTCCATCAGCACTCTCAAAGCAAACATGTCTCTAGTGTAAAGTAAAGTGTGCGTGTTAGTCCCCATAGGGAAATAGTTTACTTTCTCGGCATGAGGACACTGCTGTTCACTTATCGTCACCTCTCAACAACTCTTTCCCATATCTTCACGGTATGACTCATCAGCTGTATCGCTCTATAGCTGCCTCAGCTCTGTACATCACCCTTGTTCCTGAAAATCAGTACCAGTACACTTTTCCTCTGATGCTCGGGCTCTTTCACTCTCCGAGATTGTGTTAAACAATCTGGATAAAACAATAATAATAATTATAATAATGCATCTGTTACATTTCTCCATCCATCAATCATCATCGCTGCTGCTGCTGAATGAAGTCACAAACCCTAGATGCTCATGTGTTGTTGTTCCGCGGACACAGGCGTGAGAAAACAAGTGAGTGTCCCTTTAATTTGAACTCAGCCCTGTGGGGATTCAGCCTGTGGAATGCGTCGTTTGTATGCCAGAGATTGTTCCCAGTGGAGACACAAACTGGACAAAACAGAGTATGTGGGATACTTGTTGCTGATCTCACTGGCCGGTGTGTTTTATTTAACTCACGGACAGACTACAATTCCCTTCGGATGCAGCTGATTCAGGCAAACCCGAGTCTTCTTGGGCGGTAAGAAGCGGCTACTGTAGCGATGGTCTCAAGCGGGATCAGGTGGATAACTCCCGTTGTTTCCCTCTGTGGACTTTTCAGTCATTCCTGTCGTTAGCTAAGCCAGCTAAGAGCTAATCAAAGCCAACTAGGAGCTTTTTTCTTTTCCCTCCAGTGTTGACTCGGTGTGATAATAAGGGCAAGACACATTTACTTCCCCGAGAGTTTAATTTATACTTAGCTGGCCCAAATTAGCTCCCAGCTATTCTCAGCGTAGTGCTGGCTACTTATTAGCCTCGCAGCGCTTAGCGTGCTAGCTCGCGAACAACCTCTCCTTCTCGAAACACAAGGTTAGCTGAAAGCTTGTGTCTTTGTGGCGTAAACAAACCCACAACGCCACGAAACTCGTCTGTTTGTTGAACTTTACGTGGGTTTTTCGGTGACTTTGCTCTGCTGCCGGTTGTAGACTTTGCACGAAGCTCAACAGGTGATTGCTAGCGTTAGCTTCCAAGATAACTTGGTGTGCCTGAAGTCTTAATTTACTGGCGTTTCCTCTCATGTAACGTGTTTCAAACGGAGCGTGTATTCACGTTTACAGCAGTAATGTTAGAGCAGTGTTGACCGAGGCTGTCTCCACCTCGTTTCCATCAGCCTCCTTTATTTGTCTTTGCTCCCTCCTCTTAGCTGACTGAGACCCAGGCAGCTTTTATTCCTTAAATGTATATTCTTCAGTGTATTAAATGAGATGCTTCCCATTCCTCAGCCGGGCAGGTGATGCCCTTCTGCCAGAGCTTTGCTGGCATCAGGCGATAGGAATGCCCCAGGCTGAGGGGTGACCATTCAGCCTGTCACCTCACTCTTCAGCCTTTCTGTTCTGACTGGGTCACATGGTGCTAATTGTGCTTGGCAGGTCTACCAGTGCATAACAGCCCACTCCACTGACTCTGGGTCTCACCCATGTCTGCCTGTTAGCACAACACTTCTTTATGCATCACTGCCTTTCCTTCAAGCATGCCCGGCTCTCTGAATGTTTGCATTTTACACGATTGAAGGTTTGGCTCTCACACTAGTATTCTCCTCCTGTGGACCATTGTTGTCTACTTTAATACTGGTAACCTTTGGCCTAATTAATCAGGAAGGGGGGGGGAAGCACCATTACCAAGAAAAAGTAGAATGGTTTGGACCATTACTTCCAGGAGTGAGAACCAGATTAATCTAATAGTTCAAACCCAAGCAAGGTCAAGTGTACGACAATGAAGGCATGGTTGTTGTGCTAATTTATGTTGTGCATTAGATTATTGGTGGTCTTCTTTTGGTGGAGATGTTTCACTTCACTTTGTAAACTGCGCCGCTTCCCTCCCGTTTCATTAGATGATGTCATTGGGTTGTCTGGCCTCTTTGGACTTTGTCCCAAATGTTTTTGTCGCTAGTGTTTTTGGGGATTAAGAGTAACTTCTTTCTTTTTCTTTTTTTGCATGCATGATTGCACAGGAAGCTTTGTGCTAGAATGTTTTTTTTAAAGTGACCTGTTTTCCTCTTTACCTTTAGTCGATCAGCTATTTGTGGTAATACGGTTGATTGGGGTCACACATGCTTTTCACATGGTTCAAAACGATAAGCAGCCTACTTATTGAACTTTACCGTCAAGTTAATTTCCTCTCAAATTGTGACACTGCACTGTCCAAGTTATTCTGTGGAAGGGTGATATGTTTAACTTCTATTGTAGCTTACATGCTCTCTCTGTATTTTCTCTCGGTTTCCTATCTAGTTGATAGGCATGCATTTAGTTACTGTGGATATCCATATCCATGGTTTAATAGCTGTTTGTGTCAGCTCTGCAGTGGACTGACCGAGAGGACATGCTTGAAAATGCTTTTCATTCACATAAATCGAACGACGTTCACATACAAAGGGCTCTGGTTCTCTAAGTCATGGGAACCAAACGGACTGCCTTAGTGACTTTGAATGCCATGTGTGGGATTCTGGTCATAACAGAGCCACTGGATCCACTCACAGCAAGCGTCTATAGTCAGTGTTTTTTGTTTAAGTCGTCATTAGTCTGTAAGTGAACAGTGGATGTGACCTAAAATGAGCTCTTGTGGCCCTTGACAGCAATTGCAGTGCTAGCCTCTATGGTTTAAAGCCTATACTTAGAGCTGTGACAGGGTTATTGCTTTCACATGAATTAACACAACAGCTTCCTGTGTTTTTGCACTTTGTCTTTGCTGTGAGTTATATATATTTTCCACAAACCAGGCTGCACCTTCAATCTGCATCTATCATATAGTAAGGAATAAAGTAAAGACATTTGTGTGTGTGAAGCAGGATCGCAACGAGAGCTTAAGATTGACAGAAATGCACAGCTGCTTGAATCTGAGCCACCCGAGCACCATCAGGTAGCCAGGCGTTCTTAAATTCTTTCTAAATAGATTCAAAGCCAGCATCGGCAAACTCACAGCTGCTTTAGGATCTAAAATGTGCATCCTTTGTTATTGCATGTTGTAAAACCACCTGCGACGGAAACTGCAGTTTCACAACCTGACAGCGTTTCTGGGCCGCGTGTGAAAACAGTGTTTACATGATGTGATGTGTGAAATAATGCTTTCCTGGAAGAAACCCCTGTTCTTCTGTTGACCTCTGCCAAATCCAATGCCGGGCATGTGAGATAACACATTTTCTCTAGAAGTGGAGTAGCAGCACAGCTTTTTTTTTTTTCTTCTAATTTTCTATCAGTTACAGCAGAGAGCAAAGTATCATTTTCACTTCTAGTTCACTGTGACTCACTGAAGTGTGCACTCTGTACCGCAAGAAGACTTGTTGTGCGATGGGGTGTCAGCAGATGTTGGGTGTGGTCGTGGTTTTGTTAGGGAGCTGAGTGTCCCGTGGATCAGCGACTGACATCAGTAACTGTAACTTCTGACATTTCTCAACAGTATCAGTCGTCCAGCTGATGATACGCGATCCCGTCCTCTAGGGCTGTGCGATATGACCAAAACCTCATCTCCCGATATCAGACATCTGTCGTCCGATAACGATGTAAATCACAAAAATGTAACATTTTCTGTAAATTCTGTGAATCTCGGGCAGCTCGACTTGCGTGAAGTGTTTCCAGCTGCGCGTCGTGTAGCTGGAGTCGAGTGTTTTAACCGATGCTGAAACGATACATTTTTAGACATAAGTTGTAAAGGCGCCGTTTTCTTTGTGCGTATTTCTTACACGGCGTGCTGCGGGGAGAAGCCTGTTCTAACGTTTGAGTCTAAGGTTTATTTTTTAGCACCTGGCGGCTCTTTTTTACTTCTCATCTGTAAATAATCTGCATCTTTCACGTGATTCAGTTTATTTTGAAAAGTCTCAACAGGATCTTGAGCTTTATTGTGAAAGGTTTATGTGGAACATAAACAAGCGGACACGTGATGCTGTTACCTTCATTGTTGCTAATGACAACGCATAAAAACATGCGCTTGTCCGTCCGTAGTGTGGTTATATCAAATATAAGAGAAAGAGAGAACTTTAAGAAATTAATATAAACACTGCAGCGACCATCAGAACCATGAACAAATATTGCTGTAAACAGTTTATTTTGCAACACCACGAAACAAACGACAGCGTAAAATGAAACGACAGACGCTTTTATATCGTCATCAGATATATATGGTTATATCGAACAGCCCTACCCTCCTCACCTGAGCTCTGCTTACTTTGATCTCTGTCACCACCCGTGTGTTCAGCATGACTGGTGCACAGTGTGCTATTGTTAACAAGCTGCAATGATAAGCTCGGTGATATCAGTGAGCAGAAAACCTACTGTTCTTGCTTATCTAAGGTTAATCTTTTACTTCTGACTGATAATTTTGCAATGACATTGATTTTTTTTAAACCCCACACAGATATACTTAATTATTAATCCCGTCTGCTTCTCAGTACCTTTCCAAGACAGGAACTGCCGTACTGCATAAGGAAGTGCGGGACGGTGACACAGTGGTGAGCTGTGTGGTAGGAGTCGGAGGTGGGCTTTGTGTTTGCAGTGTTGATGGACAGGCTGACAGATCGGTCAAGTCTCTGTGGACTGTTCGCAGATGACATTGTGCTCTGTAGTGAGAGTAAGGAGCAGGTGGACGAGAGCTCTGGAAGAAAGAGGAATGAGCCTTGCCCGTGGGGCCGGTTGTCTTCATTAAACAATGAATTTGAGCTCGTCTGTCGAACAGCCAGATTAGCAAGAAGATTACATTTTATTTTCTTTTTCATCTTTTAGTTGAATCAGGATGAAAAGTTGGAAATTTCTAGTTTCTTCTGAAGTTCCTTCTTGTCCAGCCTTTAGCTGCTAAACAAAGTCTAAAAGGGGAAAATGGGCTTAGATTCAACGCAAAGTGCTTCTAGTTGCTATTCACAATTTAAGTATATATCTGCTGAATACAGCTCAAAGAGAGGCACAGCGGTGCTGGTTCAGATTATTCAGAAGCCAGTTTCTGTTTTCTTTTCCTTCAGCTGAGCCAGCAATTGTTCATTTATTGTGAGAGCGAGCGAGCAGCAGACACAGAGAAAAAAGCTAAGAGGCAAAAAGCTGCATGCAGAGCGTTTTCACACACAAACGATCACCTGTCTCACTGCTTCATGCTTTTTCTGGGTAAGAAGATACAGACTTATCATTTGTCTCCATTGTAGCGGCTGTATTGTGGTACCAGCATTCAGAAGGGAGGGGTAAGGACTAGAAACATTTAGCATTTAGTGGAAGTTGCTGGTACGGCTCACGCCAGCGTCACCTTTGTCAGCCAGCTACAAAGCCTGATTTCAAACACTCGCCACGCTGCCTGCGTCGGTGTAAAGGAGGCAGCGCTGACAATGAAGCTTTAGGACATAAACATCATCAGTGAACGAGTTATTGTGCGACGTCACACTTTCTCTTGTGATGCACTGACTTGACGCAGTCAGCTGAAATTTGTTTTTCACCAGTCACAGCGTAGATAAGGTTTTACGGCTTCAGTCTGCGTACGCAACCATGTACTTGTCCGTCTTGTTTGTATTATCGTGGTTTTACCTGGAAGGGATGGGAACACGCTTTGCATGCTGAAGCATGACTAATTTGTTTGGCTAGCCTTGTCCTCCAGAAAAGGCTTCGGGCGTTTACAGTATGTGTTGTACTGCACGCTGCCAGGTTGCAAGATCTCAGTAATCGCGTACGCGATAGAGGAGAACTTTTCTCACCCCCAGTTTATTTTTCCATAACAGCTTTTATCTGTGTAATTAGCAGAGAGGTATATACAGCCATGTCATCTAAACATGCAGCAGCAGCAGCTTTGGGTTTAATAAAGACAGAAATATAAACCTGTTACTGAGAAAAAGGAAGCTGCTGGTCCGACTGCGCTCTGACTCTGTGTCTTTATGGGGAAACAAACAGAAGCCACAGCCACTGTTGCACCAGTCCCACCAGTTTTACTTTACAAATACATGCCTGAAAACAAACATTGTGATTTGTTTGCATGAGCTGAAAGTGCTGTCCTTCAGCTTTCTGTTTCTTTGCCTTGTCTGAATCACAGCTTTGTACTTGTGATGGCGTCGCCTTCAGGAGCTGCTCAAATGTTGTTCTTTTTCATTTCAAACATGCATCATTGCCAAAACTTTGTGGTCTTGTATAAACCTGCTCCTGCAAAGACTAATGATACACTGACTGTAAGTTTCTGCCCTGGTGTTTTTCAGATTGCGCTGTGAACGTTCACAAGAGCTGCAAGTCTCTGCTGGGGGAGTGCACCAGCAGCAAGAATAAGGTAAACACTCGAAACACGGCGAGCAGCCACGATTAGGCCACGCTGGGTTTGATTGCGCTCTACAGGCCTGGACTTTAATGTGATGTTGCACGAAGGAGTTGCATATCACTTCCTGTGTCCTCTTCTGTGGTTCGATTACCATTAGTGCAACGCTGGCAGTGATGACACGTAGAAACCTTCAGACGGGATTTATTTTGTCAAGCATGAGAAATCTGGAGGAATGTTTATGTTAAAATGACTTTTGGATTGATGATGAAACGAGAATTTGCTGTTTGACCGTGACGGCAGGATTCAGTGTTCACTGTGACGGTGAAGCGGGCGTAAACAGAAGTGTCGATGATGATGCTGCTGCTTGTAATTTCCACATTCAATACGAGGGCTGTCGAAACATTTTGCAACAACCGCGCCCATGACTCCCAAACATACACCGTCTCTTATGCATCTGCACAATATGAGCTCACTGGAGCATCAAGAGGACTTATCCTAGTCTACAAGTCATACTTCTTAAAAATTATTTTTGGGGATTTTTAGCGTTAATTGATTTGATGGAGCGCTGATCAGAAAGCAATTCAATTTTACTTATATAGCGCCAAATCACAACAAAAGTCGCCTCAAGGCGCTTCATAGATACAGAGAAAAACCCAACAATCATATGACCCCCTATGAGCAAGCACTTTGGCGACAGTGGGAAGGAAAAACTCCCTTTTAACAGGAAGAAACCTCCGGCAGAACCAGGCTCAGGGAGGGGCGGGGCCATCTGCTGTGATTGGTTGGGGTGAGAGAAGGAAGACAGGATAAAGACATGCTGTGGAAGAGAGACAGAGGTTAATAACAGATATGATTCAATGCAGAGAGGTCTGTTAATACATAGTGAGTGAGAAAGGTGACTGGAAAGGAAAAACCCAGTGCATCATGGGAATCCCCGGCAGCCTACGTCTATTGCAGCATAACTAAGGGAGGATTCAGGGTCACCTGGTCCAGCCCTAACTATATGCTTTAGCAAAAAGGAAAGTTTGAAGCCTAATCTTGAAAGTAGAGATGGTGCATGAAGGGACAGTGACGTGCACGCAGTGACTTGTGTGGACACGTTTCTGGGTTTTAAGCACACAATGTGCTGGACATCTTATTTCAAAGGGCTGTAATGTCCAATTATATCAGGAAGTGGAACAAATAATCTCATTTGTTTTTCATTTGTTATTTTTATTAAACAAACTAAAGTGAAATATAACTCAGACTTTATAAATTCCAGTGTTGTACGTTTTCTGACATTATTTCCTCTTTTTTGTCTCATTCAAAAATGTAAGAGTAAGACAGAAGACTGAGAACAAAATAGGAATCGTAAAAGAAATTAAGGTGGTGCATGAAGCTACTTCATCCCCTCACAGACGCGTGAATCCACTTCTGTCGGGGCGCTTTTCCCGGCTCATTTGCAGCTCGACTTCTTGTTAATAAAGACTAACTGTGTGCAATGTTGTATAATTTTATAATCTGACTCTGTTGATAAAAGCACGAGAAACTGGCCTTAAAAATGTCGTCTTTCTTTATTTTCTCCACGCAGAGAGATACGCTACCGAAGCTTAGCTCATCAGGATCTCCTAACCTCGGTGAGTAGAGCGCTGATGTGCGGATGTGGTGCTCGCCGATCCCACTGACACAGTATCAGTGTAACTATGGGGGTTCATCGATGGCTCAGAAGGTGGCTTTATATGTCTAATTAGAAAGCTGGTTGCCACACCAGAGGATTAAAAACATGAACCCTCAACACATCTGATGGTGGACTTGTCCTATTTCTTTCTGGTGTGTGTGTTTGTGTGTCTGTGGGTCTGCTTCTCTGTGGTGTGTGCGCCTACACACTGAGCATAGGAGGGGGAGATTGGCCTCCAACAGCCGGTAGGCGAAGGTGATGATTAGCCACCGCTGAGAACAGTCAGATTTACTTCTGGTTTACCTTTTGTCCAAACTCTGATTTTGAAATGTTGTTTATGTATCGACTTCATATAAAGACAGAGCTGCTGTACTAATACTGCTATGAAGTGTTGCACAAGTGTCACCTGTGCATTCTGACCTCATTCATCTTACGCTTGGCCACAGGGCGTCATTGTTGAACAAAAGCATTTAGAAAGAAAATAAAAGACTGGGTGAAGCTGCACGTTTTAGTCTTTTTAAAGTCGTTCCTCAAAAGCAAGTGTTAAATCTGAGCAATGGTGCTCTGAGTACAGCTGAGGGGGCTAATCACCCGGTGGTACACAGACGATACTGCTTAGCAGGATGAATATATAAGTGGTTTTGGTCTTTTCATGGGCTTTGCTGACTACGATACAAATGCATTTGCTTTTATTCATCCTAGGAAAACTCACTCATCGCTAATTGTAACATGCAGCAGGTCCGGTTGCATGCGAGCGAACCCACGGGGGACGTGAGCGGCGGCGGCAGCAGCTTAAGTTAATCTCCTGTAGCAGTTGTTAGTCTCTTGTGAACAGCTGGGGGCCTGTCACCCACACCTGGTTTTGCCTCATGTCTTGCCTCCAGCCAATCAGTAGCTTGTGCAGGGGGTCAGGAAGATCAGCAAGAGAGGGAGGAATTGAGGAGGCGTGAAGGATCAGAAAGTGCGAGAAACATCAAAGGGTGTGCGTCTTTCTAGAAGTTACTTCTACTGAGGAGCTCGGGCTTGAAGGGTCTCGTGGGCTGCGTATAAAAGCGGGGTTCGCGCTGTTCTCGGCTCATTGTTTACACTGGTGACCTCGCTCAGTTTGCATTATTGCACTTCTCCTTGAGTCACTCATCCGATTTGAAGACCTTTGCAATGGAGCTGGTGGTTGCTAAAAGATCTTTCCAAACAAAGGGACCCTTCAAAGCGTCCTCCGCCTCCTCGTGGGGTCTGTCTGGACGTGTGGGGATGCGAATGTTGATGCACCGCGACATGATCACCTGCAGATTCTTCCGATCCCTGCCGCGATCCTGGCTGAGAAAGCACTGGGGTCGGCTCGGGCAGGACACGAAGAGCTCCTCCTCCGCTCCACTTCGCCGGTCATCTTCTCCTTTCTCTCTGTCCTCTCCTCGTTTGTCCTCATGTTCCTCTTCTGTGTCCTCTAATTGCATCCGATCACCTGTCTCTCGTCTTTATTTCCCAGCGCTAAAAGACCGGGACAGAGAGTGGGATCAGGCAGGCCCGGCCGCATCTCAGGCCCTGGATGGCCATCGAGGTTCGTTCAGTGGCCCAGGCATGACCATTAGTGCGTTGGGATCTAGCGCTTCGCAAACCGCCCTCGCCACCAGCACTTCCACGGCTGCTACCTCCAGCATTGGCCACAACCTTCATTACAACAATAGTTCAGCGTGAGTATGGACTTCATCCACTTCTCCCCTGAAAAACCTTTTTTTTTCTTTCAAAAACTTTCTCACTCGTTTCCTTTTCAAGAGATTTTCTTTGTTTTTTGAGTTGAAAGATTCACAGAGGAGCACAGAGCAGTCTTTCTCTGAAACGTATATTGCTGCACTGTCGATGTTTGCAGGCTCTGCTGTATGTAAATGTCTCATATTTTTAGATTCTCGTCTCTTTAGCTCAAACGATATTTTGCCGTTGCCACCGTAAGATGTTTTTATAGTCGACACTTAAAGGCAGGCTGTCTCTTCTAATATGACGCCCTGTGAAGCTGAGTGTAGACGGCTTGCAGCTGCCTGCTTTTCTGCTGCATGGCTCGGTAACGGGGGGGGGGGGCAGTGAAAGAGAGATGGGCCACAGTAGGTGGAGAAGAAGAAATCAGGAAAGATTTTCTCTACTTTCTTTGATTTATTTGCTACTTTGGGTCTTTAAACGCACGTGTTGGCTGCTAGCAGCATCACGTTGTTTCCATTTCACCATGTATGCCACCTTGGACCTGTGGTTGTCTTCCCTCAGATCCCTCCCTGGGGAGATGGATGAGACGGACACTCCCCGCTCCAAACGCTACAATGAAGACGCGATTTCCCTCGCTCCTTCGACCACCGAGTCCATCATTGTAGAAGGTGAGCAGCTGAGTGACTGAAATGTGGCTTGAACTGGAATTACTGGAATAACAGTTCCAGTCTCAGTTGGTATCAGTGGGAAATTGTTGACCAGCTTTTCTCAGACTGAGTCTTCTGAGAGCTGCCTGCTCGAGCGACAGCTCACCTTCAGGGCTTTGTGTGTCCTGCTGGTTTGACTTGTGGGTTCAGGACTGACCTCGACCTGTATTCTAGGCTGGAGACTCTATGGGCTTATTTATGAAAGGGCTTCTGCCGATACCCGTTTTATTCCACGCTTTAACAATGTATGACAGGGCAGGATGGTTGTTTTTCCTCACAGTTGTGTTATCAATATGGAGGATGATCACCTATATTATCTCTGATATTAAGAACATCACAGCATGCACTGTGCTCATGGATAACTGATGAAAGGGGCGGAGATCATATGTTGTTGAGGAGGAGTCACACTTTGTTATCGGCCCTTTGAGGAAAGCGACCTTGATGATAACGTGCGACGCGGGTTCGGCATTGCTGGAAGCGACTGTAGCGTGTCTGAACTAGTGTTGCTCGCCTCTGCAGAGGCGACCAAGTTTCCTGTAGTGAGACACAAAGTTGCTACAGATCGTTTAAAAGATGAAAACAAGGCCGCGCGTCGTCTCGGCCGCGCTGATGATTTTATAAACTGTCTCATTTAGGCGACGGGAAATCCTTTAGTTCAGAAGGATGAGCTGTTAAACAGGGACCCTGCACAATAACGGTCATTTAGGAATCGTCATTATTTATAAAATTCTGCACATGTTGAGGTGTCATCATGCAATATTCAGAAGTCCTTTTCAAAATAATTATAACCAACAAAGCAGAGCAGGTGTGATGCCTCTGCTGCTCTCCTCAGATGCTCACTATGCAGCTGTGCGGGCTGATCTGGAGTCTGATGCTCAGGATTTGGAGGCAGACTCGTGGAGTTCGGCGGTTGATCAGCAGTATCTCAAAAAGCACACTAAAGAAACGGCGAAGAGACAAGACGTGATATACGGTAAGTGTGATTTCATTTTTCCTGTACGTGTCTGGCCAGTGAGCCGCCTGTCGCGCGGATCAGTGGGTGCAGACGGCGCTTTGAAAGGCACACTGATTGGGCCGTGCACTTTAAGTGTAACACAGTTGGAATCGCACATTTAATTCGGCGAGAGCTGTAAATAAACCTTAATGTGTAAATGTGTGTGTTTAAAAAGCCTAAATGTAACGGAGTGTGTAGATGAGGGGAAAACCAGGAGCTTTACGCAGTGCACGACACACACACGTGCATTACAGAACATGCATGTCGTCCTGTAGAGCTGATGCAGACAGAGATGCATCATGTGAGGACTCTGAAGATCATGCTGCGCGTCTACGTCCGGGAGTTGAAGGAGAACCTCCAGATGGACGCAGGAAGGCTGGACTGTCTGTTTCCCCGCTTGGAAAACCTCCTCGACCTTCACACAAACTTCCTGTCTCGTCTCAAAGAGCGGCGGCGAGAAAGCCTCGTCCCGCCCAGCGACAGGAACTACACCATCAACAAACTGGCAGACGTCCTGATCGCACAGGTATGGAGGAGACGCACGCACGCTGATGCCCACCATCGGCGACAGAGCTGACGTTTGTTCTTTGTCCAGTTCTCAGGTGAAATCGGAGAGAAGATGAAGGACAGCTATGGAGATTTCTGCAGTCACCACCCTGAAGCTGTCAGCTACTACAAAGATCAGCTGCAAAACAACAAAAAGTTCCAAAACATCATCCGAGTACGACGCCGACACAGAATTAGCTGCATCATATCACATTAAAGAGGCGTTGGTTACCGTGCAGCGTCAAATCAAATATTTCTGCTTTTGTTCTTGCAGAAAATCAGTCACCTGTCTATTGTGCGGCGGCTCGGAGTGACTGAGTGTATTTTATTGGTGACACAGCGAATTACAAAGTACCCGGTACTAGTTGAGCGCATTCTTCACAACACTGAAGGTATTTCTGCTCCGTAGATCACAGTTACTGCCCAGAATGACTTCGCTGTGTTTAATCATTTCTTCCTCGTTCCTAGCTGGTACGGACGAGCATGTGGATTTGAGTCGGGCGCTGGGTCTGATCAAAGACACCATCGTACGGGTGGACACGTTGGTTAATCTCCACGAGAAGAGCTCCAGGCTCAGAGAAATACACCTCAGGATGGAGCCGAAGGCACAGGGGAAATTCAAAGACGGTCGTGTCTTTCGGAGGGAGGACCTCGCGCCGGGCCGGAGACGGCTGCTTCATGAGGGCACAGTCAGCTGGAGAGCTGCTTCAGGCAGACTCAAAGGTTATCACATAATAAAACTATGACTCCTCTGCTGTCTGTGCACGTGTTCTGGTTCTATAAATCAATAAGCTGTCATTTCTGTTGCTCTTCCTTTAGATATTCTTGCCGTGCTGCTGTCAGATGTGTTGCTTTTGCTGCAAGAAAAAGATCAGAAATATGTATTTGCTGCAGTGGTGAGTACGTCGGTATCTATGAAAATAAAAGGGCATCAAAGAGAAATGTGCTCGGTGTGTTTTGGAAAGAAGGAGCAGAATTCTGCTGTGACGGGCGACAGGTTTGTAAACTCATCGGTTCAGCTCTCATTCTCGTTTCCGCCCCCTCCTCTCTTTTGTTCTTCTGGTCCTCCCAGGATAACAAGCCGTCAGTTATCTCTCTCCAGAAGCTCATAGTCAGGGAGGTTGCCCACGAGGAGAAAGCCATGTTTCTCATCTGTGCCTCTTCCAATGAGCCGGAGATGTATGAGATCCACACCGGCTCGAAGGAGGACCGAAACTCATGGATGACGCAAATACGACAAGCTGCAGAGAGGTAGCTGCAGCAACACACAAACACGCATCTGTTTATCACTCGGGCTAATCCAAAGAAAGTGTTCACACACCTCAATCAAAGCCAGGATCCTTTCCTCATCTGGCTCCTGTCTTCTCCCCCGTTAGCTGTCCTCACACTGAGGAAAGGCTGTTCAGTGAGGAAGAAGAGGCGCGAGCTTCCAAGTTTAAAGAATTTCGAGGTAACTAGAGGCCACAAGGTGGTGCTCGTGTGTTGTCTTACCCTTCAACTATCTAGAAGTCTAGAATATTAAAGCTTGTCCAGGAATGAGTCTTCTGTGTCATGCTTCCCAACTGTAGAACGGCTAAGCCAGAAGGATGCAGTGATCACGCAGGCGCTGACCGAGAAGCTTCAGCTGTTTGCGGACATGGCCGAGTCTGTGGCAGGGCTGGAAGACGCAGCGTCGCGCTCCAGACTTCTGCTTCGAGGAGACTTCTCAGACCTCCAGCAGGGGGAGGTCCTGCTCAAAGGAGCTATCACTGAGGGTAGGACCAGGCCGCATGACAATACGTGCATCTAAGTTTCAAAGGGAATTAAATGACGTTCACACACACGTGTTCTCGTCTCTCAGCTGCTGCATAAATTAGTAGGTTGTAATATTATTGATTTGTTTTGGCTTCAGTGGAGAACCTTCAGAACCTGCTGCAGTCTGGAGTGAGGGAGGGGCCTCCTGCACCCGCCAGGTGGGAGGAAGGAAGCGGCTCTGGGGTTCTGCCCAGGCGAGCCGACACCTTTGGGGGCTACGACAGCAGCCCCGCCATCTTCAACAAGAGTGAGTCCAGCACAGCGCGAGCCGCAAAGAAGTCTGTTTGACGTCACACATACAGGACAGATAAATACACATGAATAAATACATCTGTGGGGACAGTTTACACACAAATCTGGTTGTATGTGTGAAGTTTCTCCTAGATTATGACCGTTTGCCGGTCAGTTTCTTTCCCCCCCAAGCGTTTGTGATTTGTTAATGTGTGTGTGTGTGTGTGTGTGTGTGTGTGTGTGTGTGTGTGTGTGTGTGTGTGTGTGTGTGCGCCAGATGGCAGTGTGAAGAAGAACTTTTCTGCCGAGTCCAGAAACAGAGACAGGAGTCAAAGAGCCAGCTCTGACCCTCAGCTGAAAGACCTCTGTGGCAGCCACGCCCTGGAGCAGACGGTAGGACGCGGACACACACACACACACACACACACACACACACACACACACACACACACACACCTCGGGATGAGTCGGTGTTATTTCCTGTAAATAGTAAGAACCAGAGCAAGTCCTCTGGAAACTTCCACGTGCTTGCAGGTGACTTCATCTGTGTCTACATAGATGAAACCTCGATAAACAAATTCTCTGAACATTCATTTGATTCCAGTAAACGTCTCTCCTGGACAGCAGAGCCAGCAGACTCTGTTCGTCTTTTATTAAACTTTATTATTCGTTTTTCACGGCTGTTTCCTGGAATCACTTTTGGATTTTTTCACAAAATTAATTCTACTAAACTGAAATTAAATAATTCAGTGCTGAGGTCATATTTTATATTGTACTGTACGTGATGTGCAGCACTGCAGTTTGATGGCTCGCTGTGTGTCTCTCGCTCAGGTCGACGAGAGCTCTCCTGCCCGGTGGAATCGCATCTGGTCCGACTCGTTCCCAGAGGCTGAAGTAAGCGCCTCTTATCTCTCAGCTACACAACAACGTCAGCTTTGATGCTCGCAGTCGTGCCTGCTGCAGCCATGAGATGTTTATTAACCCAGTAAAATGTTGTGTTGTGGATATTTGAGCGTGCTGACCTTGTCTGTCTTTGCACTCTAGTTCTTTGACAGAGTGCTGATGCTCTCACAGAGGCTCTACAGTCTGGAGGTGAAAGTCTGCCCTTCACTCTATAAATGAAATGCATTAGTATGTAATAACATCTCAGCTGCTCATCATCGTCTGCGACGTTTTTGTTGTTTCACCTGGTCTCGTGTGTCTCTTCAGGCCATTGTTTCGCAGCAGGACAGTCAGATCGAGCTGCAGCGGGCCTCGCTGACGGAGCGGGCCTCCCTGCCCGGCCGCCACAAGGGGAACGTGCTCCTGGAGCAGGAGAAGCAGCGGACTCTGGCCTTGCAGAGAGAGGAGCTGGCCAGCCTCCACAAGCTGCAGTCGCAGCACCGGCAGGAGCAGCAGCGCTGGGAGAAGGAGAGGGAGAGGCACCGCCAGCAGGTGGAGGCTACCGAGGCCAGGCTACGACAAAGAGAGGAGGAGTGCAGGAGGACGGAGGTGAGGTGCTCTCTGTTACCTAAGAGCTGCAGGACAGTTACGTTTGGCTTTCTGTTTGCTGAAGACTAAACTTGCTGAGCTTATATTTAACAAAGCCTAAGCTGCAGCATCACTTCTTGTTGCGCAGGAGCAACTGGCAAAAGAGAAGGAGGAGTTGGACATGCAGAGGGAGACGTACCAGCAGGACCTGGAGAGACTGAGAGAGTCCACCAGAGCTGTGGAGAAAGAAAAGGAACGCCTGGAACACCAGAAGAAGATCAAGAGGAAGACCATTGAGGTGGGGCACCCGTGCTGGTGGCCACATGCACTGTTGTTATTGTTATGATGTATTACGGGCTCACACGTGTTGCATGCATTTGATTTGAAGCATTTAATTTCTTTGTGCTCGCTTTTGCACGATGGTTCATTAGTGTGTCCGTGTGCCCTTTCTCTCTTCATCACTTTGAAGTGGAAACATGAAGAAGCTGCCACAGGACCCTTTGTTAAGTTGCTTATCGGGTCTCCTACGAGTGGGAGAAGCATCGGTGTCATAGACGGGCTGATGTTACACTGACAGTTGAAAACACCTCTGTGTGCTTCATCTCCTTACCCCCCAGCCGCTCTCGTCTTTGCTTATGCTTCCTCTCCTTACGCTACAATGCGTTGCATTGTGAGCTTCATGGGAGAGCAGTTCTGAGACAGAGCCACTGACTGTAATTTCATGCCCGATGCTAACAAATCTGTCAAGGAGCTACTTAATATCAGCCTTTAGTGTTTTCAAAGGTCTGCAACAACCAATTACAGCTTAGTGGGGTGTCTGTGTGCACCGGCAACTTTTGTCTTGACACAGATTTTATCTGTTTGTCAAAGAAAGAAAATATCAGTGGATAGAGCATTTATAATCAGCGCCTGAATCACATACTTTGAATTGACTTCGTTCATTTGTAGCTGATACAGCAAAGCTTTATGCGTCCATGAACAGAGCGCCGCCACATTCACTCTGACACAGCTCAGCGCAGACCCGGGACTCACTGCACGCTCTGGTTCCTGCTTACCTGAAAAAGTGTTATGATTTATGTACCAGTGCAATGTGTTGGCTCAAGCTCTTTCACAGCCTCTAGAAATACCTAAAGCTAATTTCAAATACTAATATTACAGCGTGAATGTGAAAAGCTACCAGCTACACGCACACCATGTGCGTGCTGCCTTTTTCCAATGATGTTGTGATGACTCTGACTGCAGCACAGTGATTCACCGTCACTGGACTGCAATTACTCAAGTCTGTAAACCATTGGTGCTGTTACATGGGCTCATATGCATGTATTTCTGTCTGATTGCAATCTATAGTTATGTCATAAGTCCCTCTCTGCTGATTGGCCAGCGTCTCCAGCCTGCATACCATGCTGACTAACTGTCAGCTGACACGACGCTGTTCATTCACGTCCCAGAAAGCGCTACAGAGCTCTTTTGCAACTGTGGATTCCTTTTTTAAAATAGTCTGTAACTTTGCTCAGCTTCACACGGTGACCTTTGCCCTCGTGCATTCTCACAGATTTCATGTTAGGAACCTTTTTTAATGCCCCAGACCTCGAGTAACGGGAGTGTAGACTCAGGATGTACACAAACATAACCAGCTGATGTGAATTATTGCAGTTATCATCTCATTACAAGCTGCAGAGGCCTTTGACTGTGAGTCATATCTGGAGTACTTCAGTGGCTCCAGGAGAACCGCATCCCCTCTGATGAAGCAGCAGAGCCTCTGGGTGAACTGACCTAATCCTCTGTCATGAGTAATCCTCTTCTAATTATAGAGGCCTCTGCTGAAACGGTGACGGTGAAAAAGGTTTCTGTGAAGTTTGTTGCATGAACTGCAAGATGAGACCTGAACTACATCACACTTACAACCTATGTAATCAGTCTTTGTGCGTGCATTTTGTACATACGTGCAGCGTCTATGGGTTTCAGTTCTATGCTGTTGGCTGGGACTTTCTTGGCTGTTGTTTGGAGAGATTTGGAAGTGGTTTCTTCTCCCTCTGTGTCAAACACATCAAACGGTCTTTTCATTAGCTACACCCGCAGGATCTGTTCCAGGCTCCTGGCCAAGCTGATATCAACAGACATTTATCTGCCACCAACCAAAATGAGGACTCATCAGCAATCGCAGAGAGCTTTGATTAGACTCACTTCTGTGTGCGCATTTCTTAACATACGTGAGCAACAACTGTGCAGGTTTTGACATGTTCTGACTGAAGAGAGCATTTTTTTCCTCTTTGATCTGTGTTATCTCGTCTGATCGTAGTTGGCCCCGGGATTTGGGTTGGCTGTGGTCTGATTGTTCAGTACTCTTGTAATTGGAAGGTCATAAAAGCCAAGCGTTGCTGAGGTTACATCTCGATTTCTAGGTTTAAGTGAACGTAAACAACATGATCAAGAAACAGTTGGCCAAATTGCTCCATGCACCAGCTGTTTCACGAGCAGCTGAATGGGTGTACCTAAAAATGTGACGTAAAGGGCAGTGCGAGACAACAGGAGCTACTAAGAGTGAGCACGAAAGCACGAAGGTGGAATAATTAGGAGCCAAACATGCATAACGGTGTTATTTAGATCCTCTCTGATTTCTTTATGTGAAGACACACAAATGTGACTAAAACATAAAGTCTGCAAACGAACAAACAAAGTAAAAGTTCTTGTTGCTCTTTGGCTTTAGCCTCCAGACTGATATTAATTGCTTTGGTCTCAGTGTGTTTCTGTGAAGCTCGCAGTAAACGCTCATCAACACCTCACCATGTGCACAGAAACCTAAAGGCCTGTTTCTGGGTTCTTCTATAATCAGCTGCTAGCAGTTGCTTTGTGGAGCTGAGCACTGCGCTCGAGGGCAGATATTTTCTCTGAGCCATCTGTCACTGTGGCTATTCCCACCTGTTAGCTGTACGCTGTGTGCAGTACTGTTCAGTCTTTAACCACAATATTAGCAAATTACTCCCAGTGAATCATTTGCTCTGAGAGAGGAAAGTACTGCTTTACATTCAAAGTACTTTTACTGGAGTCTTGGAGAAAGTTGCTTTTTTGGGATTAATGAGGATTTTTAAGGTAATAACAGGCTGTGACATGTTATTGATAAAGCTGCAGTGTATTGATCATTGTTGGTGTAAGGAGAACCCAAACAGACACGGCTGCTTTCTTCCTCTGCAGCCGGCGAGTGACTGAAACGTCATAAATGGGTTAAAGTTCCTCCACATGTTTGTTATTTGTAGAGAATCGACTGAAGTCTAAAACTTGTGCTGAGTGGAAAAGATGGAAATGTTTGATCTTTTGATTGATGCGAGACTTAAAAGATTCATCAGGCATTAATAAGAAATGTTGGCTAATAATTTTGTGGCATGAATAACAGCTGCTGTGAAACACCGTGTGCTTTCTCTGAGTCGGACCACATTCAGGAACTGTAGGATTTACTTAGGTGCAGTTTGATTTTGGATTAAACGTGTTTTGCCTGCTAATCTCGTGACTTCAGCCTGGATCACAGCTGCAAATTAACCATAAAAAACATTTTTAACGTCACTGTTCAACACATGAATTACTCCCGGCTAAAAGCCCCGAGCTGGTGTTGTCAGCATATAGAAGTCTTTGTGCAGGGTTCGTGGATACATTATGATATGGGAATATGCAGGCTGAGAGGAACCTGGCTCTGTAATCAGCTAGTCCAAACCCAGCATTAGCAGTACCCTCTGGAAGGCAGCCAGTGCTAATTGTTTATGTGCTGTCAGTCAGAGCTCTTTGTGCTCGGCAGCTCGTGCGTGGTTTACTGCCCTGGAAACCTGCTGTTTGCGTTGCTTAAAGCAGATCACCTTGTTGTGGGAACAATGAAGGATCTGTGTGCCGAGATGAGCGAGTGCCGAAAGAGGAAAAATTACGGAGAAGAAGCAAAACCGAGGGGTCAAGAAAGGATGAATGGAGACTTCGCCCACAGAGGGCCCCTTCACTGTCTCGGCTAGAGGAAGCTACAGTCTGCACACGAGAGCGCTCGGATGAGTCTGCCTTCAGTCAGGCGTTCCCCATCGCCACAGGAAGTGTCAGCAGCAGCATCAATCACGTTGCACGTGGACTGCTCGCAGACAGGCTGATGCCACAGAGAAACTGATGTTGATATTTGTACAACATTAAACACCGTTTAGAGGAAGGCTGTTCGTTTATTTTTATAATTAAGACCATGGTAGTAATCCCCAAAGATTTCCTGTCTGTTATTCTCATCATCATCATTATCACGTAAGAGGACGGTGAAGAGTTAACCCCTTCTGGCTGCTTCGTAGTCGGCCATTGTTCTTTGACTTCTTATATAATGTCAGATAAATATCATCCTCCACCATAACTGGGTCACAGCGCTGCAGAGGCGGATTAGCAAAGTTTGGTTGTGTAGTATTTCTTACAAAAGTGCGCTGAAAGGAGCCTTTGTGGCGATGAAACTTGTGGGATTGTTAACACAAACACCACATCACTGCATTGTTGCAGAAATCCGTCTCACTGAGTGCAGCTCGGACGCTGACGTTGACTCGGCCTCCAGATTGTCTTTCCTCCCTTCTAGTAATTAAGTGGAAAATGCGATTCCTATTATCCGCTCATGTCACCGGAGCCGTTTTCCTGTTCGCCTGCTTGTTTAGCAGTCCTGTTCGTTTTGTTCGACACACCTTTGTGTGCGCACGGATTATTAAGGGTTTTATGTTTCTGATTTTCTGTGTCTGTGTCTCTGTGCGCTTTGTCCTCAAGCAGCTTTGGGGGGGAATCAAAAGCTTGCACCAGATGTACCAAAATGCATGCTCAGCAAGAGCCCAATGTGTTTCTGATTCCCTCTTTAGCCCGTAAATACCCAGCGCCTCAGCAGATTTGATGACGCCCTGCCATTACAGAGGGCAGACGATTCATGGCGTGCGATCTGTGTATTCTCTGCAGCTGTTTGCAGTTGTGTTCTCATGCACACACACACACGGGCTGTGCAAACATTTGCAGCTGTGATTCTAAACTGAATCGACGCATCGATATGGAGACTGAGCTTAAAAGTCCACCTTAAGAATAACCCGTTCTTTCCTGTCCTGCAGGTGGCTCCCCTTTCTGGAAGTCTAAATGGAGATCTCCTCATGTCCTCCGGGTCCGCCGACTTGCCTCCGAAGCCGCTGGTGCGTGGCAGCATGTCCGTGGCACAAGCCGACTATCCGGAGCGTCCCGAGGTGATAGCGCGACGTGAGACGGGCTCCTCGACTTTGCCGCTAAAGACGGAGGTGCCGCTCCATCTCTTCAGCACCACCAACCAGCTGCACAAGCCGGTCGGGGTTCAGCAGCAGATCCCCACCAAGCTGGCAGCAATCAACAGCAGCAAAGGGAAAGGAAGCAAGAGCGGCAAAGCTTCGCATCGCACCGACAGCACCGGTGAGGCGCCGGGATCATGGCCGCGCATCAGAAATTCCAGCACTTGCAGACTTGATATTAAATGGCCACAGGTGTAAATACTATACAGTGCAGAAAGGTACCAAGGAAGGTGATAACGGTGCGGGTCGTCTCTTGCTCACACTCGTGAGAGACTGTTTACTCAAAGCAGTTTGTAAAGCTCAGGTGCTTTTTGAGCGAAGCACTCTGGGTGTAGGCCGTTAGGCTCTAAGTCTCTCCCTCCCGTAGGTGATGTTAATCAGTGCAGCAGACTCTCTATTAAAATGGATTTTCTTGCCTGACCTGCGCTCGGCCTGATCGGTCTCATTAGAATCACATGGCAGTCCTCACTGGGTCAGGCTTATCAAACAGTGGCCTCATCTAATCTGATCTCTCTGCTCCCCGTCCCCTCCCTCGGTCTCCCCGCAGCCTCGCTGGACACGAAGCAGGTGCTCCCACTGAAGCT
Organism: Aulonocara stuartgranti; assembly: GCF_965226115.1. Lineage (NCBI taxonomy): Eukaryota > Metazoa > Chordata > Actinopteri > Cichliformes > Cichlidae > Aulonocara > Aulonocara stuartgranti. Next base: position 1,024,050 of record NC_138958.1, on the reverse strand, counting down.
TTCCACCAAAGAGGACAACGCCCACAAGGTCAAGCGCTCCGTCAGCCCCCACCAGCAGGTCCCGATGTTGGCCCCTCCTCAGTCGCACACCCAGCATCACCATGCAGGTATCGCTGCGCACGCGCTCAATCAGACGAACTCAAACACAATCTCCTCTCGTCCGTCTTTGCCTGCTGCATTATTAATCCTGGTTCTCATAGATGCAAACAAAAGAGTTGCGTTCTCCACCTGGGCAAACCTGACCCCACCCAGTCACATTCCTCTCTGAAGTCTGCATGCCCAGCCTCACCCTGTGTAAACACCTATCAGTTTCATGTATGATTAATATCAAGCGGTGCTGCTGACACAGACGTTTTAATCCTCTCTGCTGCAGCTACAAAGAAAAAAGCTCTGGCAGGACTATGTGACTACATTCCTGTATGAGTAAGCCCGACTGCATCGAGCTGCTGTGATTAACTGTGTTTGCAATAATTCTTTGTTCTTATTGCCTTTCCTGCAGATCAGCCCAGTTCTCTAGACAACGCTGGACCAGACATCCAGTCTGCCTCCCACCCTCCAAATGTTCAGAAGCCCCCCATGCCTCCTGCACAGTCCCATCCTCAACCCTCCCTGCAGCCTCCCATCATACCTCCCCACTCGCAGAGCACCGGCGCTCTTCAGTTCCACTCCCCCGTGCAGCCGCAGAGCCTCAATCCCAGCGCACAGGTTCAAGGGCTCAGCCACAGCCTGCCGCCGCCCTACAAGTTCACCACAGAGGACCTCAATAAGGAGGATGTCATCTTCTTCTGAACTTACGATAGAGGAAAAAACCAGTCCAGGGATTGATCGTCATCCCCATTAAACCATAAGGCCCATTCTGAAGAGCACCTTCCATGCGATCATGTGAATGCAGACGCATTGTTTCAGTAAGGCTGGTGAGGTTTGTTGCAGGGAGGAGGGCTGCTGTGGTTCACATGGAGAGAAAGACGGCGTTTGTTTTTAATAACCCTCATCTGGCCCTAAACTGCCAGTATTAGTGTAATCGTTTAATCTTATTTTATTTAAGTTTTATATCTAAACTTAATTGGCTGAATCATGAAGGAGAGACCTTTGGGGAAACAAAGGAGTGTGAAAAAAAGGTGTAAATGAAGTTTTAGCGATCCAAAGACATTATCCATGAGAGCTGAACCAGGACGTGACTGAAAGGAAGAGAAACGGTTGTTTTTTGTCAAGAGGAGTGAAATCAGGACAGTCGGGGAAGCGACGGAGATCTTACGGCACCTGGAACCACGTGAAAGAAACTCTAACACTGTCTGCTCGATGTTTCATTTGCACAGTGTAAATACTTCAGCCCAGACTGATGGACGAACGGACAAACTGTGTCGTGTCTGACTGCACAGCTGTTAAAATGATGAAGCTTCCTTTCATTTTGTTATTTGTCTTAATTGTGTTTATTGATTATGTCCTTGGTTTTTCCTCTTTTTATGAAAGCCGTCTTGTCTAAGCTGTCGCGTCCTGTTACTTCATTTCAACCCCGGGGGAGTTTGGCTAATTGTGCAACTAATGAAACTCATGCAGAGTGAGACAAACTCGCAATCTTTGTCACATAGTTTCAACTCTTTCCCCGAACGCTGGGTGTTGAATAACAACAAATAAATGTCTCTCCCATCTTTACGCTCCGTTTGTTGCTGACTCTGAAACATAACTAATACAAACTTATTAGCATCGGCTTTAATTTTAAGGCTATAATTTTCCACTTATACTTATTCAGGAAGCTAATTGCAGATGTCTGAGTTTGTCCCCACTTTACTGAGTTTGTCTCACCGCAGGAAGCCCCTCCCCGCCCCCCATCATCACTTTATGAGTCACATCAGTATGAAACATTTGTTAGTGGAGCTCGAGTGGGTGTCCTGTACATTTCATGCTGGAAGCTATTTTAAAAGCAATCTTTAAACTGCTGTAGTTTTCTTGTCAGTAGCCTGAATAGAAAAACAAGACAACCTATTGGAACGGTTTCAGGAGAGAGGATGTGGGCTTCAGATACTGAAAAGTATCAAATATATCGTGAAATAGAACAATTGGTTACAATATAACCCCGGTTCTCTGAGTAAAGAGACTACCTGTCCAGCTCCATATATATGGAATATACAGGCTGCACAGGGATTCTTGACTGCATTTGGTTACATTGCAACTCGGGTTCTCTGAGTGGACGCACACGGCCGACATATTCCATATATACAGAGCTAGAGAGATGCTCTGGACACAGTGGGGAGCCGTGTCCTCTGCTGTCTGTCTGGGGAGGAAAAATGTCAATCAGCAGTGTCTGTTTGACGCAGACATAAAAACGTGCTGTAGGTCACATTCAGCTTTTCCAATATCAGAATTTGAGATAAACGATCACAGAGGAATGAAGCAGCTTAAAGGTTCTTTATTTTCCATTTCAATCCACGTGAGTCTTATTATTATTTTTAGGTTTAATGAAATTTTAATCTGTTTTTGTCACTCGAGCTCATTTTGATGACTTTACAGTTTGTAAGAAAAACCTGGCGGGTACATTTTAGCCCGTTCGGGTTTGAGTTTCTGTTGACTGTGTTCTGTATTTATTGTTGAAGACGTTTCGTCAGCCTTGTCTTAAATCTCTGTGCCTGCCTGACAGAAGAGCGATGCTGTGGCAGCTGTGGAGGCACAGCTGTGGTTTGTTCCTCTGCACGCGTGTGGACGTCAGAGTTTGTTGATCCAAAACGAGCTGGTGTCTGAAGCTGTGATCACGGGCTCGACTAGGAGCAGGTTTTTGTGTATATTATGTATATTATTGTACATGCTGGTCGCCCTCCTCCTACACGTGTCCGTTATGTGTATTTCTGTATATACACTTAAAATACACACGTGTGTATGTACAATCTGGTACTGTTTCACCTTCCTGAATGCAGTCTTGGCAGAAATCACAATCGTTCATCATTTGCTGTGTAAATGAAGGTATTTAACCAGCGGCGGTACTCTGCCGGTCGGCTCTCTGGTCGCAGGTTCACTGAGTTCATGGATGAAATGATCCACTTGTTTCAGTTGGTTAAACCAAAGAGGCGTTCAGCTGACGGGGCTCGGTGTCGTGCTTTCTAACATTCACACTCCGATGGATGCATTGGGGTTAGTAGTAAAGCCAGGAATCGAACCACCAGCCTTCCGATCAGTAGATGACCTGCTCTACCGCCTGAGCTACAGCTCATGTGCCGCCTCATCTCAAATATCGCTTTAGTCACAAACGATTATTTACATTTTTATTCAGCTGATATGTAGTGTGTGAGTTTCTTGTATTTTTGGACTGACGCTCACGAGTTTGGCACAACAAGCAAGTTCACAGGTTCATCAGCCAGCTTACTCTGGTGGTTACTTAACAGGTGAGACTCGATCATGAAGATCATCTCAGCTGAAAAAGCCACTTAAGCTTTTCGGGACGTTTCCTCCGGTCTGCATTTCTGTTTTCAGCTCGTGTTCGAGTGCTTCGCTTCTGCTCCAGGTCCGAGACGTTAACGAAACCTCAGCGGGGAGATGAAGGCTGCCTTGTGGATCAACTCGAGTCTTAAACGTTGCTTCGCTGTAGTCTCGTTTCTGCTTTCCAACGTGGAGGCCGGTCGGTGGCGTCCCTGTGGACGGTGTGTGTGGAAACATTTTGAAATGCATTTGTTGGACCTGTAACGTGTAAATACTTGTTTTATTTCCTCTGCCAACTTTACACTAGTCACTTTGGATAGTAGCATACTTGAAAGGGAAAATGAATGTTCAGAATGCGTCTTTGTTGTCATGTGAACTTTAGTGTCTAATGACGTTTGTAGCACACAGCAAAACTGATGCTTTTTTGTACCGTTTATTTTATTCACTTTGCGACTGTTAGAATGACCTGCGGACACAAACTGCTGAATTAGAAACATTTAGTAATAAAAAGTCTTGAAATAATTCGCTTTGTTTGTCCTCTTTGTGCCGCGCGTTTGGATCATTGCTGTCGAGCACGCACTGTTTACTGGCTGCGCACGTGCAGCGTATAATTCCGACTCATACGCACTTTTATTCACTGCTCGTCAAAATAATCCTGACCACCCAATTAGCTGGCACCCGTGCCATCTCCCAGTGTCTCGGAGGTGCCGCGGCGGTGTTACTGACCCTGTGTTTAGACGACTTAATAACAGTCTATTCCCAGACGAGGATCTATTCAGGTGCTGCGGTTGAGGCTGTTCAATCCTTTGGTGGACATCGCTAACAGCGGGGCCGCCAGCTCCTCCCTTATTGTCGTTCTGGCTGGGAAGACGCTGCAGCAGCGGCCAGTTTTTATTGTCTGCTGTCATTAGTGGCTTTCCTCTGTCTCCTCTCGACAATTATTTTTCCAGGCTGCTTCCCCTGCGGAGGGAAGCTGCACTTTAATCTGTCTTTGTTTCTGTCTCAGTCCTTCCACTGCTCTGCCCAATTCCTGTCTCCCTGTTTCTTCCCCCTTCTCTCATCCAGCGCCTCCAATCCATCTCAGCCCGACTGATTCACAGCTCGGAGGCGGTTTATGTAATGCTGTTTGCAGGAAGTCAGGAGTCAGAGCCTGTTCTCACCGCAGAGTTAAACAAATAGATGCTCCGCAGAGTCCAGACGTGCAGACAAACATCCCTGCGGGCTCATAAAACACTGAGACTAATCTTGGTTTGATGGACTCTGCGTCGCTGTGGTTGTTGTTCAGTGCGCTGCTTGCTGGAATGAGCCGTTAGGTCATCATGGCTACTTGGAGTCATGTTTTTGTTGTCATCACTCAAAAAATCATTTACCTCCTCTCCACCGCCGCTGTGGCATTATTACATCATCTTAAGTGGAGAGTCCCCACATTTTGTCACATATTGATTTCTAACAAAGACAACGTATAGAAACAAATCAGCTTTTCTTCAACGCAAAATAGTTTTTATAATAAAAGAAATGAAGCTTCACAATTTCCCTCAAGCTGCTCTAAGGTCTTCTCTCCCATAAATAACTGGGGGAAAAACATATCCGATGTTTAAATTGTTGAGGAAAATTTACCATTTTAAGAAAGAAATTCGCTCATAAGTCGGGAGGCGGGGCTAGTTTGTCCAGCACGTCCCACAGATGCTGGATTAGATTGAGCTCAGGGGGATTTGGAGGCCGAGTCAACACCTCAAACTCATCGCTGTGCTCCTCAAACATTCCTGAACCATTTTCCTTTGAGGCACTGCACATTATCCCGCTGACATAGTTCAGACTTCAGGGAAAACGTTTCCATGAAAAGTTGTTCATGGTCTGCAGCAGTGGTTCAGTAGGTAGGTGGTAATCAGGCCCATCAGTGAGCCGTTGCTGGTTGTCGGGGACCAAGCAGTAAAGCATAAAGAACACCAGGGTTTAATTCAAAAAATATGACCCAAAAATATGAAAATATATTTAACGAAGCCAAAAAACTTAAACAGGCAGACCAATAAAACAGGTCAAGTCAATAAACTAAACTCAGAATAACAATTAACAAACCTCAAACAAACATAAGACACACTGACCTGCTGAAATGACACAGGGGAACTGCCGTATGAACGACTAATACGAAACAATTAAACAAACATGAACCCCCCCCATGAAGCATGTGGTTTCACCCGATTAGGCTGTCAGTGGTTCTTCAGCTCTCCCAGCACGTTGCCAGACAGCAGGTAACTCAAACAAAGATGCATTAACATAAAACAGAACGTTGACCTTGCAGTGTTAATATGTGTGCACGCCATATAAACACTGGACGGTGTGATGGAAAAATAAATACATTTAATAAAGAAACAATATTGAACAATAAGTAGAATATATTAAAGTAGTGACTGCAAAGTAAACTAAGGTGAATCTACTGGTGGTGACGTGTGTGGTTTGCCATCACACTGGTTCATCTGGTTCCTTCGTTGGGCCGCTGCAGACCCAGAGCGCCCCACCAGAGCTGCATTTTTGGAGAGTCGTCTGGCCATCACAGTTGTCTAACAGGTGCTACGATGAAGAGATAATCGGTGTTCTTCACGTCAGTGGTCATAATGCTGGTGCATGTTGCTGTAAAACCTGCATATACCTGTCAGAACTGATGGTGCCTTTCCAGATGTGCAAGCTGTCAATTCCATAGGCACTAATCCACCCCCAGACCACAGAGATGCAGGCGTTTGAACTGGGAGCTGATAACAAACCAGGTGGTGTCTCTCGTCTTTAGGCTGGAGGACGTGGCGTCCATGTTTTTAAAAGGAATTTCCAACCTTGAGTCCTCTGACCACAGAACAGTTTTCCTCCTCAGTGACGACCGTGTTCACGTGTGGCTGCTTTAAGCTTATCTGTGGATGCAGCGACAGTCGTGCCTGAGGGAATGAGGCACATCCGTTATTCATTTCCAGCCTCGTCTCCTGCACACAGAGATTTCTCCAGATTGTGAGTCTGGTGATATTATGTACAATAGATGATGATCACAATTTTACATCGAGGAACATTATTCTGAAATGGTTTCTTATCATGTAAATGTTCACATCTACCAGCATTAACACCAGTTTGTGGTCCACTGTGCCGAAACATTTTTCAGCTTCTCCCCCAAACTGTCTCGTGACCTTTTCGTTTCCTTTGTCAGCCGCAGTGTTTCTAAACCTGCATCCTCAGCGTTGTCCTGCTCGCTGTGTTTGAAACTAACGCTATGAAGGAATGTGCTCGATGTCTGCTTATCTGACGGCTTCGTCGTCGCTCCTGGCTGACACAAGGATCCTCTTGTTGAAAAGACACAAAGCAGACTCTATCTGTCCTCTTTTCAAACACCCAAGGTGATAACAGGAACACAGCCAGCAGTAAAACATGTCTCTCAGCCAAGGCTGCTTCAGATTTGGCTTACATAACCTTCTTGGCAGGATGTGGTGCATTCTGGGAAAGGGAAGCTTGTGGGGGATGCGGTATTTTGGGTTTTGACTGTTATCAGTGATAAAGAGCAGAACAGTGAAGGTCACTGGCCTGCAACAGCTTGTGTGCCTGTACGTCTTCTCACGAGCTGTAAAGCACGATGTGTATAAGCAAAGTTTTGCTCCAGATGAATGAAAATCATTGTTGCTTCAACCTGATCTGATCCTTCATCTGGGATCAACAAAGGTCCCTGTGTCGGGGGAATGGTGAAAGGTTACGCCAGGTAGAAATCAGATCAGGTGGAGGTCTATTGTTCTGCTAGAAGAGACGCCTCAGGTGAATCGAAAAGGCTCCGATGGATTATAAAGGAAGTGTGCTCTGTGCTGACTCGCCCTTTGTGCTCACAGGATTTGCATTTTGCAGTCAGCTACAGCCCGGCGACTGTCTCGTTGGTCCAGTTTTATTCCCGTGTGCCGATTACGCCATATGAGGAAGTGATGAATGCCCCCATTGTCACAGATCAGCCCGTTGAAGAGGAGCATAAACATCAGAGTCTCATGTTGTCGTGTCTGAGTTTCGCCAAGACAAATTTGCGCTCGACTACAAACAATGTTTAGTCTGAAATGCACCTGCTATCTTACCAAGGATTAGATGAGACAACTGACACCGCTGTAACAGCAGGGCGTGTAATTTAAAGCTCGGGCACAGTGCGAGACCACAAGCAGTACTTATCTAGATGGTTGGTTCAGATGTTGGTGTCAGTTTGTCTGAGCATCATCAGAAGGGCTTCATTTTAAAAAGGATGAGGGGGGGGGCAGGCTTCAGAGCAAACAGAGCGGAGTCGTTCCCGCGCCCCCGGGGTCTTTTGTTCCCCTGGACTGTTCAGCACATCCGGTGGAACCTGAAAAACACGTCGCCCGGCTCAGCCTGACATTTGCTGTTGTCACAGTTAGTCAGAGGCTTCAGGGGAAATCCAAGAGCCAGTGATGATCAGCGCTCATGTGGTTGTTTAATTGCTTTTATCAGAATCAGAAGACTTTATTGGAGAGATTATTTTGGTTACAGTGCTCCAGCAGAAACAGTAACAAAGACAGACACCACACTAAGTAAGAAATAGACACGACATATACATGACTTATATACATTTGATTGATAAATAGCTGAATAAGAGGAGAGTGTGTGTAAAAAGGGCGCAGCTATTGCAGTGTACAGTGTGTTCAGTGGATGAGAGGCCACATTATTAGATACTCAGAAACGTGGATTTGGTCATCTGGACGTTTCAGTGGGTGAAACATGAGACCGTGGTTGAAGGTTTCTCCCGCTCACAAAAACCTGACGTCCAGATGAACAAAATCAACTTCAAGCATTATTAGATCCACCCTGCTGGTTCTTCGTTCTTTGTGTTACTGATTCAACGAGGAGTCCCAATGAGACTTTGCTCCATGCTGACAGCATCTCACAGCTGCTGCACATTAGTTTGTTTCACCGCAGCCCAAAGGTGCTCTGTTAGAGGCTACAGTTCATGCTAAAGAAAGCAGCGTGAGATGATTTGATCATGGTCATGGTCGGCAACAATAAACTGCTGTTTGCTCGCTTGCATATTTTCTCTTCTTCTCACCAGTTTTCGGACGATTCTGTTTGGAAAATCCCCGATCAGCAGATTCAGGCCCAAGTCTACATATCCCAGTGCACTGAGGTGCTGCCATGTGATTGGCTGATTGGATGTTATTCCTCTAACATGCAGTTGAACAGGTGTGCTTAGTAAATCTGTTGGATGAGCTCATCTTTGTGCTGTCTTATTGTTAGTCTGTATGCTGGGCTCTATGAATAAGCTGAAATGAGTGATTCAGTGATTGAAGCCTTCTCTTCCATCACGTCGGTGCCAAACTGCATTCTGTTGCTCCCACTTCTCAAAGCTGATCAGTTTGCAGTTGTTTCATAGCCAATAAAGAGCCTTTCAACATTTTACAAGGTGATTCTCTGTTCGCAGCTTTTTTCCATCAGTGCTTCAGGATGCAGTGTTGTTCAGGGCTGATGCGGGTGGCCGGGAGGTCTCTGTGGCATTTCAAAGAATTAAAAAGAACTTCCCCCATCCACGCACACGCGCACACACGCACTTATTCAAACACATTTTCTGGTAGTCCAATGCTCGTGGTGCCAAGGCAAATTAGCCTCCTGGCAGCAAGCATGGAAAACCTCCTTCATGTCAGAATGTGAAGATGTGGGCAATTTAAGAAGCGAAGTCTCTCCCTGGAAAGACCCGGGGGCTTTGTGTAAAAGTTTCTCGCCATTATCAAAGTTGTTTTTGAAAGTCTGGAGAGCATGTGTCATGTTTCCAAGTAAATGGCTGCATGCATGTATATGTAGGGTAAAAGGGAACCTTAATGCCTGAAGGAACCCTTCTGCGCACAGAGTGATGTGCAACGAATCAAAAGGGAATAAAAGCAAGCTGAGAGATTCTCTCACCAGGTACACATCAGGTGAACAAGATGCACTTTTGTTGATGGTGCACTTAAACTCTGTGTGAGGATTTGTTGTTTCGAAGATTGCAGCCTGAGGCGGTGCACTTCACTCCAGTCGGACCATCAAAGCAAACGAAAGCTGTTTCCTTTGTCTATATGAGCTGCCTTTGTGTCCTGCTGATGGTGTTATTTGAGATTTTCTTTGAGTACGTCTCTGCGTTCAGAAGCAGGTCTCTGGGTTTGGTTTCATAGTCTTTTATAAATGTAACTAGAAGGTGAGGATTTAAACAGGCTCGTAAATCTGAAGGATAAACAGGAGAGAATAATTGCATCGTCCTTCGTTCACCCTGAAGACAGCGGCGCTCCCGGTGCGAGTGCAGCTCAGCTCTACACGGGGGATCTAAACACAGCCTCTCTGATTTAGGAGCTGGAACGGAGCAGTCGCCAGCCTCCCACCAGAGCTGGCAGGATCGGTTGGCTGTCTGGCGGCTGTTGCTGATGAGGGGAAGGCGGGTGGAGTGGGGGAGTGGAGACGGGCAGACGCTGCCAAAAGACCAAAAGGCCACTAACTGCTGTAACGGCAAACACCAGACTAGGACAAAGCCGGGTGGATTTCCTGCACGCAGGGAAAATTATTTTGTTGCTAAAAGTCTGTTTATATAATTACTCAGTAGTACTGCAGCAATTACCTCTATAGAGTTGCATCCCTGCAGTTCTACAAATCCAATGAGGAAAGTTGTCACAAAGCTGAGACCATGACTGAAAAAGTGTGAACGGGCCCTGAGACTCGAAATAATGCAAAACCCCCCAAACTCAGCCCCAGTAACACATCACACCTGCATATCAGTTCCTGCGAGCACCTGAGCTGTTCGCCTATGTTCAGCCACTGCACCCATGTTTGAGGGATGGAGCTGCATGTGGGTGTACACAGTTTGCTTCAGGTAATAAAAGCAGTTTGGCTAAGGTTAGATCAGGATATTGAAGTTAAACATTAGCAAAGTCATGCCTCGCATTGCTGCTGACTTCAACCTTCAAAAGTATTCCCTATTCTTTATAGGCAAAAGAAAATTTAGCAGATGAGTTCATTAAAAGGTTTCCTTCTTATGTTGAAAAGAAAAGCAATCAAAGTGTGGTTTCTCCTGCAAGTGTTAAACATCCATTTCAAATCACGAGCAGCTGATTTCAGCTACTTTAAGCACTGGTAGCATCGATCCGTGATCAGCGGTCCTCTGGGTTTAAATGCCTTGTTGATGCCAGATGTGAGAAGCGAATCTCCCGACTGTTGGAGCTGTTAGGAAAGCAACAGTGGCTCTAATAACCGCTCGTCACAGCCAAGATATGCAGAAGAGAATCTCTGAATGCACAACGCAGAAGACCACACCTGTCAGCTCAGAGCAGGACACTGATTTCCCTCAGGCTCACCAGAATTAGACAAAATAGAAGCTTGGAAAAAGTCGCCCGCTCTGATGAGTCTCGACTTGGGATGGTGGGGTCGGAATGTGACATAAACAGCAGGAGCGCAGCTGGATCCCCGAGTACTGATTACGTGTTGTTTAAATGCAACACTCTGCCATGTCTGCTGACGCCGGCGTGTCACAAAGCTGAGATGATGTCAAACTGGGTTCTTGAACAGTGAGTTTACTTAAATGGCCTAAAACTGATTTCAACAGAAGGTGTAAGGTCAACCCACAAGTCTGCAGCTGTGTGATGCTAGCGTGTCACCATCATGGTGCCGACAGGGTTTAAGGCAGGACCACCCGGAGTCTAGACGCTGATGTGGTGGTGAAGATGAAGAGGTGAATGATGGAGGGCACAGATTTAAACCATGAGAAGCGGCGCCTGATTGGTTCAAAGAAAGTGGGCGTGAAGATGATTGGACTAGAATAATGACGTCGGTATTGAAAGCGGTAACAAAAGCAGCCGAACACCCAGGAAAGCAGGCAGATGACTGATTACAGATCTTAACTTAACCATAAGCTTCACTTCTATTAGACAAACAAGACAAAGTTCAGTTTCCAGGCAGACGCCACCAAGTATCTCCTACTCGACAGTTAACACAGCTGTGAGTGTCCCGAGGTTTTCATCACCTCTGAATTTACCTGATGCAACAGCGGCGACACTGTCTGCTGTGAAACCGCTCTTCATGGTGCAGACGCATGAACAGTGTACTTTAAATCACACAGTGTCTCTTTTGATCCACGGATCTTATTTCATTTGCATTAAGCAGGATCACACCTTACTGTCACTCGGCTCGGTCATCTACTGTAACTTGCACCCGAACCTGTTCCACACAAAGGCAGACTGCTCTATTGTTAGTAAAGAAAACCTCTCCCTGCTCTTTATTCCTCCCCTCGGCCCTTTGGGAAATGGTGTGTGTAACCAATCAGAGAGCAGCAGCTGGGTCCTCGCCTTCTTTGAACGTAACCTCGTCAGTTCAGTTTCCTCCTTGAACAACGCGCCCAGCTACAGTGAGATTTGTCATGAATCATTCAGCGGTGTGCTTGCTTGCAGCGCCCGGCCTCCGCCGGGCCTTTCCTCCTGACTTTCCTCCTGACTGGGAAAATTATTTTTGTATATCAAAAGCAGAGCGAGCTTCTCGGGGGAATTCGAGGGGTCTGAGATGAGATGCAGGTCATGAAGCTGCCACATGGCACCTTCTGCACTCACACTTGTTTGTCTGTCTCTATATGTGTGCATACATCCATGAGAGTGTTAATGCAGCGTGTCTGCTCCATTAGTTTTGTATAAGCCTCTGCGCTCTGCTGTGAATGAGGAGGGAGGACGACACACGTCAGGCCCAGACGCAGACAGATGCTGCTGACACATCTGAGTGTCTCTATTGTATTTTTCATCCTCGGTGTCACGTCTCATCCGGAGTGGTCAGCCAGACACGGCTCAGCAGAAGGGGTCGCCTCGAGCGCGCACGCACACTTGTGGTTTGTTTTCATAGTTCTGTTTGGGTGGGACTTTCTGCGGCGTGTGTGTGAGAGAGGGCGGGTTTAAATCTGCCACGCTGCAGCTCCGAGGCCTTCATCAGGCTGTGGACGATGCTTTTGATGCCCGTCTCTCTGAGCAAAAGGGGGCTTCTGATTGGAGAGGCTGCGTGTGTGTTTTTATGTGTGTGAGCATAAATTTGTCACCTCGGGCAACCTATCAACCCCTTCCATGCCAACCCAACCTTGAGCAACCCCCTCCTTGAGCCTGGCTCCGTGCCGACTGGGAATTCATGTCTGTTTTATTAATGAGACTCAGAGGAAATGGCAATTACATGAAATAAAATCTCAGTGCATGAGATAAAAGAAGGAGCTTGGGAGTGTTTTTAGTTGGTAGAGGAAGAGAAAGGCATCTTTTTGTACCACACGAATCCAAAAATGCCCGGCTTGCCTGGAATGTCCGCTGGCTCGACTCCGCTCTGCCCACGGTCTTTGCTCATCGGCTACGATCGGCGGATGAAGCCATTGTGTGTTTTTTCCTGTGAATGAAATTGTCCCCGTGTTGACTTTGTGATGTGACTGCATACCGCTCCTCTGCCAACGCACACACTTCACATGGTCCTCCCACCTTTGTCTTCAAAGCGGAGGAGAAAAATCTATAAAATACTTCTATTGATTTATTTTTTTTTAGAGAGGCACGCAAATATTTTGTTAATATCCCATTTTATACAGAACCTTTGCTTGAAATCATATTTTTTGAAGGAGAAAAGCTGAAAAACATCAATGAAAGTTTTTGCACTTTTCTCAGTTTTGCTGTTTTGTGCAGTTAAACCACTGAAGAAGCTCAGAGGACCCGTCACTCTGCTGCACGTGCCAGCAGCATGAGTGCCGTATAAAGACAGCTTTGCAGAAGCCAAACTCTTAAATATCTGCAACAGCTCGCTGACGTGTCCAGGGTGAACCCTGCGTCGCGCCTCGTCAGAAGATCGGCTAGAGTTAAGGTTTTGCTCCAGGGCCTCTGCAGCTCTGGACAAATGTCTTTTTTAGAGAGCACTAAGATCCTCCAGCCAACTGCTCCTAATGCAACCAAGGTCTCGTTTAAAAACCAGAGGTGACCGTGCATTTGCCATTAGACTCTGGAATAATCTCCCAGTTGACATCAGGACATCGGAATCAATTCAATCGTTCAAATCCCGTTTAAAAACACACTAGTTTAACTTAGCTTTTTTCAAATTAGTGTGACGTTCATTCGGCCTGCAGCACGCCGTGTTAATGCAGTTTTAAGTATAATTGTACTATTTGTTCTTTGTTCTGCCCGCACTGCGGTTTCATGTGAAGCACTTTGATGTACACTAGCCTTTTAAATGTGCTACATAATAAACTTTGACTTTTTATTTATAGATCATCAGTTAGATAAATGCAGAGGAATAAAAAGTGTAACATTTTCCTGCCATATGGAGCCAAGTGGAAGCACAAGCAGGAAATGGAAATACTTGAGTATGTATACAGCACCCCAAAGTTGTACTTGCAGTAAGTGCAGCACTTAGTACCATTTAGTCTGGACCAACCCACAATCAGGGGTCGTTATCGTCATGACGACTTGAAATTTGAATCTGCAGGCAAATAGCAGTAAAACGCAAGATGCTTGTTTGGTGGAGCTCGAGCCTGAGTGCAAGGAAGCAAATATATGAAGCCCATCAAAGACCTGAAAGCTTTGATGGGCTGTGTCCTCCTCCTCTCGTTCCCCTGCAGTTTACTGGGTAATTACTGCATTGTGTAAACAGCTATTTCTGTAGCAAGTCTGGATGCTTCCATCACAATGCTCACATCTCCCTCTCTCTCTCCTTCACAGCCACAGCTCCTCGCTGCACTCAGAAATTAATCTGGTGGAGAGAAAGTGAGAGAGGGAGGGTCAAAGGTTGCAGAAGTCTACAGGAACAGGCGCAGAGTGAAATGTTCATACATGTGAATGCAGTTTTTCCAATGTCACGCATGCATAAGTTCAGCTGCACAGCATGTGTGTTTGTCACTGAGATCTTAATTAAAGGTGCCAAACAACACTGCACGCATAGGTGTTTACTTTTTATTGTTCTTTCCATTTATAGAAGCGTTGGAGGACAAAGCTGATTACAGGCTTCCTGAACGTCATGGCAGAACACCTGTATTGGATTTCATTAAAGTCTACCTAAAAATGCAATTAAATCAAAGCTTTCACAAAGCTGCAGACTGGAGGTAATAAAAGCTTAAATGTAGGAGTAAATAACAAGCCGTTACCAATAACAGCGATAGTGATACTTTTAACTCACAACAATAATGATCACTGTGATTTCGAAGTACACACAAACAGCTGTAGATGTTGTTCATAGTGCATGTTTCAGGTGGAAACACCGACTTACGACATGAATTTGTTCCCGAGGGTCTTTTGTAAGTCGAAGCACCCATCGCGCCTTTTGAGTGAGGCGATGCTGTACGATAGATTGACAGACCACGTGACTTTCGTGCATTGCATGCCGGGTACTAGTGGCAAAACAATGAAAGCAATGCATCAAACGCAAGTATTTGCAGCGCCGCAAAACATTCATTCTTGGTTCCAATACCTTCTTGCTTTTTCTTTGCCCCCCAAAAAGGTTCTGTACAAAACGAAGGAAACAATGCCAGTCCGTACAAAGACAGACTTGATGAAAAGTCAAAGAAAAGATACGAGGAAAAAAATCAAAGGAGTGAACGGGTCAGACCCTTACGAGCACACAGAGTGGACAGAGTGCCCAACTTTCACCACGCTCAGATTTATAATCATACGGTTCTTGGAGTGAGTGCACACACTCATGAAGTTTAGTAACTTCAGGTCACTGCAACAAGCCCAGGTACAGTTTACCGACGGATGGGTGCAGGACCTTGAAATGCACCGTGTAGAACGAAAGACCATCGTACGTATCATAAGTTTACCAGTCTCACAAATCGTCGTCATAAATACACATTCCTTAACCGTTTATTAATAGGACCTTTGAGCTCAACGGTAATTAATTAGTAGTGGAAATAATTTCTGGTAGCATCACAGAAATGTAGCAGTGACAATAAGACTGTATGCTGTAATCGTACTGGGCAATTAGTGATACAAAACAACTGTTTTATCCTGTGAATAAAAGTATATGTTTTTGTCAATGTACCATAATAACAGAAGCGAAACACAATATTGTGTCAGGACAATTCACTATTTATGCACAATAAACAAAGGAGCATAGCGCGACAATTTCTGTTCAGCGCCAGACTTGCTTGTAACCTATATCACCAATTATGTTATGAAAATGACGCATTAACTACTAAAAAACACTGACCTTCGTGTAAATGTTTGGAGCAGACTAACCTGTGAGCTGGAGTGTTCTGGGACGTTATATTTGATCTTTGAATGGCTGCAATCCAGACCATCCGTCGCCTCTTTGTTACTTCGGAAACATGGCTCGAACAATTTCTCTTCAACGACGTAATCCGATAACAACCGATCTCTTTACCCGTCGGCTTCCCGTGGCTGTCATGCGACCGGCTATTGCAGTTAATAATACAACAGCTTCTTGACATTTTTGTGTTTCTTTTTATCGCTGTATAACTGATTTCGATTGAAAGCCTGCGTGCGCTAGTACCGCTTGCCACGAGTTCCCAGAATTCTTTGCGGTTTTACCCCTGAATGACGTCACATTTTCTAATTGTTGTCTAATTGGCTAATTGTTAACTAGAACAACAATAAATCGTTCAAGTGGAACAGCGAAGCGCAAGTACGGAAGCCAAGGGGTTGTCACATGATTGTGGGCATTGTAGGCTCAGCCAATCAGAGTTCAGCCTTCCTAACTTGAATTTATCGTGAAATGGGGTCTTCGTAATTCCACTGTACATGTTTTTATTCCCCATTTCATATTGGTACCAATATCGGTACTGGTATCAGACCACCTCTAGTTTTAAGACTAAATTCCACCTCGTTAAATCAAATGTCCTGTTTTTTAATGTATATTTACTTTAAATTCCAAACACACAACACTCTGCATATGGCTCAGTCTGCTGCCAGCACACATTTAACTCAGGAGATTCAGTTCTGCCTTGCTTGGTGCTAGCCGACCTGTCAGCTCCTCAGAGCCCCACACACACACACACACACACACACACACACACACACACACACACAGAAAGCAGAGACGAGACAACCCCTGCATTCGCTCCACTGGTTAGACTGTCTGACTGTCTCACACTCTGTTTACTCCTCATTTGCTTACCCAGCCAGCTCTGAAGCCGTGGAGCGGCTGCCAGCAGAGATGCCCGCAGCTATGGAGGGGGGAGGGGGGGATAACAGGGGGGAGACAGAAGGACAAATTTGACACCAGTAGCAGAGACGGCACAGAGACGGGGGACGGCATTGTTTGGTAATTGTATACTCTTACAGGCTGGACAGGCTTGTGGTCATTTTCTCAGTAGTAAAACGAGGTAGACGGTGAGGCGGGGCATCGGTTGATGAAGATTGATTTGTGCCTGTGCAACCAGGGAGACTTATGTAAGAGTGAAGGAGGGACGTTTCCTCCCTTCTGCAGTTCGACTCGCCTGCTGATTTTTTCAGTCCTGACAAACTTCCACATGCAGACATGCAGTCTGCAAACTCCCCTGTGCGTCTGCACTTGGACCACATATTTGTAACTTTTCTTATAAACGATTGCAAGTTTTTGTATGCAAGTTGGGGGATCATGTTAAATGTTATTTGACAGGACAGAGCGGACAGTAGACTGGAAAACAGGGAGAGAGTGAGAGGAAATGACATCAAACCCAGGCCACCTAAACCAGGTGAGCTATAATGGAGCCGTTCACGTTAATATCTCGAGATCATAGGAAGCCTTGAAGCATCTTAAGATGAAGATTTAAGCACTTGAACAATCTTGATGCAGACCGATAGCCTTGATTTATTCCCCTCTGTAGCGTTTAAAATTCAGAATTAAAGCCCCTTTACTCTCGGCTCAGATCTGAGCTGCCCAGAAGGCCTTTATTGATCCATCGATCGGGCTTCCTCCTGCCGACGCGTCATCAAGGCGTCTCCTTTTGTTCCTGTCCAAAGCAGGCGCGGCCCCCAGCTGAGGGGGTCTCAGGCCAGCGCACGCATGCCAATATTTGGGTGAGTGAGGCAGAGTGCAACGTCTCTGTCCGTTCCACCTCACTGCTCCTTTTCTTATGGGTTCACAACAACCCCCCGCTTCACACACAAACACACGACCACAGACACACATGAGGATGAAGCATAAATGCATATGTGCACAAAAACCACACACACATAAACAGAGACTCCACATATCCTCCAATCCAGTCATGACAGCTCATCCAACCTTCCATCCCCCTTTCCCAGTGTGTGTGTCTCTGTCTGAGGTTCTTTTGTGTCCAGCGGACTTTGAAACGTCTATTTATTCGCCGTGGTTTAATTGTGTTGTCGGCAAGTTCTGTTAGCATCACAATAGGAGCCACTGACCGACCGGCTCATGGTGCCAGGCCTCCTTTCAGAGAGGCCGTTTCATTTTTAATGCGCCTTTGCATTGTTTCCAAAAATTCATAAATTAACCTTTTGATGAATCTCTTACCCACAGTGGCACAAACGTGTGCACATGCTTGACTGGACACGGCCCGTTACAGCCACGATGCAACGGCTGCAGAGGCACATTTGTCTTTGCTTACATCCAATTAACAGCACTCAGTGCACTGCTGAGCAGTAACAGCACACTTTGAAGTTTCTTCGTCTGTCTTTGGAATATTTTAACGACGCTGTTGCATTATGTCACTCGCGTTAGGCAAAGACTGAACATGTTGGTGTACAGAGAGTCTTTTGGATTTTTTTTATCAACCTTTTAGACATTTAGAACTATGCAGACAAGAAGTCAATGCTAAGAAAATAAAAACCTTCAGACGATCTGTTTTCCCAGCTCCCTCTTTGTGTCTGACACTCTCAGGCAAACACAGGCGCACTCACTGATGTCTTCATCCATCTGTCGTTCTCAAGCATTGTCAGGGTAGCTCATTTCATCTCCACTGAGGCCGAGGCGAGGAGAAAACAGAAAGAAAAACAGAAGGGGATGAAAATAGTGACGGTCTAAACTGAGAGTCAGTGTGTTATTCTGCAGCCAGAGGACAGAGAGTGAGAGCTGGGGAGGAAGCTTGGACGAGCTGGACTGTGATCTGAGATTTTCCACTTTTTTCTCTAACTTTGTGTTTGTGAGATCAGGAGTCTGATGCCATCGAACTGTGACAACTACAGTCTCTGTGTCCAAAAAGCCAAAACGAAAACACTGTCCCTGTTTGAATGCTTGATTCACGAGTGCAGGTTATCCAATAATCCATCCATCCATTCGCTTCCGCTTATCCTTTTTCAAGGTCGCGGGGGGCGCTGGAGCCTATCCCAGCTGTCATAGGGCGAGAGGCGGGGTACACCGCGGACAGGTCGCCAGTCTGTCGCAGGGCTATCCAATAATGCAATTGCAATGTTTTTGTTTTAATGACAGGTGTGTGTGTGTGTGTGTGTGAGAAACATGTATTTTCTGTTCTGATCTAGTTGATCTATGTCTAACTTAAAATCTGTCATTGTGCAGTAATTCCTTTTTTAAAAAGTACATATATCAGGGTGTGTGGTGGAGCTATTTTACAGAGTTAACAGTCAAGTCTATCGTTCCTGTGACAGTTTTCTAAATGTCCTCTTTAAACTTTGTTATCTTTTAAAGCACAAGTCAAAGCCCTGCTGCCCGACTGTTTAAACACCTCAGAAGTGGAAATCCTGCAGGTTTGTTACAAACCTCGAGCTGCAGGCAGCACTCACAGGCTCCGCCCTCACATTGAGCGTGGGTACATTCCTCTCTGGTGGTTCTCCTCCCTCTTCTACGCAAACGTGCCAGCCCCACTTCCTCCCACCCAACGCCCCGACTGCACTGTTTGTCACAGGAGGAGCATCTCCTGACTGCTGGTGAGAATCATCAGGGTATATTTTAAAGATCTGAGCGTTCTGATGGTGATTTTAGAAGGGTTTTCTTCTCTGCTTCACATACCATGTGATCCTGACGCGTGATATTGTCAAAGAGATCAAACATGAGCAGTTAATCTGAGCGACGACTCGGTGCACAGAGAGCAGGAAGCAGTTGCTGGTAAAATACCAAAAGCGCTCCGAACCTGCATTTGGAAACTATCTGAAGCACCTGTGTGATCGTACAGCTGCTGAACTCCACAGAGGACGAGCACGAGTCCAACAAGATGACATTTATTGAAAAGTAACAAACTATAGAACAAGTAGTAACAGACTGTTTCAGTAATAGCTTAATATATCAGTATATCTGGAGTATACTGCCATACATCGGAGACTTGCACAGAGAGCAAATTAACATATTTTTGACGATTTGCTACAAAAAGGCTTCGATTACTCACACTACCCGACCGGGTTAAGACAAAAGATACAAAATTAAGACAATTAAGAGAGTTGTGCAAATTTAAAGCCTTCTACAAATGAATTACGAGGCAAATGTACAAAACTATACACACCAAAGACTTCTGTAGACACGGAAAGAAAAAATCACTATTGCAGCTACAAGGCTATCACACTAAGTTTTGTTATTTAAATCCATAACAACACTAAAGTTAGATATTCAGGTTTTGGCAACATTTCTGTTTCAGATATGACCGACGCTTTTAAGCACAATCAGACATTTTCCACTTGGCAAAACGACATAAAGAAGAGTTTGTATCACAAAAAAAAAAGTACATTCACTAGAATGAAATCTGTTTTCAGACGAGCGATAACAAAAGATGTAACCCTTCCTTCAGCAAGTACACATGACCCTGAGACAGATAAGAACAGACAGAAATCATCATCTGAAAGCCGACACAGACGAGTGTCTCCTTCAAGTCGTGATGGGCCACGTTCCCTCTTTTTTCTTCCTTTTTTTGCGAGCTTGTATTTTCAGTTAGGAAGAGGATACAAATTTAGCTCAGCAAGATTGAGGGAAGCCCAAGTCCAACTTCTAAAAACACAGACAGGAAGATCGTTTCTGTTCACAAAATCATACACTTCCCCAAACGTCTCCTCTCCCTCTGCACATGCCGGCCGCAGCAAAGGTCTAATTCAGTCTGAATAAATTACACCTGAGTAAACAGTGTCAGGAGTGGGCGGGGACAAAGAGGGACATCTCAACTTCCTTCTTCGCGGTGAAACAAGCTAAAGTGTCAGTTAGAGCGGTGATGCACTGGTGAGAGGATGCACGTCTCCGGACGAGCAGTGCAGGGCTGACAGAGCGACAGCAGCTACAGAGAGAGAGACGTGCTCACAAGGCCCTGCTGGACACGCACCAGCGAGTCCACTTCAGACGCGGGGACAACACGGCAAAGTTACACAAGAAGCACGAGTAAACACATCGGGTAAAAAAACAAAAGTCTCTGTGCTGTTTCCAGGCCTTCGCTCATGTGCAGTTGGAGATAATGTGAATCAGTCTGGATGGAGAAACGACGGGAACACGCAAAACCCCCTCCTCTTCCTCTTCCTCCTCCTCGGAGCCGCCGAGGGGGGGCACATTCCTGCATACCAGACTCTGAGGCTCATCTGAGGGAAAAAGACAGAGAGGGATTAATGTGCTGGTCCCGTGAACTCTGCTGTACAAGGACCCTGTATGAGAACGCCGGGCACATGACCAGAGGGCCTGGACGTTCTCAGGGAGAGGAAGGCAGAGACCTCCAGGCTACACAGCAGCTTATCACTGTGCTGTTTTATCAGGCTTTGGCCACAGAGCATTAATAACACCTCTGAACGCAGCAACATTTAACCATTTATGTGGCTTAGTGATGAATATCTGAGGGTGCAGAAGTTGGGACCTGTGAGTGAAAATAAGCTTCAGTGAACTCAGATAAAAAGCACATATTCCAAAAACCATCTGCTTTATCCTGATAGGAGGCTTTATGCTGCAATTCCTGCATCTGCAAGCTGCATTTTTTAAAAATACAAACACTGTAATGAATTCTTTGGAATCTCATATTCCTCTGCAACCTCACTGTCTAATTTTCCTCTCGTGGCGGTATGAGGAAGTCGTCCTCTGGATGTTTGGGACGCTGGACAGAAACCTGAACCTGGTGGTTTGCATACTGCACATTTGCAGAGATACTAATAACCCGCCTGCAGCGTGAGGCAGCGAGTTCGTACTCGGGCTCTGCTGGGGGTTTGTTTGAATAACCTAAAGACTCTAAATTCCACGGCTGACAAAGCCCGATGATACTTCAGAAGCCTTCACTGATCCACGCACATCTGTGACGGTTGTGAATACTTTGCCTGAAGCGTAACAGTCAGACACAGTTGGAGAATATTTGTTTGCACGTTTAAACTCTTGATTGCTGTGATAGGCTGGAGCTGTTCAGGCTCTAGTTGTTTATCGCTGCGAGCGTGCTGATTCTACCACTGCAGCAGACGTGCCGGTGACATTTCCAAATCTCTATAAAAGCTTCCTTTGAAAAGGAGCTTTATTGTTATGCTGCGTTCCACCTCCTGATATTTATTCTTGAACTCTGTCAGAGGAGTTTTGCCTTGTGAAATGAGTCGTCTGTGATTGGCTGCTTTTCACAAGCGGAAGATGTTAAAACAGCAGGTGGGTGGAGCTCCAAGCGTGGAAGAGAAAGCCGTCCGTCGAGCATTTGAACAGCCTGAAGCTTGCAGTGATTACTGGCACACACACTGTATATACACAAACCTTGGCTTTGTTAAATTGTAACCACTATTTTATCTTTTTTTGGCTTTATTGCAAATAATCATATCATTCCAATTTTACCTGTTCATGGTTCAGTAAGACTCTACAGCTAGGCTCCTCAGCTAGCTTAGCTCATCCTGCCTTGAAAAGCAAGAACAGCAGCACTCATTGCATCGCATGCAGCTTTAGGCCTCTGCTTTCTCTGTCAGTGCACATGTGCATGGCTCACCGGCAGCACCGGTTGCTGTGCAGATGATGAAACCCAAACACGCCGCCACTTTGCTCAGACCGTGACAGCTCTGTTTATCAAAGCTTCATAAGAACTGCGGCATCAGGCCGTCACGTCCAGGGTACGACGAGCTGAACCGCGGCCCAGACAGTGAAGAACATTCACCAAGTGCTTAAAGACACCAAAGCAACAAAGAGGTAATGTACTGCCGTGGTTAGTTCATCCACTGAGAGATAATATCCTCGTCTCACATGACCAAACTTTAGCTCACTGTCACCTTGGATGAACTCCAGACCGTCACTTCCTTGTTACCTGTCACATCAAGGTCAGTTTTGCGCAACACCGTGCTGCATCGTTTACAGCGTTCACCTTTCGCCCACATTTCAAAGTACGGCTCTTCATTAGACACAGCTGTAACCCAGGAATTATCCAGGTGCGCTGTGTGCGTCCAATCAAGAGCAACTGCTGCGTGCCTCTGCAGACCAAACAGATGGGCTGGGACTAAATGCTGCTCTGCTTGGATCTGCCAGGTTCGCCTCATGTTTTCACAAAAGCTTGTCTCATGAAATTACACAACGTCCAGTTTGAGACACCTGGAGAGGAGCGGCTCACAGAATGACACCTGGCATGTTGCAAAAGCTGCATTTAACTAAAACCCACATCTGCATCTTCTTTATTTATTTATTTATTGTCATTGTCAAGAACAATGAAATTGCGTTTGGGGCTTCCATACAACCCAAAAAAAAAGAAGAAAAAGAAGCCCAACGAACCAAAGCCAGTCCTTTCTTTAGCCCAGTCCTTTCTTTAGCTGTCCCCTGTGTGCAACAAGGTCTGTGCCATGTTTACTAATGACCACCTGAAACTGCAGCGTATTGACCGATGCATGAATCGCAGTCACTTCATTTACATGAGTTTGCATTGTTTTCAGGGATGCGTGAAGGACTCTGGGAATGAGCTCCGGCTTACAGGCATCTTGGTACGGCTCTAAAGCATAATGAGGCGCGCCTGATGAATCGCTGCAGAAACAAAGAGCATCTCTGTGACTGGACGAGCCTCACTTTCAGCACCACTTCAGCAAATATTACGCAATTTGGATTAATTACCAGGCAGACACACTGTTTCCTTCCCCAGCTGGCTCTCTGAGGGGGGCCGCTGTAACTGTATGACAGCTCGTCTCTTTTTAAGGGTCTAATCGAATTAGTCTGGGTGATTATTCAGCCATTTTAAGCATCGTCTTCCCTTTTCTCCTTTTGTTAGTCCCAGCGTGGAGAAAAGACCAATAAAAACACCATTAGGTTTATGCAAATTTCAGCATTTGTGCTGAGGGCTGTAATGTGGCAGATTGATTACTCGAGGGACCCGAGACCAAGTGTGCGTGCACGTGCTAACTCTGACTGTACGTGCACGTGTGCGTGAGCTGGGGGGGCGGGCCTTGTTGTACACAGATGCCACAATAAAAGCTTCATTCAGCCCGTGCTCCTGGTGGCCCTCACAGCGAGGCATTAATAAAACATTAGTATTGAGTGACTGAGGCCTCTGCTGTCCTCCTCCCCGATCCCACCGTGACCTTTCCATTTCACAGCAGCTGTTTGGGGATGAAGAGAAACCACCAAGGAGTCCCTCGGTGACCTCTGACCTCTCCAGGTGTACCCTATCACAGAGAGCCATGCCCACCTCACAAGACCGTCGGTTAAAGCCGTTAAAAAGCTGAATTGTGGGGGGGGGGGGGGGGGCAAAGGCTCAGGCAACATAACAGGCATTTCAAGGCTATTACAGTTCAGTGGTGAGAGAGCGGGATCCAGTTACGTGTTGTCTGCCTGTAGTCTGGCACCAACGACGGACCAGGCTGTCCCCCCGGATGCCATCCAGCTTATCATTTCCCAAAAGACTAAATAAACGAGTCTAAACAAAATTACACGCGTTTAGTTCTGCGTGTTTTAAACCCGTCTGTGAACGTCACAGGCTCTTACTCCCATTCCCAGAACAAACACGAGCCTTTACAAACACTCTTCCCCCATCCACAGTGGGTTCTGGCTTGGCCTTGAAGTCTGCGGTTAGTCACATCTGGTGGAAATGCACAGGGCAACAAACTGCAGTAGGTGGTGACAAAAAAGAAAAAGAAAGACACAGCACGGCTGGTAATCCCATACAGGCCACGCAAACCACAAGGCGACATTAACAAATCTTTACTAATGGGAAAGCAAGCCACACCTTCATTCCTCCCAAATTAGAGTGAGGACGGCTGGTTTTTACTAGGAAGGGCAATGCCAGCAATGTGTAAAGTCTCACCAGACTGCTGGGAGGAAACAAACACACACACTTGCAGAAACACAGTATTCTTCTCTCTAACCCCGGCTGAAAGTTGAAAACTTTGGAGCAACGTATTTTTAGGCAGGCGTTAGACTCGGCTGCCAAGCGCTGGAAAATATAGCTTTGCTTCTCCTGGTCTTACTCGCTTATCTCCTCCTCTCCTTCAGTTTGTGCGTACGTTTGTGTTTGCCCCCCTCCTCCTTTCTTGGGTGTGTGAGAGAGAAAGTCAACAAGGGTCTGGGGAAGGAGTGTGTTTAACAAGCTGGAAATCTGAGCTTTCTCCATCTGTGCAGTAATTAAACATAAAGGCAGTCAGCAGCAGGACGGCAGCTACTGTAACTGCGAGGTTCATAAAGACGCGGTTCCTTGATCTTTCACAGGCAGCCTGTCTGTCTCCATCCCAGCCCAGAAACCTTGGCTACCATGGATACAGTGGCCCATACCAGCAGCCCCATAATGCTAAGCCCCCAGCCCCATCATCTCCAGCTGTTTACTGTCGCTCGCCTCTGCTTTACTCTACTTTCAAACTCTCTGGCAGAATAAAAAGAGGAGGTGCCTTTACTGTTGCTTTTGCACTGTGGGGGAGGAGGATTTACCCAGGATGCACCTGGGTCTGTCAAACAGAAAATAACAAAATATGCACAGAATTTTAACTTGAGCTGTATCCACTCTGGCTATTTTCTAGCCAAACATTCGTCAAGCACATATAAGAACAGCTCACATTTACCGCTGCATTTATGATTATCTGATCGAGTCCGTCTAGTTTCAGTCAACTTGGTTCTTAATCACGATCTCTCAGTCTCATGGTGCACAGCATATGAAGCTGGAGGAGACCAAGCAGTAAACCCCCAGGCTGGAAAGTAAAACCAGCGCAAAGCAACAAAACCTGAAGTTTCTCAAGAGGCCACTTGAGTCTGGCCCCAAAAGCGAGTCAGTCCACTTATGCCTGGATTATACTTTGGTTATGGAGGTTATGGACAACTGGAGACCCGAAGGCCAAGCAGTCACTCCTGCTTCTCTGAAGTCGGCTTGTTTTCTTGTTTTGACGTCCTCAGTGCAGCCATCAAAAATACAGATCCTCGTGTCACTGCTTAGGCTTCAGACTCCCACATTAAAACAGCCAGGAGTGAAAACATTTGCTCTCTACAGACAATTTCAATTTCCATCACAACAGCTATTTTTTCCAAAATACGGGATGGCAACTGTCAGACGACTGAAACTGAAACGTTGTAGTCGACATTTACAAAGAAACGGCTGATGTCATATTAGCCGTGTCCATTTTTTGTTTACAGTCTCTGTAGAAAGCAATTAAGTTAGCATGAAGAGTAGAAGTTAGTTGGACCTCTTCTAACTTTAGTTACTTTTGCAGAGTGACATGCAAACACTCTTGTTAGCTTTAGACAGAGCAGATAGAGCCAGGCTAGCTCTTTCTACTCTCTGTGCTAAGCTAAACTACACGACCGCTGGCTGCAGTGTCGTAAAACCCCTCCTTGTTTTTTCCTTTACAGTTTTATTACTGTAATAAAGATAAAACCCTTTAATTTCAAATTCAATAACTACTGCAGCACTCAGCTGTTTTCCATGGATCGCACCAGAACTGAAATAAGGTCACAGCACGGGCCTCGTGAAATTTCAAACCACCGGGAACGTGTGAAAAATAAATAAATAAAGCTGCTCACTGCGCTTGTCATTGCACCGTGTAAAAGCAGAAAACGCCTCAGGAGTAAAGCATCAATCGATAGACTCGCATGAAACTGAAAACTGCCCCTGCCTTCCCTTCAGGCCAGTTGGCTCCTATTATTCTTGAGTTGTTGTAGTCAGTCATATTTTTATACCCTTTAGACTTTCTCTGTTCCTGAATTCCTGATGACTGGTTTGACTGTTTGTCACCGTGGGAAAAACTCGTCAGCACGTATGGAATTCATTTTTCTTTTTTCCTTTTTGAAATCCTTCAAAACCTGGGAGCAAGTCGAGGACTTGTTTGTTTCCCCGTCCTGTAAAATGTCCACATCTTAAGTGTTGCTTCACACGAGCTAACAAACAGAATGTCTCTGATCTTATCTAAAGCACAGCGAACGTGACGCATCGACTTTTCAAACTGCCTCGTTACAGGCACCCCGTTAGCAGCATTGGGCCTGCAGAGCTCCCTGCACCCTTTTGCCATTCACTACAAGCACAGACCTGATGCCTGCCTCTCCACCTCGCTCCCGTCAGTGTCAGAGGTCTTGTTGTGCAGCTCTCGCTCTGTAATTATCAGCACCACTGACATTCCTCCTGCTCTCTAAACCAAGACTCCTCCATGTTTACCCGACACCCAGCCGGCACAGCAGCTAGATAATGTGTAACCACTGTAACCATTAGCAACCCTGAAAACACAGAAGAGTCTTTAAACTGGACGGTTTAAAGAGGCATTCACCTGGACTGTGTAACAGTGTAACAGTAACAGTGTAACAGTAACAGTGTAACAGTGAAACTGTAACAGTGTAACTAACAGTGTAACTGTGTAACTGTAACTGTGTAACAGTGTGCTTTATGCTAGCCAGGTCCCACACATGATCTGAAGATTTAAAGGGGAACTATGAATAGCACACATACAGTAATTGACATCTTGTTTGTTTGCGTCACTTTAAGAAGCTACAATTACTCACCGCAAAACCTCAGAGCGTCAGTGCATCTCTATGCTGAGAGGTACTTCCATGTGCTGACGAAGGCAGTGGGAATGAGCGAGTAGGGCACGCTGGTCACGCTGTCCCAGGAGTCTGACGCTGGATCGTAACAGTCTAGCGTCTTGCACCTCTGAGCCCCAAAGTACCCTCCGACCACATAAAGCCTGTTTCCCGACGCCACAGCGTGACAGCTGATCCGCTTGGCTGTCACGTCGCCAAACTTTGACCACTGATACGTCTCGCTGTTGAACCGATACGCCGAGCTGGCAGAGAATTCGGTGTCGCCGCCGATCACGACGACGTGGTTGCCGACCACGGCCGCTGCCGTGTATCGCCACAGCTGCGGACAAGCGGCCGGCACCGACCACCGGTTCTGGCAGGGGTCGAAGCACTGCACCTTGGGGTATTTGTCTCTGTTTACACTGGTGCCCCCAAAAGCGAAGAGTTTGTTTTTGGCGCCGACAACGGCAGCGTTGCTCACTCCTTCTCTGAGCGGGGCCACGAGGGTCCATTTATTGGTCTGAGGGTCATACTGTTCCACCTGCTTGAGAGAGACAGATGGAGAGGCGGGGAAGGATCCGGCGAGGGAAGTGTGTCCTCCCACTACGTACAGCATGTGGTCGAGCTCCGCGGAACCGTGTCCGAACCTGGCTACCAGCATCGGCGCCGCTTTAGACCACTCGTCGTGTAATGTGTCGTAGACCCAGACATCTTTGGACGCTCCATTCTCAGATCCACGTCCTCCAGTAACATAGACCTGAGGGACAGAGAGAGAGCGTGTTTACATCGTCGAGGGGTCATAAAAGAAAAATGACACATTTAAGTCGATTCATTGCTTAAATACCTTGCAACCAATGGCGCAGGCGCTGCACTCTTTCCTGGGACTGGGGATGTCTGTTTTGGGGGTGATCTCCTTGGTCTTGTTATCAATCACGTAGACTTTATCACACATGAAAGTCTGACCTCCGAGCAGCAGTAGGGCCTGACTGACTTTTCTTGGACGTGCACAGAATCCGGTTACGATCCCATCGTTCTGGAGGATCCGCATCTTACACCGCACAGCGTCTTCGACGATTTCCCGGCACACCTTGTGGCACATCACCAGCTCCTCTGAAGCGACGTTCTTCAGCAGGTACGATTCAGGCAACAGCGCCAAGCGGACGCAGCGCAGCAGCTCGGGCAGCTCGCTGTGCCTACGCTCCATGTCCGCCTTGACCCAGTCGATAACGGCCTCGTACACCAGGCTCTCGTCCTCCACCTCCAGTTCCTCGCTAAGGATGAGCTCCTGAACTTTGTCCTTGGGGAGGCTTAGGAAGTCTTCTGTCCTAAAGAGAGTAGCAAAGTTCGCCAGGCACATCCTCCACGACAGCTCATACAGTCTCTGACACTGGTGGGCGTCGGACAGCAGCATCATCCCGAGACAGTTGGACTGGTGAAGGTTCTTTTCCAGAAACTCTGCCGCCGCGTCCCTGATGTCGTGAAACTGAAGCATGTCTCCAGCTTCCAGCAGTGACTCTGCATTTTCCTCATTGATGATGACCCGGGCTGAGTAAGCGTAGTCAAGCAGAAGCTCCAGCACTTCCGGGTGGAGAGAGTCGTGGAAGTTGACGTCACCGTCGTGACTCTCCCTGAGCCCGCCGCTAAACATGGCCTCGAAGTACCGGCTGCAGGAGGCCAAGACGGCGCGGTGGCAGGGGAAGGAACGGTTGCCGGCCTTCAGCACGACATCTGTGAAGACTCTGCGTTTGCGTAGCAGGTTGAGCTGAGTCAACAGGCTGTCCGCGTGGGACGTCTTGTGGAAGAGTTGGATATTCATTGAGCCAGAACTAGAGCGAGACTTTCTGTTTTCGTGGTTGCTGACAGACATCTTGACTTGAACCTGGAACACAGAGACAAAAAAACATGGATAAGTTACTCTTACAGCTAATTCTATTTTGATTACAGTTGGCCAGATATAAATCTTTTGATGTGAGCACTCCTCCCATTTGATGATTAAACAAAAACTCTGCCGCCACCGATGAATGGGCTGTACATGAAATACTCTTATCAGTATGTCAGGCTGCAGCGGAAACGGACTTCAGACTGTGGAGAGATGAAAGGAGATCAGATAAGGCGCACTCCCACGTAAACCCAGTGTGTGTTAGTGCACCAGTGATTTACACAGTGCAAAAATCTATAAAGCATGCATCACTGTCAGAGCCGTGAGAACAACCGGCTCTTAGAATAACCTTCAACGATTAAGGTTAGGCTAGAAGCAACACCTGGGTGTTTCCACCCTCTTCCATTTCAGGGCTGTGAGTCACCTCCAAACTCGGCAAAGCCAATAAATTCCTGCCAGCTTGTTGTGTTTCTCAGCTGGCTCACATACAGGAGCTTTCAAGCCCACATAAGATGTGACACCTCAGAGCAGCTCCTCTAGGATAAAATTATGTAACCGCAGTGCAACAAGGGAGAAATAGAGGAGGGGGGGGGGGGGGCATTTTCTGATCGTTTATATATGAAGCTTGAGTGGGAGTGACATTATATGGTTTGTTTAATATTCTAGGAAATATTTCAGCTACCCACTTGTCCTGGCACGGCGCGGCGGGCTAACAAAGAGCCCACATATAACTTGAAAACGACCAAATAAATATCTTCCGCTTTAAAGCGCCCATTGTTTCACAGCAGATAAATTTAAATCGGCCATTCAACCCAGCTGAAAGAGGGACGGTGGACTTCCGTGCAGGGGGGTGGGGGGGAAACAGCGTGTGTGCAGTAAATGTGAAACTCTGGTCAGCACTTCCAGCATGCGCTCAACTTTCCTCCCAAGTTAGCAGCTGCAAAGCATCGGCCGAGATCAAAGGAAACAGTGTTACAGCTCAGTAATAACGCGCGCGAGCGCCGTGGTACGGTTGGATCTTACCTCGGTGGGAAAGGCAGCGATCCCGACTCCTTTCTTTATCTCCGCTACAACTTCCACCCGTCGTCGGGTTTGTGTTTGAAGTTGTGGCACACTTCAGGCGAGTCCGCTTCCCGACTTTAAAGCTGTATCACACCCTAAACTCGCGGGAGACGGTTCAGCCATCTGTTTGTCTTCACACTCTTGGGTTTGTGCCCGAAACAAAACAATTTTTGGAAAGTTAGCCGCTCGCTGTTTTCTGTGGGTGAAGCCAAGCAGCGTGCCGGAGAGCGACGAGCTGAGCGCAGAGAGAAAGAGTCGAAGCAGCAGCGGTGGTGTTTCCTCTGGCTCCTCCCACTCCTGCTCCCGCCGGCCAATGGGCTCAAGCATCAGCGCAAAGCTTTCCTTTATTCTCCAGCCAACCTGGATCAGTGTCCGTCATTATATTCAGAAACCATCGCCATGAATCACCCGAAACACCTGTCACTGTATGTTTCACCTGCCTGCTTTGTTCTCGCCTTTCCTTGGCTTGCGCGTAAAGAAGAAAATCTCCATTTCAGCGCTATCAATGAACGCCAAGCAGCCTGTGTTTGTAAAGGATTTAGCGGAACAACACAATGGAAAAGGGGAGTCTGTGAAAAAAGACGACATAACGATAGACAGAAAAACTATCCAGGACGGCATCGATGCTGGGTGTAAATGCGCACAGGGTTAAAACTACACGTGTAATACAGGCTGATGTTTAAGAAAGGTTTTCCTGAAAGCTGTTGCTGCTGAGATTTTTACACTTTGATGTCACAAAACAGTCTAAAGATCACTTAAAATGACCTTCATTTCACAGACCAGTCTGCTCACCCAGCTCTGAGTCAAATGTGACCGAGATGAACAGCATAAACATAATTTCATGAAATAACTATTGTTACTAGAAAAAAAATCAACGCATTGATTGTGAAAGACAGCGGTGTGAAGTTGTAAATAACTAACCACGATTTTTAACTGAATGAAAGGTAAAAAAGTTACATGGAGGTTACATCATATAAGATTTAATAATCTGCTCTCTAGAAGGTTTTCAGAAAGTCACAGGTCCATCCAGCACACCCATCCCCACCCACAGATAGTCCAGAAACCACACAAACATTTTGCTTAAATTACTGAGATTTTTTCAGATTGTTTTCCAACTCGGTCAGCTATTGCATTATTTTGCACCATTTTTATAACACAGAGGTCTCAGTGTTGCACAACTCTTCCATAATGCTCACAAGAATAAACATTGTGGCAGTAAATCCCCAAATTTTTGATTATTTTTGAAAACCACAAAAATAGCTACCATGTAGATAACAGAGCCTATTCCATGCAGTGGGATGGGCTGCAGCAGCCCCCTCGTGAAGCCGAATAGGATAAGTGGGAGAAAATGGACAGATCAACTGTGTACATTTTAATTTTGGAATGTAAACTATCCACAGGTTGAGAAAGAATTAAAAAATTAATGATTAGAGTAAGAAAACTGCATACTGAAGTTCTTAAAGGATTTTTGCACATCATACAAGACGGCCAATCAGTAAAATATCTGGAACAACAGTCTTAGTGATCATATGATTGCAGGTTGAGCGCTGTGAGATTGTTTCTTCAGCTGAATTCTTGGCATTTTCTGCAGGAATTAAGCACTCGTGAGGTTTGCAACAATTCATAAAGAATGCGCCTCGGATCCAAGCAGCCTCTCAGGACGAGAAGCAGGTCAGTGAGGAGTCGTCTAAGTCAAGCCCGCTTGTACTTGTCTGCAACTCAAAATTTTAGAAAAGAGACTAAAGTGAGAAAATGTAACAATTATGCGCCAGCCTTTGCTGGGACATGCCCTGACATGTGTGACTGATGATGTGAACAATTTATTCTGTTAAGGTGTGTCAGTTTCAAGGCTCTCACGTTGTTCCAGTGGGTGAATTTAAATGGATTTGAATTTCTGCTAATGTTATTAGTGATTGTCGTGCTTTGACAGGCCACAGTGTCTGCTGTGGAAAAGCGTAATAGAAGTCAGCAGAGAAAACCTCATGGATTTAAACAACACTGGTTTGTTTGTGCACCAAGAAGACTGAAGTCCACCAGAGTGGGTGCCACACATCTCGGGTTTCCTCTGCCTCTCTTCCTGTTTTGAACTCCTTCTTAGTGTCGCTCAGCAGCTGCTTTTGAAGATTACAAACTGCTGCTGCTGCTTAGCTTTCAGAATTTGTGTGGATGAGAGAAGCAGTGTTTTAAGCCGTCTTCCCTTTTATCCACTATTTCCTCTCCTATTATTTGCTTGACAGGGGATTTACATTTGAGTGCATCTCATTTATCAAGTAAGCAGACGTCTCTTTCTTATACAGCGAAACGTCCTGGAGTAACCTCAAAGTCTGACAGTCATAAACTGGCTGGTAATTCACAATTTTATAACAATTGTAGCCGCTACTCATTACTGCTGGAAGAGCCAAATGCTTTTATGCACACAAGTGCCTGAAGGAGATTAAGAATTTAAGCAGATTAGATTAATGAACTCATGATTGTAATCTAGGGTTAATTCATTTTGCTTTAACCCACTCCTCCCCGCCCCCGGCCCTTTCGACCCCCAGGGCTTGAAGCCTAACTGGTCTGTGGAGTGTGTGTGTGTGTGTGTGTGTGTGTGTGTGTGTGTGTGTTGTTCCAAGCTTTGTATGACTGGTCATTAATTACTGTTGGGCAGGCGCAACACTAATCAGACCCCCTACGATTGTTCATCAACACCCCCGACAGTGCAATAAACCACTCAGTGAGCGTCTGTTTAGATGACAGTAACCGCCACTCCATTGTTGCCTACACTGTACCACTTATTTGTTCGCTCAAGGCAGGTGGTCTTCTTAGTGAGGTCATCGAGTGTGAAACATAAAGCTGGGGGTCCTTGGAGAGGCCATCCTTAACCCTGGGCCCCAACGCAAACAGCACAGAGCTCCTTCTGACTTTCTATTCCTGTAGGCGACTCTGGCTTTTCATTTATTTTAGCCTGCAGTAAATGTTTTGGCTCATGACCCGCTTATCAAGGACAGCTGACATGTTTAGTCCTAACATTTATTGAAAATGATGTTATCTTTAAACAAGTAGATTTGACAGAATTGTCCCTCCTTTTAGAGTGACAGCCCATCCATAGATGGAAGAGAAATGCAGTTTAGTCATTAGAAGGATAAAGTGTATCCTGATCAAAGTAACACACAGAGAATCAGGAAAACTTGTGCTCGGACTACAATTTAAAGAGTGACTGCTCCTTTCAAAGGATGTCCTTGTGTAACTATTTTAAATAAATCTCAATCTAAATTTAAGGGGTGCATTAAATATTTTATATTATTATTTTTAGTTAATAATAAAATAAATAAAAATTATGACTTATGGGTGGAAAATAAATGAATACAAAATTAATTTCAGTAGAGGAAAATCAGCCTCGTTACAGATTAAAGTCTTATTATGTGCAGTGACAGGAAAGTTGACCTCACATGGTGTTGATCTGCACAAAGAGCATCTGCTTCATGAACAGTCACAAACATGTATCGACACATGTAACTGTTTACAGCACACTGTGAAAGAGCCTAACTGAACTTAGTCAAACTCGAGGGAGTATTTAGCGGAGAACAGCTCCACCGTGTGGCAAACAAAAGCACTTTTGTTAAGGTGGATCACGTGCTAATCGTAGGGGTGACCAGATGCCCTTCTTCATGTTGGACTGCACCGCATTTTTTACCCCTTGCGCTCCTGTCACGCATATTGAGACAATGTGCCGCACTTTGTGTAAATGACCTTTAAATTTGGTAAATATTTTTACGTTTGTTTGAAAGGCACTTCGGTTTTATTTTGAAATCCATGCTTTTATTTTGAAACAGGAAACTGGCACAAAACCGTTAAAGGGCTGTTAGTAACGTTTCTTTTAGGATATGGTAAAATAGTGTGCCTTAAAGTGAAAAATATGTACGTTTACTTTGCCAATTAGTACCTGGCTGACAGTGGCACAAGGTTTGTTAATGTTTCCTTTAACGGAATAAGTTACATGCAATCAAAATGTCGTTTAATAGAGTTTATATTGTTAACCTTGAACTTGACCTTTATGTGTAGTGGTAAGTTAGTGAGGTGATACAATGAATTGAGTGATGTAAATTTGATGTATATGCTATATGTGAGCAGGAGAAATTTGTTTCCTTTGATCTTATGGTATTAATATTGCTGGTTTTGTTTTGCTCCTAGCTCTTACGGTGTCTTCACTGAATGTTTCAATAAAAACATTTCCAATAAAACCTCTGTGAAGCATCAGTATAAGAGACCATCATTCAGCCAGGGATGCTACAGTAAGAGCTTCAGCCTCACGAGTTTCACCTGACTGCCAAAGTCTATGATGAAAGAAGAGGGATTCATTGTGATGGTCTAAATGTGACACTCGCTCAAAATGGAAGCATCTCAGATATTAACTGCAGAAGCAGAAGGCTCAGATCAAATAAAAGACATCTGTCAAGCAAGCAAGGATGAGGAACTTCGCAGATCTGATCGCCCAAGAAATCCCACGGAGAAGATGCTTACATTTCAGAGAGAGGAGGCATACAAAAGGGAGAAGCGGCTCATGCACCTTTATGATCAATGGAAGATCCAGGCACGTAAGGCAAGAAATCAGCTAAAGCTAGACATTCCAGAAAGTGAAATCGCAGCTCTCATTGATATCTTAGAGAAATGCATGAATGATATTACGGACATTTATGTACAAATCAGAGATCACCTCACACCATCCAGTGAAACGAGACGTCGTGTTGATGCATGTGAGGCCGTAACAAAGGACATTATTAAAATTGCATATGAAAGAATATCAGGCATAGACGAAGACTATGATAGTGAAGCAGTCAAAGAACGCCTTCGTGAGCTCCTTAACAGAGACTATGCTCATTCCATATATGGATCCAGGGTTTCACCTCCAAGTCAACACACTATAGACTCCATTGTCGCAGTAAAAAGAGCAGATGCTGCAGCAGAATTAGCAGCAAAGGAAGCAGAATATGAGTTGTTATTGGCGGAAGGAAAACAAAAGGAAAGGATCCAGCTCTTAGTAGAGCAACAGAAAAGGGATCTTGAAGCTCAAAAACATGAACTAGAAAGACTAAGGGCTGAAAAGGATATAAGAGCAGCACGAGCAAGATTGTCAATTTACAACCAAGATGTAATGCAGGAGGGCAGCTTGTGCTCTGCTAACAGCAAACTAAGGAACCAGGAACATATGCACCCACGTCAAGCTGTGTCTCTGGCTCCAGTTCAGCATCTCATAAGATTTCCAGCTTCACCTCCACAGACAGATGTGTCCCACTTAGCTCAAGCAGTACAAGACAGCATAGCCATGAACAGACTTCCAATGCCAGAGCCACCTGTATTCACCGGCGACCCAATCCAGTTCATTGAATGGAAATCTTCATTCATATCCCTCATAGATAAAAGGAACATATGTTCAGCTGACAAACTGCATTACTTGAGAAGATATGTGGGAGGTCCAGCACGAAAGACACTTGATGGTATCTTTTACAGGGAGGATGATGAAGCGTATAAGGATGCATGGGATCGCCTTAATAGCAGGTACGGTCAACCATTCGTCTTGCAGAGAGCTTTCAGAGAAAAACTAGCTAGCTGGCCAAAGATCCACTCAAAGGATGCAGAACAACTCAGAGCATTCGCCGACTTCCTACATGCATGTCAGCAAGCCATGCCTCATATTAAAGGGCTGGACATTCTGAATGACTGTGAAGAGAACCAAAAGCTGGTCCAAAAGTTACCTGAGTGGGCAGCTTCAAGGTGGAACCGCAAGGTGACCCAGTTTATGAAGGACAGACAGGAATTTCCAGCCTTTCAGGACTTTGTCAACTTTATGTCATTAAGTGCAGAGATTGCCTGTAACCCAGTAACTTCCCTCCATGCATTACGTTTATCAGACTTACCTGCAGAGAAACATCATCTGAAAGAAAGGAAAAATAAATCTACTGTTCTTCATACACAGACACTTACAGAGAATGAGAAGAATGTACCATCCAAGACAAGCTTAAAGCCCCCTTGTACATTCTGTCATGATAACAAACACCGCCTACATAGTTGTCCAGAGTTTAAAGGAACGCCTCTGGAAGAGAAAAGAAAGTATGTAAGGGAAAACAAACTCTGCTATGGTTGTCTGAAACCAGGCCATAATGTTAAAGACTGCTGCCACAGACACTTATGTGATATCTGTAAGGGACGACACCCAACTTGCCTTCATGACGACAGATATTCCAACATGAATGCTGTGTTAGCCTCTAATCAGAATACAGACGAAGCAGTTACGACATTGTCTCTCAATACAGAGACTGAGCACACATCTATGACTACATCCATGATTTTGCCAGTCTGGGTTTCCTCTTCCAACAACCCAGGAATAGAAAGGCTTGTCTATGCTCTGCTTGACACCCAGAGTGACACTGTGTTTATTGATGAAGATGTTAGTCGTAGCTTGACAACCAAGACCTATCCTGTAAGGCTAAAGCTAACCACCATGATCGGAAAGGACACAGTAACACACAGTGAAAGAGTCTCAGGTCTCAGAGTGCGTGGCTATACCTCCACAAATCACATTGATCTCCCTCCTGCCTATACCAAAGACTGCATACCAGTGAATCGAAGGCACATTCCTACCAGTGAAACGGCGAGGCATTGGAATCATCTCAAAGCAATAGCAGATGATATTCCACCACATTTAGACTGTGAAGTTGGTCTTCTAATAGGTTATAACTGCTCACAGGCACTAGCACCAAGACAGGTCATCCTAGGAAGAGATAATGAGCCTTATGCAGTCCGCACAGACCTAGGATGGAGCATCATAGGCTGCTCACCACCTCACCTTGAATCTCCTCCTGTCGCCAACATATGCCATAGAGTAACTGTCAAAGAGCTTCCTCCAGTGACGCCATCCGATGCCATTAAAGTACTTGAGTCTGACTTTAAGGACATCAGCAAGGACAACAGAACAGTGTCTCAAGATGACATCCTCTTCCTCAATATGCTAAAGGAAAGCATTTACATGAACGCACATGGTCACTATGAGATGCCTCTCCCTTTTAAAGAGAGACCCTACCTTCCCAACAACAAGCAGTTAGCTATCATCCGGCTCAACCATCTCAAACGAAAGCTGCTGAACAACAAGAACTACAAGACTCACTACGTAACGTTTTTGAATGAGGTAATTAAAAACAATGATGCTGAAGAAGTTCTCTGTGAAGAGAAGGAAGGTGAAACATGGTATATTCCACACCACGGAGTTTATCATTCCAAAAAACCAGAGAAGCTCAGAGTGGTTTTTGATTGCTCGGCTAAGTACAAGGGAACTTGCCTAAATGATCATCTCCTGTCGGGCCCAGATTTGACAAATACTCTAACTGGTGTTCTTATCAGATTTCGACAGAACCATGTTGCTCTGATGTGCGACATCGAAAGGATGTTTCATCAGTTTCATGTGCGCGAAGCGGATAGAGACTACCTACGTTTCCTGTGGTGGAAGGATGGGAACTTCAGTGTGGAGCCACAGGAATTCCGTATGAAAGTTCACCTTTTCGGTGCTGCATCTTCACCGGGATGTGCCAACTATGGGTTGAAACATCTCGCTAAGGAGAACGAGAGCATGTTTCCTCTGGGCTCCCAATTCATTATGAGGGACTTCTATGTGGATGATGGTGTCACAAGCATAGCAGATGTAGATGAGGCTATTCAGCTTGCAAAAGAAGCCCGAAGGCTCTGTGCTATGGGTGGTCTGCGACTACACAAATTTGTGTGTAACAATGCGAAGGTGCTTGAGAGTATAGCACCATCTGAGCGTGCCACTGAAGTAAAGGCTCTTGATCTTGCCTTTAGTGATTCATCACTGGAAAGAGCCTTAGGAATCCACTGGCACATTGAGTCAGACAGTTTCAGGTTTCATGCCCGTTTGAAGGACCAACCAGAAACCAGGCGTGGTATACTATCCACTGTTGCCTCTCTTTATGATCCACTTGGGCTTATTGCTCCTTTCCTGCTAACTGGGAAAAGGGTTCTTCAAGAAATGTGTAGGCATGGTACAGGTTGGGATGACCCACTCATCAGTAAACTGCAACCAGTCTGGAGATCCTGGAAGAGTGATCTGGCAAATTTGGATAAAATCACCATACCCCGATGCTATGTACCAGCTGACTTTGGAAAGGTCACAAAGAGAGAGCTACATCACTTCTCTGATGCAAGCACGTATGGTTATGGCCAGTGCTCATATTTGAGACATGTGAAGGGAAATGGAACTGTTCATTGTGCTCTGATTATGGCAAAGTCCAGAGTTGCTCCAATCAAAGCTGTGACCATCCCCAGGTTAGAACTGACTGCTGCTGTTGTATCAGTTGCAGCAAGCAATACTCTAAAGGAAGAACTGGGAATTTCAGGGATTGATGAATACTTCTGGACAGACTCCAAGGTTGTACTGGGGTACATTAACAACGAGGCACGTCGCTTCCACACATTTGTATCAAATAGGATTCAGAAAATACATCTCAGTACAACTCCTCAGCAGTGGCGATATGTTTCTACTGACAAGAATCCTGCAGACCTTGCTTCGAGAGGTTCTAGTGCAAGCAAGCTTCTGACATCGAACTGGTTTACTGGACCCAAGTTCTTATGGGAGAAAGAGGTATCACCAGAGGTAGAGGTAATCCCAGAAATCCCAGTTGGGGACCCTGAAGTTAAAAGGGTTCAAGCACTAAATTTGGAGTCGCAGAACAAGTGACTCTTTCAGACCGCTTGTCAAAGTTTTCTTCATGGTGTAAGGTCAAACAAGCTGTTGCGCGACTTCTTCGCCGAACCAAGAGTGACAAGTCAACAAGCCACAGCACAGTTCAGGAGCGAGAGGTTGCACAGCGCATCATTATAAGAGATTTACAGAGACGAGTGTATCGAGATGAGATCCAGCTACTTAGTAATGGCTTACAACTTTCACGGCAGAGTAAACTGTTTCGATTGGATGCCTTTCTTGACAAAGATGGAATCCTCAAGGTGGGAGGAAGACTGAAAAATGCATCTCTCCCTGCCTCTCAGAAACATCCAATGATCATTCCAAAGGACCACCACATAACGAGGATGATAATAGCTCATCATCATGAACAGGTTAAACACCAAGGAAGGGGTATAACCATCAACGAGATCAGATCAAATGGATACTGGATCCCAGGAATGAACAGAGCTGTTGCATCTTATGTGCATCAGTGTGTCAAATGCAGGAAACTCAGGGGATCAGTGGAAGAGCAGCGAATGGCAGACCTGCCATCTGAGCGGGTGGATCCATCTCCACCTTTCACTTATTGCGGAATGGACTGTTTTGGGCCATTTTTTACAAAGCAAGGGCGTAAGGTGAATAAGCGTTATGGTCTGCTTTTCACATGCCTTTGTTGTAGAGCAATTCACATTGAAATGGTGAATGATATGTCAGCAGATGCCTTCATTAATGGCCTCCGATGTTTTGTTTCCATAAGAGGAGCAGTACGACAAATAAGATGTGACCAAGGAAGCAATTTTGTTGGAGCTAAGAATGAAATGTATAATGCGCTGAAACAGATGGATGTCAATCGTCTGACTGCATTCTTGGCTGAGAGGCAGTGCGACTTCATTATGAATGCTCCCCATTCAAGCCATGTTGGAGGTGTCTGGGAGAGACAGATCAGAACAGTAAGAAATGTACTTCGGTCCACTCTTTCACTCTCACCTGGAAGATTAGATGATGCCTGTTTGAGGACATTGTTTTACGAAGCAATGTCTATTGTGAACAGCCGTCCACTCACTGTGGATAACCTGAATGATCCAAATGGTCCAGAACCGCTGACTCCTAATCACCTACTCACTATGAAACCCACTGGAGCCTTACCACCTCCCGGGACGTTCATCAGAGAAGACATGTATGCTCGTAAGAGATGGTGTCATATCCAGTATCTAGCAGAGCAATTCTGGAACCGCTGGAGAAGAGAGTATCTCTCTAATATTGCCACTAGACAACGTTGGCATATTTCTAGAAGGAATCTGAAAGTTGGTGACATAGTTATCGAAAGGATGGATGATCTGCCACGGAACGAGTGGAGATTAGCCAGAGTTGAAGAAACAGTCGCTGATAAAGATGGGCTTGTGAGGAAAGTTAAGATTCGTCTTGGAGACCAGAAAATGAAAAGGGAGGGTCAATGTTCTGGCAAGCCATCCATTGTTGAACGGCCCATTCAGAAACTGATCTTGCTTTTAGAGGCTGTCTAAGACAACGACTATACCCTTTATTGTATGAAGACTTGTGGACATTACCTGCAGGCTCATGCATGGATAATTCTTTGTTTTCGTTATGTAAAAGGCCTTGTGGTTAAGGTCATTTGTTTTTAAAATTCATTCGTGTTATAGTTCTCCCTTTTGTTAAAACACTCATGATTTGGTGGGAGTGTAAATGACCTTTAAATTTGGTAAATATTTTTACGTTTGTTTGAAAGGCACTTCGGTTTTATTTTGAAATCCATGCTTTTATTTTGAAACAGGAAACTGGCACAAAACCGTTAAAGGGCTGTTAGTAACGTTTCTTTTAGGATATGGTAAAATAGTGTGCCTTAAAGTGAAAAATATGTACGTTTACTTTGCCAATTAGTACCTGGCTGACAGTGGCACAAGGTTTGTTAATGTTTCCTTTAACGGAATAAGTTACATGCAATCAAAATGTCGTTTAATAGAGTTTATATTGTTAACCTTGAACTTGACCTTTATGTGTAGTGGTAAGTTAGTGAGGTGATACAATGAATTGAGTGATGTAAATTTGATGTATATGCTATATGTGAGCAGGAGAAATTTGTTTCCTTTGATCTTATGGTATTAATATTGCTGGTTTTGTTTTGCTCCTAGCTCTTACGGTGTCTTCACTGAATGTTTCAATAAAAACATTTCCAATAAAACCTCTGTGAAGCATCAGTATAAGAGACCATCATTCAGCCAGGGATGCTACACTTTGACCGGCTCTGCGGGATGCGTTAAAGTCTGGATTTTTATGCCCAACACTCTAA
This sequence comes from Aulonocara stuartgranti, assembly GCF_965226115.1. Classification (NCBI taxonomy): domain Eukaryota; kingdom Metazoa; phylum Chordata; class Actinopteri; order Cichliformes; family Cichlidae; genus Aulonocara; species Aulonocara stuartgranti. The sequence continues at coordinate 982,905 of NC_138958.1, read as the reverse complement.
TGCGCTAACTCTGAAACCAATAGGGGGGGAAAGCCACCTAAACGTTACACGCTTTGCAGATTTTGAATCAAATTATCCAACAGAAAATTTAGCCGCAGTTTATATCGTTTTTTTTCCCTCTGGATAATTTCATTAGTTTCACACAAGGAAAAATGTGGCGTAAAGTGACACTACACGTGTCTCTTAATTGGCTAGAAAAATGCTAACGTTGGCTCAGTAAACATTGCATAGATGATGAAATCTAATGATGATTAACAGACAGGAGAAATAACAGGACATAAAGTTCAGATCCGCTTCATCCTTATTTTATTTACTTAGCAAGACAGTTGCTTTTAAATGCCATTTATTTGGCCTTTACATGCAAACCCGCACAGTACCTCCCTGTATTGCCAACATGTCCCACATGGTCCCACAAAAACACCGTTTTTAAATGTTCAAATGTAAATATACATAGTAGTACTGATCTGTAGGAGAAATGCTACTTGTAGCAGTACAGCTTATGTTGGGGGGGAAAACTACATTTCCCATGAAACCGAGTGGCTTACACGGAAATGACGCAACAAGCACAGCTTCTGTCAAGGGCATCGGAAACTAACGCCGGCTAAGGCTAGCAGCGGCTGTTTGCACGTGTATTGGAAGAAGCTCCACAAAGGTGAGTTTGAAGAACACGACTGAGGCGGAAATGGACGGCTTTGGTTCAGACTTCTCAGCAGGAGGGTCCGGCGGGAAAATGGACACCGGTACCATCATGGAGCAGGTCAAGGTCCAGATCGCCGTGGCTAACGCTCAGGAGCTGCTGCAGGTAGATCAATGAACACGGCTGCTAAGCTAGCAAGCGCACATTGAGGCTCAAAGAAGTGCTGAGTGCTTTTATCCTCACGGGTCAGAGCTACACAGCTTTACAGTAGCTTCGTTTTTCGTTCTGTGTGTAAGACTGTTTTATTTTTTAGCCCGCAATAACTTCAATAAGGTTGATGGATCCTGCCAGCATGTAAATACAAGGCTCATATAAACACACGAGCCAGCACTGAAATGCTGCCGACACAAAAAGATCCTTTTGAGCCACAACGTTGGAGGGTCTTTTAATACATATCTGTTTTTTTTAAAAAGTCATGCAAATATTCTGCGCTGCTGCTGTCAGAGTAGTAAATGCTAATAAAACACTGTTTCTATTTCAGAGAATGACCGATAAATGCTTCAAGAAGTGCATAGGCAAGCCTGGAAGCACACTGGACAACTCTGAGCAGGTATGCACTGGCTGAGTCGCTTCAGTGATGCCCTGCTGCCCAGAGCAAAGAAGTGATCACGTTTTAAGAAAGCAGGAGGGCATAACAAAAGTGCTGCAGGGCTCTAAGGCTTACCTGACAGGTGCTTTTGAGTGGGGCAAGCGCAAAAACATAAGGTGCTGCTGAGGTACTGCATCATCTTGTAGAATAATATATCAGGTTTATCGTAGGATAAGGTGGACCAACATGTATCCACTCCTGAGTCTTCATCAGTGTCTCGTTTCCAGGTTAGAGTTGATCTGGGTTGGTCTATCTCTCTGCAGAAATGCTCCTTGCATGCATATATATATATATATTAGGGGTGCAACGATACACAAAATTCACAGTTCGGTTCGATATTTTTTCGATACAAAAAAAATGTTCATGCCTTTTTAATTTGTCATTTATTAAATTTTCACGGCACATTCCGCACCACATCTCTGTGCGTTCATCATTTGTTTGAAGCCAGCTCACCTCCACCAACTACTTGTCCGAGAATATGCGCTTCTTTTGTGGTTCGGACTCCTTCTGACATTTCTTTGGAGGTGGAGGAACACCAAAGTAATTGCTTAAATGAGCTTCTTCGGCATCTTTAAGAGTTCTAAACAAATGTCTGTCCTTCTGAAAAGCTTATGTACGCAAACACGCGTTGCAACTTCTTATCTTGTGCGCGTTTTTTATTTTGACAGCGAATACGCACCTGCGGACCACTTATGTGCAGCCCTGGTTATTTAGCTCGTCATATTGCAGCCACAGAAATTCTTTTGTCCATGAAACCATAAAGCTGCACTTTCTTTTTGCCTTATAGTCTGATTTGTCATAACTTCTCCGTTTTGTGGTAAGCTTTTCTTTGGCTGTCACTTCTTCACCCTGACCTGTCTTATTTGGCTCAGCAGAACTAAAATATATATCCTGCTGCTTTTACACACGGACTCACATAAGCTCAGCGATTCTCTGCGCGATCAACCTCTCACATGTTTAAGCTGCGGGAGATTTCACTTGTCATGTTTGCATAGTAAGCTAACGATTAATAAGACGATGTCAGAGGAATTGGTGCACAAATTATCATCACTCACAGATCAGTGCTGTCGCTCTCTATACACAGTTCGCGCGATTGCAAAGTGAAAGCAAAAAACAAGCGCAAATTCAAACGCGATTTCAATATGTCACATATTGACAGTGGCTCACCGATGCCAATGACATAATTACCCAGCTACATTTCTGAAAGAATGCAAAAGCATTGACATATATTTTTCCTACAATAGCCCGACGGGCAGGGCAGAGATAGATTTTGGTAGCCAGACTGGAAAAATCGCTAGCCCCAGGACGTCGGGCTAGCGATATTGCAAGCCCTGTATCTGATTGAGGAATCACTCATCTTTGGAAAAGAGAGTTTATTACAGAGAAATGGCTCTTTCAAAATAAAAGCTCTACTATACGCTTCTTCTGGGCTATATTCTCAGCAGCATATTAAACATATCAGGTCCCCATAAGGAGAATCCTGTGCTAACGGCTGTCTAAACGGGTACAGTGTGTAGCATGCTGCTTGTTGTTTTTGTCTGCTTCCACTTGTCTTTGCACTAGGATGATGTCGGAGTAAATGTGCAGTCATATTTGTTGTGTTCCCACTAGTGCTTTCAGGTTAATCTCGTTGAAATGACGTTAACGCCACAACACGGCAAATCTCCGTTAACGAGCTACCGCGGATCGCCCCGTGCTTGGGGCTGGACAGCGTCAACACGTTAACGAGCTAACTGCGCTAACACACTAGCTCCCACCCATGTAATTGAGCATTGCGTGGCACATCCAACATACTGTTTTACTTTAGTCCATGACTCGCTTACCTTCAGGGTCATACGTCACATGAAGACCAAAATAGTTCCAAAGGCCAGATCTGAATGAGGGTGCGGGAGGTTCAATTTGCCATGTTGCAAGGAGAGCTTAACTTCTGTCTCGCTAGCTTGCCCTGCGCTCAGTGAATCTGCACTCGACTGCTCTGCCTAGGCTGCACTGTCCAGCCTAGGCGGAGTAGTCGAACGCAGATTCACTGAGCGCTCAACACAGACAGCATCATCAGAAGGAAAGTTTATAAAATAAATTAAAAATTTTGTATTGTTCGATACATATGCGTACCGAACCGAAAGCACTGTATCGAACGGTTCAATATCGATACGAATATCGTTGCACCCCTAATATATATATCTATCTATAGATAGATAGATAGATAGATAGATAGATAGAGGAGTGCATCAGAAACATTTTTTGTATTAATCACAGTTTTAAATCGGTTAAAGTCTTTGTAGACCACGAGTGGTTTATTTCTCTGGACTCTTTTTGCTTTGTCCCTAACAGAAGTGTATCGCCATGTGTATGGACCGCTATATGGACGCCTGGAACACCGTGTCCCGAACATACAACTCCAGACTGCAGCGAGAAAGAGCTCGCATGTGAACTCTCTTCATCTTTCCCTTCTTCAGGCTGCTGCACACAGCGAGGGCCGATGCAGTGCTCTGCAGGAGGGCCCGCGCCGTGCACGACTTTGCCACGCAGCGGCGCAACATCTGTCACAGTACCTCTGACAGGCAGAGCACAGCCTGTGGACTGCAGCCATAACGGTGTCTCTGTGGACAGTTTTTATTTTGCTCTGAGGAACAGTTCACTACCAATGTTAAATCGATTGTGTGTTTTACGTTAGAAATATAATCAGTCATCTTCTGCGGGTTCTTGCCATGCTGATTGGAAACACTAAATTACCTGCTTAGGTGTGAATGTGTTTTAAAGTGTTTGCTGATGCTGTGGCAGGAGGCGGAGCCTGCTGTGCTGCTATAAGGACTCCAGGTGCAGTTTGGCTCAATAGGCCCAGCTTACTTCCTGTGACTCATCTCCCTGCCCATCGAATGCTTCTGCCTGTAATACCAATAACAGTAAACGTCTCCCAGTCACTGCAGACTCTCCTTTAAACACTGCTTCACATTCTTTGCTGGGTGATTGTGTTTAGAGATTAAATATTTCCTGGAGCCTTAAAGGAAAAAAAGTGCTTAAAAATCATCAGGAAGAATCGAAGCGTTTTGGTGTTTTCACCAGCATGAATTTGACATTTCCAAGCCTCCAAACAGACCTATATCAAAGTACGCCTGGAGAACAACACTGTTTTGTCTGACGTGTTTTCTGGTTGTCACTCTATCTGCTGCCCTCCACAGTAGTGGGTTTGTTCCAGCGGGGTCTCCCTCGCCCTGACGGGGTACTGCACCTTTCTCAGCTTCGTGTGTGTGCGGTTTGTTAGATGTCTGGGAACCTGAGTTTGTGTGAGGAGCCAGAAAAGCTGTGAACATCATTTGCAATCAGACTAATAATAAATTAATCAATCAGGTGTTCTCTCGTTTCTGATCAAAAATATCCACCAACAGAACGACACCGAGTCCCACGTCACTGACTTTGTACAGAGTAGACTTTCCCCACAAATCCACGTTGCAGTAAAAGATCACAATACCCTTACATTTACCCATAAATGAATCCCATATTGTCCACACAAAATACACAAAGCCACGTGCTGTGTGTTTACCATCCATGACAATAAATAACTAATAAATACTCCAAATGATCCGTGAATGAATGTTTAAGGCACAGATCAGGATTGTTTCCTCAGTTCAGGTAAAGCACAGCACTACCGCCAGCACCCGTGACCGGAGGGTCACAAAGGTCAGGGCTGTGTACACAGTGTTTAGCATGACCTCAGTTCTCTGCAGACACAGTTCTTCCTTCATCAGAAGGGAAGGTATGTGGATATCCAGCTCCTGATAGACGTCACACGAGTGTAAACTCCCGGGAAACCGACTCGGCCGCATCCGTGTCCCCAGCTGGTTACTCCAGCGATAAACCACTGACTGGAGGGCTGACGACACGTCAGCGGCCCTCCAGAGTCTCCCTGCAATATCAAAACACATCAACAGTTTCATTTGGAATTTAAATAACTTTAAATTCTATATAAATGTGCTCTATAAATACAGTGATGATTGATTAACTCATTTATAAGAGCAGACTGAAGATGAGTATGGCAGCAGGGGAGTAAATGTCAGTCAGTCTGCAGCTGAGCCCGGTGCTCTGACCGAAACAGGAATGCGTGAGGGTTTCGTTACATAAGACGATTATGGAGAGGGTGCAGCGGGGTGGCCTGCCTTCGCTGAGGAAGACAGCGTACATTTTCTATCAGGTCACATTTTCTAGCTTTATTCTTTTTGGAGTTTTTTCTCTTACATCTGATTCTTGCTTTTAAACCTTAATTTATTCGTCAGCCTTTTTCCAAAGGTGAACCAGAGAAGCCTGTAAGGGGGGAGATCAAGGTTGACTTTGCTCCGGCCTGGTTAACCATTCACTGTAAAGACACCACAGTCATACTTCCTCCAGCCTCCGAGCACTGCATGCAGTGCACCAGCCTGATGTTAAAAGTCTGCAGGTTAGGAACTTTTTAACGATTGTGAAACAGGAAGTGCAGAAGTCTGTGTGAACATCATACCAAGCAGGTGTCCCGACCTCCCGCCATGAATCCCGCACACATCATGTTTGAAGTCAGAACGCTACCGTATGATTGCTGACAGTCCGTCTGGTCAATGATGTTCACAGCAGCTTTCTGTAGCAGGTTGGTCAATGAACCTGAGGAAAGAGCATTGCACACAGAACAGGTGTGATCGCAACACCTGAGCACCAGTGTTTTTGTTGCTGTGGAAACAAAATTCCATTCAGAGGCAGATAAGGCAGAAGCTAAGCTGATAAAGGCTGCAGTCATATCACATTCACTCGTGAAAGGCCGAACAGGCCACGGATCACGGAGCTATTCCTGCTTTTCTACCTCTGAAGGCTGAGTCACGTCAATAACGTGAAAATGATCTCACCTCTCGGGCTCCCCTGACTTTATTTCTTAGTAAAGACATTTCATTTTTTTCCTGTGTGACCTCTAAATGCAGGACGTTTAGTTTCGTGGGTTCATCTCTCACCTCCCTCTCTCATGGATCCCCACCCTGTGATGTAGCACTCTGCGCTCTTTAAGAAGCGGTGTACTGGTGATGGAAGACAGACAGACTGGATGGTGTAAGACATCGGGACTGGGACGGCCAGCTCCAGCAAAGCCACATCGTGGTCCATGTTGGTGCCATTAAAGGCCGGGTGGATGATTACCCTCTGGATGGGAACGACCAGGGCTCCTACCCCCGATCGCAGCACAGATCCCAGGCTCACGGCCCAGTTATTGGGAGTAGAGTCACTTTAGATGTAAGTTATTAATATTAGAATCACTCCTGAGCTTTCAGTGAAACGAGTTTTGATATAAATGTATGAAATACCTTTTGAAGCAGTGCGCTGCAGTCAGTAACCACCTATTGTGAATGAGCGTGGCACCGCATCTGTGAAGCCTCTGGTACTGAAGACTCCCGATCCAAGGCCACTCTCCCCTCCGAGCTGTGACTCCACCCACGATCCTATGGGAGCCCAGCGCAGGGCGCACGCCGCAGTCTTAAAAAACCAAAAACCAAAACGCAGTTAAGAAGAATGACCCGTAAGTCCCTCATGCTCCGTGCTTCGTGCATTTTAAGTTTACCACAGTTTCTTTCATCAGCCCCATTGGGACAGTCTGCGGCTCTGTCACACTCCGGGTTGACCTTGCTGATGCAGGAAGTGGAGCTACACTCAAAGTTTCCACTGCAATTCAAGGCTGGAAAAAACACATTCATTAAATAAATGAATCTCAGTAACCGATAAAGCTCTTAAGATTAAGGAGCTTTCAGGCTGACATTACCAGACAGTGGTAGCACTGCTGCAGACGACACGTTATCAGCTGAGGTCCCGAGTGCTGGTGGGGTATTAAACTCTGTCACTGTGGGAACATGCTGGCCATAATCATGAACCGAGGTGGGATCAGTCTGGCTTAGAATCCAGTTACGGAGCCTGGTAACACGGGAATAAACCCCAGGTCTGTTGACCTGAGCGCAGCCCACACCCCAGCTCACTATCCCGGCCAGGAAGAATCTTCCCGGGGCCCCCTCGCACACCAGAGGTCCTCCGGAGTCCCCCTGCACATGACACACATGAGCTGACAGATACTCTGAAAAGTGTCATTTTTGGTAACTTTCAACTATTCAGCATCAGGTAATCCGTCCTGGTTGGTCAGGATTAGCATCATTAGGCTAATCACCACAATTTTAAGCATCAGCTCTGAACCTTGAAAGTCACGGAGCTACTGGGAGATATGTCTCAGAGCATGTTGTCTTTATCAGGGAGACGACACGACAGAAGGGGCACGACATGTACGACTGTCAAATATCAGCTGCTGTAATTCACAGCTATTGCTTTAAATGTTGAAACAATTATGTAATAAGTGCATTTTACACATTCTTAAAGTTCATATTTTTGTCCAAAGAAGTAACATTTTACGTACAGAGAGATAAAATTTCCAAAACGTGTTCGATAATTTATGCAACATCAGATATTTTGAAGTGGATTTCTTTCAGACTGAGCCTCTCACGGTATAATCAACAGCACACGGTTATGCTGAGATGAACAGATGGCTCATAGTCTCAGTTTTTAAGGTGAGAACGGTGTGAATATTTTTAGCGATCCTCAGACCTTCATAGGTCATAGGTCATAGGTATAGACATGCCCCACTGCATGTGAACCGTTTTCACCACTGACCTGACACGAGTCCACCTTGCCCTGCAGGAATCCAGCACACATCATGTTTGGAGTGATCGCTCCTCTGTACACAGATGACTTATTGCACACCTTGGAGTCAATGACTTTGACCACAGCTTTCTGCAGCGTGGAGGGCAGCGTGACTGCAGAAGAACACACGACACACTGATTACTCCCACTTGTCATATTTCACCTTAAATGACAAGACGACAGCTTTCAAGAACAAGTTTTTAGGATTTTCTTTTCTAAATGACTCGTCTGTTGCGTTTTGTGTGCATTCCTGCAGACTCACAGCTAAACTGGTGTACGGCACCCCAACCGGACACAATGCAGCTCTGACCAGGTGCAAAAACATGAGATGGGGAGGGTATGCAGACAGGCTGCACGTAAGAGCTGAACGCGAGAGGCGTCTCCAGCTCCAGCACAGTTACATCATTGTCCGTGGTCATGGGGTTGTAGTCTGGAGACACAGTTATGGACTTGATGTTAATCGTTCTGGACTCTGGCTCCTCACCGCTCACCAGCGTCGCCCCAACCAGGGCTGTCCATTCTTTGGGGTTATTGACCCTAAAACCAGAGGAGGCAATCATAAATGATGGTGTATATTCATGAAATGGGATTGTTGTTTCTTAAGGACTTTTCTAGCATTTTTTCAAAAGCCAGAACAGAATATTTGATCAAAAACAGAAAAAACTGAAAATCATTTCCAGGCTCGTGTGCAGATGTGTCCTAATACTGATTTATTGCAGGACAGCACATGAGGAAATGTGTTTTATGTAACTGTTTGCAAAGTGGTGAAAGAAGCATCATAGTCCTGTTTAAGTAATAGTGGGAAAACCTAAGGATCAAAACATTGCTAAAGTAAAAGTACCCAGAAACATATACATCACAATTAATGATGACGTAATATGCAAATTAATTTAATGGTGCACTGGTAGATAACTTTATTACTTGTGTACTGCTGGGTATCTTCATCAGTCTTGCCCCGCCTTACCTCTCTGAGCCTCATCCCCACGCACCAGCTGCTCCAGGGGGCGGGGCCTTTTCTACATTATGAAATAACCTGACCTTGCAGTTAGAGAGGCCGCTTCACTGTCCACTTTCAAAACATGTCTTAAAACCCATTTTTATTCTTTGGCTTTTGACCTCAGTGAGACTTAGTTTCTCTTGTAATTAAATTAGTTATTTATTTAATTATTTTATTTTTGCTTTTATTTATATCTTATGTAATTTTATTATTTAGTTCAAATGTACAGCACTTTGTGTCAGCTGTGGTTGTTTTAAAGTGTTTTATAAATAAAGGTGATGATGATGATGATGATGATGATGATGATGATGATGTACCAACGAGGCAAAGAATACTAGTAGACGTGTGTTTGAAAAACAATTTATAATTAAAGCTTTAAAATGAATAGCATGGACAACCAAGCACAGTATTTACCTCCAAAACAGCGCGGAAGGAGCAAAGCATAGAAATACTACAGTGCTGTATACAGTAAGTCCGTGCTGTGCTTCTGTAAAGCACCTGTAAACTGTGAGCTACATTTCACCTCTCCATACTCTCAAACGATGGCATTGAGCATGTGAAGGTCGAAAGCTTAATGATTGTATTGATTAGCATCCAAAATTTTCAAACGACTGTTTTTAAACGGGTTTAAATCAGAGCTACCTCTCAAAGCAGTGAGCTGCGCTGACGAGCCAGCGTTCATTGACGATGGTGGCTCCGCAGATGTGCCGCCCATGGAACCTCAGGCTGACCTGCCACGGCAGCTCCCCTCGCCGTGCGTCCTCACCGCCCACCACCCGACTCCCCGTGGCAGGACGCGTACCGCAGGCTGTGGGTTGGGTGAAGAAAAACTAGTGTAAGTGATTAAAAGCAGATGTGTCCCAGTATATTCTGCTCAGGTCTGTGGTAACGATGCACACTCGTTAATAACAGAAGGAGTAACGGAGCTACTGTGTATGTCTGCTGTAGTTTGAGGAGTCATTCACCACAGCGAGCTTCATCAGATCCATCTGCGCAGTCTGGGGCGAAGTCGCACTCTGGGTTTACTTTAGTGACACATTCTCCGCTGTCACAGGTGAAAGTGTTGTCAGGACAGCTGGCTGCAGAGCCAAAAATACTTTCACTACGCATGAAATAAATGAATAAATAACAACAACAATACATAGTAGAGTTTTTGCAAAACTGGTGACTTATTAAAGTTACAATTCTCACTTCTAAAGATAAATTTGCACATTGAAAACCTGCTGGATGAGCTGAAAAATGGACTGTTTCAGAACACAAAGGCCCAGTTTTGGCTCGTGAAAAGCTGAGACTTTGTTGAACACGATTTAACAGGATAATGAATGAATGGATGTTTGGGAGGAGGACGGATGTCTGTGCGGCAAAGCCATTCATTCCAGATGGAAGTGACATCATTAGGTGAACATTTGAGTTTAGCTTGGCTAATAATAAAGGAAATGAAAATACTTTTTTGAGGTTATGGAAGTCAGATAAAGAGTTTGATGTATCCGTTTCTTATACAAATAAAGATGTAAATGATAAACGACATTTCCACTGCTATAAAACATTTTTACAGTTTTCACTGTAAATTTCATTTACAGTAACTTTACTTTCCTGTAAGTACTTTTACAGTCATTTTCTGGCATCCAGCACATTACTGTTAAATTTGCAGCACAATTGTGTGTTTGGTTTTGTGCGTGCGAGTGTGTAACTTACCTATCATACTGTCTCCAATAACATAAAATGACTTTCCACTGGCTCCTACAAAGAAGGAGGAGTGATAGTTACGATCTTCGTCACTCCTAGTAAACGTAAAGACTCTGGTGAAACACACAGACTGGTGACAGCTTTACTACCCAGCAGGATGACAGCGTCGATCTGTCCAAACTCCGGCACCTCCAGCGGTTTCCCGTGCATCGATGAGCTGAGTCCTGCACTCAGCAAGTCCTGAACAAAGTTTTCTGAATACTGCTGGATCTTGGACACCCTGAAGACGAGTCGGAGCGTCGCCATCACATCTCCGTTAATGTTACTAGGAAGGCGAGAAGAAAACTGGCAATGTTCCATCTTACATCCTGTTTGTGTGTTGAATAAATGACCCCGTGCTTACCCATAGGCAACAATGCTGCAATCGACAAAGTGACGTGTTATGGGTGAGGCGGTGAAGACGTTTTTAATCTGAAAGGTGAGAATCAGTAACAGTTGAACACCTTTAACATTAAGACCTGCGCTCTCATTGTGTTGTGAATCAGCACTAACCCTGGACTTTAAAACTGAGGACAGTACTATGGAGAAACCAGAGCTCTTATCCTGCAGTGCAGCGTCGTACTTCAGACCTCTGAGCTCCACTGTCTCCATGAAATGATGCTGCTCCTGCACAAGGTACGCTGCGGGTAAAACAGGAGGAAGTTATCAGTAAGTGATGCATCTGCAGTGAAATCTTTAAACGGTTCGTGCTGGTTTAAAAACGTCTGATAAATGAGTCACAAAACATTACACCCAACATTCGTGTGCAGGCTCACCTATAACCAGGCCGACAAAGATGCCAATAATAAGGAAGAAGAGGAGGAAGAGTATGAGACCGCTCCTGTAGCAGACAGAGCTGGAGGGAGCGGGAGGCGAAGATGACCACGGCCCTCGGCCTTCATCCTTCTGCGCTTCCATGTTGGATTCACAGCCGTCACAACCCACCGTCGACTGTCTCCAGCAGCATAATGCCTCACAGGCAAAACGACTCAAGCCTGCGTGAAATAAACGTGCTGCGTGTCACTGCAGTTAGTGCGACATGAGACTGGGAGCATGATTTTAAACAGACACTTTTACACACACACAGAGTTACATTTAAAGATACTTTTAGTTCTCACAAACTGTTTGTCAGTAAAGAAATAATGATCATAAATACTCAAACTATTCAAAAGTACAAAAAAAGTTACCGCCCGGCGGCGCAGCCTGAGGAGCGCGTAAAATAAACCACGGAGGCCATGTCGCTTGGCAATCACAAATCAGATGTGGGGAAAGGTCACAGTAAAGACAAGAAAACGTCCGTAAATCTTTGCAGATAAACTCCACACAGCGTCTCAGGTACGTCTCACACAGCGGAGCTTTAAACAATGCAGGCTTTATGTCCTGAGGTAGACTCACTCACCTCTTCATCTGTTGCTCTCAGCACTGACATTTACAACATCCCGAAGTTCCAGCAAGAACAGACACGGAGACTGAAGACCGGGCGAGGACACCAAGAGGTCCGCTATTTGTTCCTTTGGCCAGGAGGCGTGCCTTTCCCCCGTCCCGCAGGTAACCCACCTTTTTCTGTTTGCCTTTGAAAGTCGGTAAGTCTTCACAAATCTCTGGCAGACCCTCCTTCCATGCTTGTTGATCCCTTTGGTTACACCCCGGTGTGCACAGGTGTTTCTGCTGTTACCTCATAGCTGACCTGCAGCTGACCTGCTGTCCACAGTCTCCGGGTAAATATCAAACACGCATCCTTCAGTACAGCAAGTTGGAACAAAGCAGAGATGAAAATGGCTCGAAACGCTCCAGAGCGGCTCCGGTGCTGCTCGTCAGTGCTCCACTGACAGTGACTGGGCAACAGGAGGAGGAGGGGCCGAGCCTCCTTTAACTCGGCCTTTTTGTTCCTGGCTGCAAGTTCTGCACTTACAACAAGCTGGCAAACCATTAAGGCCCACAGCGCCTCCAGTCTGACACTTTACTGACCTCTTGCATCGAGGTTAATGGTGCACAAGTTTAAAGTGTATTTAAGGCTTTATTCAGTTTCCATAACTGAAAACACAATTTAACTACTCTGTAATTATTTGAACAGGAACAGTTGTCCCTCATTTCAAAGCACATGGGTCAACTTTTAACAAACAATGGACACGTTCTGCTGTAAAGCTCGAGGTGCAAACTGGGATTATTCCCCCGCCCTGCTAAAGCACAAAGGTGCAACAGCCTCTTTGTTGGTGTGTTTACAGGCTTGAAGTTTATCTTCTCACACTCAACACACACTCCCAGTATTCCTTTCAAAACTTTAAGTTAATGACCGACATCATCACACTGTTAACTGGCCGCTCACACGGATCACTGAACATAACCAGCTGGTGTTTAAGTACAACGATCACTCGCTGTGAAGTCAGGGGGCTGAAACAGAAATCAGCTCTGGCCTTGTTGTATTTTTGTGATTTCATGGTGCTCCAGATGTTTGCAGCTGGTGAAACTGGACTGCACATCGATCAGCACACTGTGTACTATGATGCCATGCTGCTGTAACAGATTCATGTGTTTCAGCATCGTATTGCTGAAATATGCAAAGCCTTGCCTGAAAAAAGACACCACTGGGTGGGAGCATGTGTTGGTCTAAAACCTGTAAATACCTTTCAGCATATAGTCCACGTCCACAGACACTGACCCCCCCCCCCCCCCCCCCGTGACAGCAGGGATGGAGGCTTTTGAGCTTGGTGCCGACAACAAGCCTGATGGACCCTCTCGTCTTTAGGCCAAGTTTTCAAATAAGAATTTAAATTCCATCACAGTTTTCCGCCAGAGAAGGCCGGGACGTTTCTGGATCACGTGGCTTCTCTTCAGATTTCTTCTTGTCTTTAATGTGCATTTGTGGATGACACAGTGAACTCTGTGCAGTGATTTCCACAACAGGTACATGTCTGTTTTTATTAAAGTTTTTGATTTTTGGCCTCTTTTGATGTCTTGCACTGTAGACATATTGAGTCTTTAAGTTCTAAAACTTTCATCACGATTTGCATATTTCACAATTTCTGCGAAACTGTCTCTAAGATGCTTCTTCCACAGCCGATCATGTTGGGCCTCAACTGGCAACAGCTGCTTCGTACAACTACACACAAACAGATTACAGATTTATGAAATTTGCAAATCATTGCATTGTTTTTGTGCACATTTTAAAGAACGCGCCAACTCTTTTGGAATTGGCGTTGGATTGTTAAGCATTTGACGTATTTTTTTGCTGGCTAAGCTGGACAGCGAGCAGTGACGCTCAGCTGTAGAGCAGTGGCTCCAAAAGTATGGAGCGAGCCACAGAAGTCTGGATGAAAAGAGAAAAATAAAGCGGGAACTCAATTCAATAAAGGAGTTTTTAGGCAGGATAAACACGAGACTGCTGATGCAGTCATGCCTGTGTCTCTGAGTCTTTGCTTGGTTTTACCGAGTGATTAAAAACTGAAAGTGCGAGGTGTGAAATGGCAGAGAACCCGTGACACTCCGTGTACGAGATAAAAATGGAACCACATCTGAGCTGAGTCATGCTGCTGTTAAACTACAGCGACTTTCAGGAATCTAACTCACATTCAAAGTGGTCGTTTTCACAACCTTCATGTAATTCTGAAGGCAAAGATGTGCAGCCAGCAGAGTAGAGCAAAACTTCCAAAAGTCGGCATAATTACATTTTCACTTTATTTTCTTATCAAAACAACAAAGAATAGTAAAAAGTTCACTTATTCTGGATAAAAAGAAAATGGTACTGTTTACACATCCCACATTTATGGGCTCTTTACAACACAAATCTTTACAAATTTGCACATCAGACTGAAATAAAAGGGAAGTGCATTCAAACGTCTTTTTGCTGCTTAACTAAATCGTCTTGGCTCCATTAATGATCACCGTTATTGTTAAAACGAAATAAAAACTAAGGAAAAGAAACAACGAAATATTCAAGTGTGTACAAGTACGTGTAAGTTAGCAGGGGAGAGCTTGTGTGTTAGCCGTCCTGCTGCTGTATGAATGGGTTTGGTATGGCTTCCATGCCATCCTGAGGACAGATCAGCACTACGGAGGTTCCTCTGCAGACCACCAGCCCCAGCTGCCGGGTGTCTTCTGTCAGCTTCAGCTGGTCATCTGGATCTAAACACAGGAGTTGCAGGAGCACACAAGTAAGCGTCACATTATCTACGACAGCAGTCGATGCTGCACGATCAGTTTAAATACAGACACGGCTTTAACAGTAAGCCCCACCAGTGTTCAAGTAACTCCTATGAGCTACTCAGTTTCAGTTTTTTCAACCCTAACTTCACTGTGGTGTCGCTGAGAAGGTTTAGCCTTAATATCTCAGGTGCAGGAGCTCCACCCACCTGCTGGAGAGGAGCTGAGTAGCTATTTCAAACAGTCAATAACATGAGGCTCAGTTTAAGTTAAAAAAAACAACAAAACTTTAATTTAACTCAGCTGGGCTCACACTTACACCCACACGCTGACATGACTTTAGCATGAAAACTCCTCAGTGTGAGTGAAGGCTACAGCTGTCATAGCTCACACTGAGGCTGGTGGTCAGCCCTGAGCTAAGGATCAACGCTTGGTGAAACACACAGCTCGACTCAGTATACTAAATAACATTTCCCAGTTGTGGGACCATCGGAATACTTTCACCATCACCAGTAGCCTTATTTTATTTTACTGGGTCCTCCTTCAGTAGATGTGATCACAGAAACACTCAGGTTAGTCTGGGCACTGCCTCAGTGTTGCAAATGACTCATTTGGGTTCAGGTTAAAGGAAACGCAAAACACTTCAGTGCTGGCGCAGTCTTGTGTCATTCTTTGTTCCTGTAAATCATTTTTCCCTCGCATGGTCTTGACTTTAAAGCGCACACTTACCGCGCATATACTCAATAGTGCCGTCCAGCACCAGGTTCAGCAGAGGGTCAAATCCTTTAAGGACACCGCTGGCTGAGGAGGAAACAAATACACGGTGTAAAGTCTCCATTAGCTGGACATAAGGACAGCAAATCCCGCAGCGCTGCTTAACTGTTAGCTTGTTATCATAACTGATCCACCTACCTTCTCGTCCTCCTTGAAACTTTACACGAATCGGCTTATCGATGTATTTGGACAAGTCGAAGATGCTCTCCTTTTTCTTTTTGTCTTTATCCTGCGCAGAGAAAACAAAACACGCCGTTTGTGAGTCGCATGTGTGCTAGCCGCGCACACAAACACCAGCTGAGCATGAGCCCAGCTAGCTAGGCTAGCCGTGTTAGCTAACATGATACAACAAAAACACCTTATATTACTTTGAACGTGCTGATTTAAACCCGGGTTACGGCTGAAACACACACTCACGGGCTAACAGCATATCCGACAACGTTAAAGGTGCAAAGGCAGAAAAGTATTTGAATGTACGAACTCACCGCCATGTTAGCTGCGTGACACGGAAGTGAAATTTCGACCACAAGAATGTTCCACCAATCAAAACACCGAGCGCCTTTACATGACGTCACTGCTTTTTAAAATGACTCTTCATGATTTAATTTAATGGGGCTGGTATGATAGGGTGAGTTAGTTTTTATATTATAATATTTTATATTATAACTCACAGTTTTATCATCAGCATCTGCTTTTGGAACTGACCCCCTTTTCCTTTGCTGTCAGTCGAGGGGGGGAAGTCTATTAATAGCACCAGCTGGTGTGTTGGAAAGCAGAGGACGAGGATCCGAGCAGAACACAGGAGGAGGGGTGGCTGTTTGTTGTGACATGGCTGACAGAGGTGACCATGAGCTGAAACTGCAGAGCTTTGAATTGACGCTTGTATCAGAAGAAGAGGATGAGTCTGCTTCACAGGTGAAGGACTCTGAGGCTGATATAACACCTGATGCTAGCCTACAAGTAGAAGGAGAGATTTTTTATGTCAACCGTCAACATCTGGCCCTGCAGAGCCCTTACTTCAGGGCTCTGTTCTTTGGCCGTGGGTTGGAGAGCAGCAAAAGGCAGGTAGAGATTAAAGGTGTGAGTCTGCAGCATTTCAGGACCTTGATGGAATATACCACAACATGCAGCCTGTCTCTGGACAGAGAAAATGTTACGGGCATCCTCGAGACGTCCGACTTTTTGCAGCTGGAGCGAGCCAGGCTGCTGTGCTGTAAGTTCCTGGAGCGTGAGCTGCACCTCAGCAACTGTTTGGGGATGATGGCCTACGCCTGGCAGCTGGGTTGCACTCAGCTTTATGCCGCAGCACGACAGGTGGTGCTCACTCACTTCTCCGCTATTTCAGCTGAAGAGGATTTTCTGTCACTCTCAAAAGAGTCAGTAGCAGATCTACTTGCCAGCGATGACCTAACCATCCATAAAGACGATCTGGCTCTGGAGGCAATACTGCGCTGGGTGTCATTTGACCCTAAACGAGAAGAATATTTCCTGGAGCTCATTGAGCTGGTGAGGCCCGAGTCTCTGTCGTTGCCTTTCATCACTGAACTCTTGACCAGAATGAAAAGCTCTGATCCCAGAGCCAGGCTCATCATAAAGCTCAATGAACATTTCCCAGCATCTTGGTCAGTGGGCAGGTCAATGATGAGGACCAGGGCCAGAGAGACCCTGTTCGTGCTGGGCGGGCCTCATGATCAGGAAGAACAGGCGCTGTTCCAGTATCACCCGATGAGTGGTAGATGGCAGAGCTGCGCGCCCCTGCAGAGGAAGAACCTCACACAGTACTCCGTGGCTGCAGTGGGTAATGGATGCATAATGAAACTGGCAAAAGTTAGATGTGTGCTTATTTTTCATGTGCTCGTTTTTATGATCTTACATGAATATTGAACATTAAATTTTCACTGATTTTTTAAAATTTCCTTTTTATTTAGGAGACAGTGTGGTCGTGACAGGTGGCTACTTCCGGGATGTTCTGTGGTTCAGTGTGGATTGGGTCCGGATCTACGAATGTGGGAACCAGCGCTGGGTGGACGGGCCAGCCCTGCAGAAGTCCAGACACAGCCACTGCTCCATAGGGCTCGAGTCAGTACTGTATGTCCTGGGGGGAAGTATGGACGAAGGTCTTGTGGATGATGTAGAAAGGCTGGTCCTTGGGTCAGAGGAGGGTTGGGAGGCAGTGAGTCCCATGGTCAGGGCCGTAGAGAGGGCAGCCACTGCTGCTCTGGGGTCGTGTATCTACGTGGCGTGTGGGCTGGATGAAAATGGCGAGGTTTATGGTGGAATTCAGAGGTATGTGGCGAAGGAGGATCAGTGGGATGTGGTCTCCTATTCTCCATTTCCACGGTGAGTATCTTTCTGACACTGCCAGATTTACATTCTTATGAAGTTTGAGCTTTCAAATTAAATGATACAGGATGATCAGCTGACAATTAAACAGAAAGATTAATATGTTTTTCTTTAGATACGACCTGGTTGCCACGGAGCTCAACAGTGCCCTCTACCTGTTCGGAGGCCAAGCCCTTCGTTTTGACATGGAGACAGATGAGTGGACGGAGCTGGAGGAGGAATGTCTGAACAAAAAGTTCTTCTGTGGCTGCTCCTCAGTCACTGGGCAGATATACCTGCTCAGCGAGAGAAAGAGTAACAAAGCATTCCCGAACATGGTGCTGCTGGACCCTTACATAGACACCTGCATTGAGGTAGATGATGCTATACCCTGTCCCGTGCCCCTCAGAGGGTGTGTCACCGTAAGAATGATCCCATGATGCTCTATGATGGTTGAATGAATGTGGAATTGTGCAAATCTCTCGAGCCATCCCTCTTTCTTTATATTTGGTCAGGAAAATGGGAAATGGGTGCAGCAACTCATGCAAACCTGAAGGGAAAGTCAATATTTGGTCTGACCACCTTTAATTTTTCAGCACAGGCTGAACTATCAGGCAAGCTTTAAGTAGTCTTCAGGAGTAGTTCTCCAGGCTTCTTGGAGGACATGCAAAGCTCTTCTTTTATTCTATTCTCTGTTAAGATGATCCCAGAGATCAATAACGATGAGTTCCAGGCTCTGTGGAGAGCAGGAGGCAGGCGGAGGTTTGAAAGTCAGAAGAAGCAGAATACATATGTGTGAACAAGAGGGAGACATGCAAAGAGCAGTGATGGTGAAGGTAGATCCGTTTAAATATCAACCATCCAAGAAAAGGGAGAGTCCAGAAGAGAGTGCAGTCAGGGTGGAGTGGGTGGAGACGAGTGTCAGGAGTGATTTTAGACAGAAGGATAAAAGCAAGAAGCTACAAGATGCTGGGGTTAGGGTTAGGGTGATGAACATGAACAGAATGAACAGAAGGGAGAGAGGCAGCAACCCTGGGGTGATCCAGTAGAGGAGGAGAGCACATCAGAAAAGACATGATTCACCCTCACACATTGTGACCTATTAGTCAGAAAGTCTGTCACCCAGCCGACCAGACTAGTGTCAAGCTTGAAATGATTGTAAAGCCTGTCAGCAAGTAAGAGGGTTGAATTGTATTAAATGCAGATGAAAAGTCAGCAAATAATAATCTTGCGTGGGTGTGGGGGGCCTCAAGATGCTTATACAAGAGATGCAGGAGTGTGACAGCAGCATCCTCCACACCTCTCCCTGCTCTATAGGCAAACTGGACGGGGTCAAGATGGTGTTCAACATGCATTAAAATCTCCTTCTTAATTATCTTCTCAAATGTCTTCATCACTAAAGAAGTCAGAGCCACAGGCCTAACATCATTCAGTGCCTTAGGAGAACTGCCCTTAGCAACAGGAACAATGATCGCATGTTTCCAAATTTTAGGTACCGTCTGTAGCTCTAAAGAAAGTGAGAAGATATAGTGAAAAATCCCACTCAGCTGATCAGCACAAGTTCTCAGTACCTGTCCACAGATGTTGTCAGGTCCAGGACTCTTGCTTTTGGTATGTCTAAAAAGATTAGCTACCCCTGTCTCATCAATACAAATAGATGGGGGAGTGATAGTCCTTTCCCTCAGTGTGCTGGTCTGCCTAGAACAATCATAGTTCTCAAAACGAAGGTAAAAACTGTTAAGACTGTCTGCCAGATGTTTGTCAGAGGTAAACCCCTCTAAGGTAATGCTGCTTTTACCTTTCGTCTGTAGCCCTGCCATTGTTTTCATACCAAGCCAAGCTCTTTTGAGGTTGTTACTGCTGAGTTCTGCCTCAATCTTATTTCTATACCTCATCTTGGCAATCTTTATTGCAGCCCTCACCTCCTTCCTCAATATTCTCACAGTGGGAACGTCTCCCTCGTTAAAAGCAATTTTCCTTTTAAGAATCAGATCCTTAATATCTTTAGAGAGCCACGGTTTGTTATTAGGGAAAGTCTTAAATTCTCTGACTGGAACCACAGTCAGAGAATTTAATTACCGTTGAGCTCAAAGGTCCTATTAATAAACGGTTAAGGAATGTGTATTTATGACGACGATTTGTGAGACTGGTAAACTTATGATACGTACGATGGTCTTTCGTTCTACACGGTGCATTTCAAGGTCCTGCACCCATCCGTCGGTAAACTGTACCTGGGCTTGTTGCAGTGACCTGAAGTTACTAAACTTCACGAGTGTGTGCACTCACTCCAAGAACCTATAATTATAAATCTGAGCGTGGTGAAAGTTGGGCACTCTGTCCACTCTGTGTGCTCGTAAGGGTCTGACCCGTTCACTCCTTTGATTTTTTCCTCGTATCTTTTCTTTTTGTTTTGTACATACCTTTTTTGTGCGGCAAAGAAAAAACAAGAAGGTATTGGAACCGGAGAATGAACGTTTTGCGGTGCTGCAAACGCTTGCATTTGATGCGATACTTGATTGTTTTGCCACTAGTTCCCGGCATGCAATGCGCGAAAATCACGTGATTGCTAAACAAGGGGGAGGGTGCATCCGGCCTCCTCGGCTGTAATTGGTCCAGCCCAGAGTCGATCATGACCAATTGGCCAATCCAACACCTTTCAGTACATATACCCTTCCTTAAAAAAAAAAAAAAAAAAAAAAAAAAAAATCCATCGGCCCATAAAAACAAAAAGTCGCCAGCGGCCCACCGGGCAAATGCCCAGTGGGCCACTGGCCAGTCCAGCTATGACAGAAGGGATGGTAGATATATTGGACAAGGATGTTGAATATGGAGCTGCCAAGCAGGAGGCAGAGAGGAAGACCTCAGAAAAGATTCATGCATGTAGTGAGGTAGGACATGCAGACGCTCGGTGTGACAGAGGAGGATGCTGTCTGTCACACGGTGGAGTTCCTGCAGATCCCCAACTGCACTGGCTGAGACTCAAACCATGACAGAGCCTCCACTGTGTTTCACAGATGGACACACTGCTGTACCTCTCTCCTGACCTCTCCTGTACACACTGGCCACGATTTGAACCAAAAATTTCAAATGTAGATTCACTCCACAAGACTCGTTGCCACTAATTTTAAGTCCAATTTGGCAAACCTCTCCCTGTTTCCTTTCATTAAGAATGGCTTGTGGACAGCCACTGAGAACATTTCTGAGGAGGCTTCAGCGAACAGCAGATGGATCAGCTGAAGGGCCAGATGCATCTCTCAGGTCCTGTGTCACGGCTTTGCTTGTGTGTTTTTTTCATGTAACTCTTTAGGACAGGACGTTCAGAGACTGTTCATCTGCTGTAGACAGGCCTGCCACCTCTTTAATCCTCCACAGATGTTTAAGGACTCGCTGCGCAACATAAAAATGAATGAAAAAGCAGCCAACCTCCAACCTTCATGAAGCCTGGAGCAATACTGCTCAAGAGCACTTTACAAACATACCAAGAGGGTGTCAGTCACCTCGATAGCAAAACAAAGTTTGCACAGTACTGTGTATGGTTACCTGTCTGTGTGTGTGTGTGTGTGTGTGTGTGTGTGTGGGGGGGTCTTCATTAGTATGAACAAAATGTAAAAGTGTTTAATAAAAGCTTGACTGAATTTGTACAGGTTTTATTCAGAAGTCATTTATTTAAACTGTTCGAGTTGTCACAAATCAACACTCATAATAAAAGTCAAATGCAGGTTTCATGAGGACATAAAGTGTCTCCTGCTTTTATATCTTCTTAAAAACAACATCCAGGTGAGTCTCATTCACTGCGTCGGCCGTTTAGCGCTCCAGCATTTCACTTTAAACCCCCTGCTGTGCGGTGGGCGTCAGTGACATCACACCCCTGCACAGACACGCCCTGTTTCTAGCCCTATCACAGCCATCGTTACATAAATGATGACTGGATTAGCATGTTCACCTGCAGCAGCACGGCGGGAAGACACATGTAAAATCACACTAGCAAGCATCAGAACACAATTTGGTAAATATTAAAATATACAGCTCCTAATATCTCTACATTCATTTTTACCCAGGAGCATTGCATCGATGCATTTAACGCCACTGTCTAAAATAGCTCAATAATGCCCATCTGTGTGAATCAGGTAGAAATGACAACACAAAAACACGTAACACACGTTACAATAAGGCCTTTTCTGTGTGTTGTTCCAAAAAGGGGAACCCTAGTAGCACATAGACTTCATATCTTAGTGTTCAAAACACAGCAGCCAAGGCACAAAACAAAAGACCCGAGTAGGAAATCATGCTGCCTGTGAGAAAAAGACACGATGCACAGACACGCACACGGTTCACGTCCGTGTTTGTAGAAGAAATACTTTTTGTAAAGGCATCAGAAAGGGCAGCGTCTTCTTTGTGCACCAGGGGGCGCCATAGTTCTCCTAAAAAGTCTAAATCTGTCGCAGAAAAATACAACTTCTTCAATCATACGAGGGATTCAAATACAGATTACAGTGAATAATGAATAAAAACAGCCAATAAAGTGATTTATCAACAGATTTACTACAATCAGAACTGTGTGCATGAGCAGCCATGTGGACATAAATCAGTCAGAGTAGTTTGTTCCATTTAAAATAGATTACACCATATTATACACAAGAATTAATATGTTTTAATACAAACAATATTTTTTTTAAGCTCTCACTCAAAAAAAAGCAAAGATGAACTAAAACGCTGTCCTGAATATTTTCAAGTTCTTATACTACAGGGACCAGAAACGGCATCGCAGTGATCACGCGCTCTCATCATACGTGTTCTTATTGTTTTGATATTAGTGTTATGAGTGGTGTCACATTCGGTGGATCAACAATCATCTGTGCTTCTTTGCTCAGAGGCAAACCTACCCTGACCTGAAATCATCAACGGACCATGTTGGAGACATGGAAGTGGAAGCGAAGCCGTGGACTCGATGTGAAGCCACTATCTGGTTTTGGGTAGTCTGCTGTTTCTATTTGTCTGGTTGGTCAGGTTGTTCAGGACGCAGTTGTTAGCCAGCGATGCCAGTCTGGAGTTAATCGCATCCTTCCTCTGCTCCCAGCTGCACTCACCCCCGTCTTCCTCTTCTTCTTCATTGTCATCTACCGGACTTTCCTCGTCGCTGCGCACGTCACCCTCGATCTGTGGAGAAGAATAAAAGTTAACCATCCGATTCCTCGTTTCCGCTGCTGCTTAAACAGCCTCTCGTCTCACCTTGCCCACAAAGGCAAACCTGTAGACCATGCGCAGGATGAGATAGGCCCAGTAGATGTGCAGCAATTGTAGCACGAACAGAAGAGCGTTGAAGAAATAATAACCAAAGAAAGGCTCGTAGAACTGCATTGAAACGATCAGGGTGCTGTGGATGATCCTGGAGGGCAAACACAGAAACAGTGAGATCAGCTGTTCCTACAAACTCTCGGGCTTCAGAGCATCGTGTGTCGTACCGATAACGGGAAACTTTATCTGTGCTCTAAGACAAACTGTACATCAAACCTAGTTGGACATTTGCACACCAACACATGAAACTACGTCTGATTTAACAGTTTCTTACCTGCTTGGAAAGACATACAGCCTCGTGACGAGGAACACCAGAGCAAAGAGGACAAACAGGACGTCGCATGTCTTCGCCCACAAGGCGTAGTGTAGCATCTTACCCACCTGTCAGAAAAAGGAAGGTAAAAGTTCCTGTGACTTAGAAAAGACAGTGAAGACGTTTAGGTTAAGTGCTGTGGGTGTGAGCCCACCTCCCCACAGCTTCCTGTTCATCGGCCCCTGACAGTAACGACCTGCTCAGGTGTTTTCAGGTTATGTCATCAGGTTTGATTTGTGGTCATACAATTACTGATGTTCTAATCTCGGACGTACGCCAGGGTCAGCTCCACCCCCATTTTCACTTTTAAATATAAAAAGTCATTTTTAAACATCGAGCACTTCAGTGTGTTTGTCCTGCAGGGGTCTCAGATCTGAACAGGTTCAAGTGTAAAGACGTCACCTGAGTTTACTGACTCGAACGTTATCTCTTTGTTCCAGGTGGTTTTAGCGCAGCGAGAGAGAAAACAAGTGGGTGTGGCTGGCTCGAAATCAAACCTCAGACTCACTGATGAACTCACCTGCACTCAGTAACTAATCATCTATTGGATATGAAGCCAGCATCGTTTTCCCTTTATGATTTTTATCAGCGTCCAGGCGACACCCTGTCACGCCCGAGTTGACACGACTGCATATTTCCTCATCTCATGTAACGCGGAAACAATCATCATCGTCACTTCTTATCATTGAAACAGCCTCACAACACCCACGGACAAAGGAACAACTGTCACCGAGGTGGTCAAACCTTTACAGCCAGGACAAGCAACAACAGAACGAAACCTCTCGCTGTGCGCGGCTCACAGGACGTGTGTGCTCGTATGAAAGAAGAAGGAAATTCACAAAAATACACAAGTTCCTCGTTTGTGCAATAATCTGCCATTTTAAACGTTTGTGTGCGAGCATAACGATGCAGTCTCCTCCACACTGCGCCGTGCAAAAGTCTCGAACCACCACTCAGTGTTTTATATTTTGCTTCCGAGGTGCCAGGCGCTCCTGGAATTTTTAAAAGTAGCCTTGAGCAGCGGTTTTAAACTTTCTCACCCATTTTCAGTCCAGTCCTTGGACCTGAGTCACTTAACACTAGGGCTGCCACAAACGATTATTCTGATAGTCGACTATTCAGATCATGCATCCATTGGACATACAGCGTACAGCTTATTGCACCAGCAGCATCTGCTCTTATCTAACTATCATTAGCTTACAGCTTTAAGTGTTTACGGTGCTAACTAAAAATAAAGACAAGATGATAGTTTATTAAATTTTAATGAAATTTGCAGATTGTTTCGGTGAAGTTTAATAAACTCCTTGCTATCTAAAATATAACAGGACACCGGAGTAAATTCTGGAGCATCTCACACTTCTGATGATCAGCTGTCTGCTTGACGTTTATTCAGCTGTGTAAAGACTATAACTTTAATCTCAGCCAAACCGATTTACTCAGGAACAAATAAAATACTAAAAAAAGCCAAACAATAACATTTTGAAGTTATCTAAGTGACTCATATATCATGTTTAACCTGAGTAGCGAAAGACGGCGGTGGGTTTGAAAACGATTAGCCGGGAGTCCGGTGTTCTCACGGCTCTAGTTAGCCTAGCCCCCGGCTAGCTATCGAGCTAGTGGGTAACAGACGTCTCCGAAAACGTCGGAGCGCTTTTGAAAATATGCGGTGTCCTGATAAACTGAGCAGATATTTGAGGTTTACACAGCTACATTCTCGCCTGAAAATATGTTAAACGTTTATTTTGTGACCCAGAAAGAATAATAAGAGTAATATTAAAACTAACCAGCTGCCGCCATTGTTGGAAACTGAGCTGGGCTGCGCTATGAATTCTGGGACACAGCTGCTTCTTCTTCTTCGGGGTTTAACGGCAGCTGGCATCCTTGTACATGCAGTGCTGCCATCTTCTGTTTCAGTCCGTTATTACACTCTTAAATCCTGCTTCTTATTCTTGCGTCTTTTGG
The DNA here is from genome assembly GCF_965226115.1 of Aulonocara stuartgranti. Taxonomy (NCBI): domain Eukaryota; kingdom Metazoa; phylum Chordata; class Actinopteri; order Cichliformes; family Cichlidae; genus Aulonocara; species Aulonocara stuartgranti. The sequence goes on along the minus strand of NC_138958.1, from coordinate 957,401 downwards.
GATCTTACAAAGCTTCAAACGACGCGTCGACTATTAAATCAGTCGTCGACGATTTTGATAGTCGACGTAATCGTGACTAGTCGACTAATCGTGGCAGCCCTAGTTCACACTGATGAATCGGTCAAGCTTGAAAAAAATGCAACTCAAGTGTTGTGTCTACACACAGCAGACAACTTGGCAAAGACCCAACTCAAGTTGAACCTCGAGGCACTTGCAGGTTATTAGCAGCCTGCTGACCGACTCCCATTTCTTTTGTTGAACTTGTGAAAAAGGCCAATCATAACAGAGTTTGACAGGAATATTTCAGCATCATGTGAAGTGTCTCTGTGAATATTTTTAAGGGAAATGAACACACAGAGGACGAGAAGAAATCCTGTCCTTGAAAACTTGGGAAAAACCAGCAAAGACCTGTTCCGGGACCCGAGGGATACATCTGTCCCTTCAGCTAATCGTCTACTGTTCACTGAAGCCTCCTCAAAAATGGTCTCAGTGGAAGGGTGGCTGTCAAAACGTTACTCTTAAGGCAGGGAAGCAGGGAGAAATGGGTGGGCTATGCCAAATGACACAAGAAATCCAAAGAAAATCAGTGTCAACAAGTCCTGTGAAGTGATGAATCCACATTTGATCCAAATTTTGATTCACCATTTGGAAAGCATCCGATTGGCAGCACTGACAAACAAACTGCCACTGCAGTCAAAACGAACCTGGATGGAAAACATGGACCAGCCTCCCAGAGCCTGTTCATAGTTTCCAGTGTGGTATCATCCTGACAGGGAATGGAACAAAGTACAGCCTCCAAGAAGAGAGCTTTGGGATGTGCCTCGTGAAGCCTCACAGAGTTCAGGCTGTGTTCCAAAATAAAGGTGGTCATACGAACATTGACTTCCCTGCTGTGGCAGACGCTTGTGAACGAGGCAGCGTATAAAAGTCACTTTCATTTCCAAATATGCTGCACTTACTTCCCTTTTGTTAGAAAACAAAGAATGAAGTAGTGGCGTTTGTACTCACAGTGTATCTGGAGGCAGGTGTGGTGTTTTACCTCGAGAATAATGTCGGCAGAGTCGTGGACCAGCATCACCAAAGTGCCCACCCTCACATAGTTGGCAATGTAGGAGAAACCGATGAGAATTATGGTGGCAATATGATGAACCACCTGCTCCTTGAAATCCTAAAACACAAACACACATGCATGCACGCATTTAAAAACATGCAGCAGCATAAACAGCAGCTGCACGGGTGCCGTTTGAAACCAGCATGATTGTCTGCACTGATTCGTTAATTTAAATAATACAAATATGACAGCAGCAAAGCCTCCTGAAGGACAGAAGCACTGAAATGATTATAGTATTCAGTACAGTTCAGGTTTCTGTGGAGAGACTGAACTGAATATTCAATATACTGTAACACTCAAAGTACAGAGTTATAGATAATTACAGTTACAGATAATCCAGAACATAATCTGCATTTGCTTTTTTTACCATTGGACTAAAACGTTACATTTCAGGGATTAAATGTGGAATAATAATCAGGTTCTTTATGTGTTTTCAGTTAATACTCACTTTTCGCTTCACATCCACAGAGATGCTCAGAAGCAGCGACAAATAGAAGCTCATCTCCAACATGTAATACCAGTAATGAGCCTCAGACACAGGCTGATGAAGGAGAGGGAGAGAGCAGCTCAGTGTGATCATTCAGTGGTTAAACAGAAGCTTTTCCAACACCATGCTTATTTGTCCAGACTTAGAAAGCAACAATGGTGATGCACGCAGCAGCATTCACAGACAGATGTGTTAGACTGTTAATCACTGAACTCCAACGTGAACTCTAACTACATGCTTTTGAGGAACTGAAAGAGTTTAATAAACAGTTTTCTGAACTGATTCCTTTAAGTGTGCTGAAGCAGGTCTGGACTTTTTGGGGTAGTGCAGGCAGATATTCAACTCTGCTGAGTATTTACAGCTTCACCTGTCTAATAGCTTCAGGGCTAAAGTCTAGCAAAGGTTCAGTGGCCACGTAAGAACTCCTCGCTCTCATTTACAAGCACAGAGGACGTGCTTCATGCACAGGAAGTCATGGTGTAATCTTAAAGAAAAACATTTGGAGAAGACTCAAAAGTGAAAGTTTGCAGCGACACAATGACAGGAAGTTGACTGAGGTATTTACCCTAAAATACGTCCTTTCTACCCGTCTGAGAAAAAAATCAAGTCTGCAGTAGCAGAGCTGTTATCGGTTAAATGCAGATAAAGAGAGCCGTGGCTTCCAGGGAAGAACGTGTGCCATCATCCACACGGCAAGTTAAAAACTCAGGCAGGAAGGAAACCACAAAAGCATTCAGAGCTTTGCAGTCAAGGAAGTCGCAGTTGAAACATTGTGGATGGAGTCTGCATTAAAAACGATCAGCGTGCTCTTTCTGCACTTTCCTTGCTTTAAGTAGATCCTATTGTTCTTATGACCTGAGTGATGCAGATTTTCAGTTTTAGCTCACAGACATCTCTGCCACTTAATTCTTCATGACTATAAATGTTAACTTAACAACAGAGCAAAGAATCAAATGACCATGAATTAAAGAATCTACGACTCATGTTACACTTGCTGCAAACCCCAGCATTTACACCCCAACGGCAAAATCTGTGTCCTACCTGTTTGGGATAACCCCTCCAGCACTCGCTCTGATCCCAGAACCACGGCGTCTAGAGGATGGAGGAAACGATAAATCTCTGTGCCTCGATCTTACTTCAACAGCGTAGTAAGCAGATGTAGATTCTCAAAATTCAGTGAAAGTCTTTTAAAGAAAAAAGTGACGACACACTTACATCAATTAAAGAGCCGAGCCCTGCTGTGAACGACGTGAGGTAGAAGAAAAAGCGCCAGCTGCAGATAAGAACAGACGCATCATCGATTAGCGCTGGGATGTCACAGTGGCCCACTTTGATTTTAAATGGGCGAGACGAGTGACAAGAAAGTTTTCGTTTATGAACAAAACTATCATGACCTGGATGATAGTTTTGTAGATGAATCAACAGAGAGACTGAAAATGTCGTTTATATGGTGGTAATTACTTTGGTGTAGCATGAAGCTCCACTGTGGATGTCTTTATCATTCAGAAAAGCTATAAAACTTAAATGTTGTAAGAAAATGTAAAAATTCTGTTCACATTTTCCAAAGCCATCTAGTGGGCCGGATCGGTGTCTTTGCTGGGCCCATTCTGGCCCCTGGGCCTTATGTTTGACACCCCTTATTAGCGGATGCTGTGTAAATGAACTACATAGTTCTATGAGATCAGACAAAGATGTGACCAGGCACACGTGTGACATCTGTCCAACAGGAAATTGCTCAACGACTGAGTGTATGAGAAGAAAAACTCACGAGGCCTCGCAGAACTTTTTGGTGCTGCTGGGTCTGTCCTGGTTCCTTCTGTGTCTAAACCAGGTCTGGATCTTTCTCTGCGAGAGTCCACACTGCTTCCCCAGGCCCACCACTTCACTCTGAGCGCGCACACACACACACACACACACACACACGCACACACACACACACACACACACACACACACACACACACACACACACACTATGTAAATACGAGCTGCTTTCTCATAGCAGGCATTGTTACAGCTTCATCACAGCTCTCGTCCTGTCGACGTGTAGCTCTGCACCCACAGAGATAAATGTGCTCGACCACTGTTAGCGTGACCTTCCCTCCCTACATCCTACATCACAGCGCCGAAGGTCCCTCTGCTGAGTGAAACCTAATTACAGGGTTCAGTGTGACACATGCATGTTTTTATTTGGCTACACAGGCTCTCTGCACCCCCAGCATCAGCTCCAGCACTGTATCAAAGGATAAACTGTGACACCACACCGAGCAGTGAAATGATTTTCCCACGATTGCGTTGTGCAACAGAAATACAGTCGTTGTATTCAGGAAATAAATCTACTTTGTTTCACAGCGTGTTTGTGGCCAAGTTATTTACATGGGGAACAGCAAAGTCGTTAGCTGCTGCTGCTGCTGCTGCTGCTGCTGCTCGCGGCCCCATGGAAATAGATTTGCAAATAAGCCAGAGCATGCGCACACACACACACACACACGGGTAAAAACAATGTAGAAAGGCGCTCGTGGAGCGGTGCGTCTCCACTCGATATGCTCAGTCATGCCTCGTCCTGACAGGTGTACACCCCTGCCTGTCTGCACAGCAACACGGCTGCTCTGCTGCAATGCCAAATTACACCAAGAGGAGGGTGGAGGACTTCCATGATTCGGAGAAAAGTAACAGTTACAGACTAATAGCGCTGGTTTGTCCTCAGATTTTAACTAATTATTCTGATTATCAGCAACATAATAGGAAAGATTAATAGGGTGGCTGGATAAACTGTGGCTGTAGCTCAGGTGGTAGAGCAGGTCATCTACTGATCGGAAGGTTGGTGGTTCGATTCCCGGCTTCCCCTAGTCTGCATGCCAAATATCCTTGGGCAAGATACTAACCCGAAATTGCTCTCCGATGCATTCATCGGAGTATGAATGTGTGTGAATGTCAGTTGTGCTGGTGTGAATGGGTGAATGCACAAGTTGTGTAAAGCGCTTTGAGTGCTCAGAAGAGTGGAAAAGCGCTATATAAGAACCAGTCCATTTACCATCAAAGGGACAGACGGGATTATGTTTAAAAGGAAGATAACTGCTTCTCTCACAGTGCAGCGAACACGCTTTTTGTAAGCTCGAGCCTCGCAGCCTGAGCTGCATCTCTGTGGGGACGGCCCGTTTTCAAACTGTTCCTCGTTCCAGAGGAAGCTGGCACACAATCTCACTCTTTCTCCTGGATGGAGCCACACCCAGCACGCATAAACTGTTTGTGTCACACAGTAACAGATGTTCCTATTTATTAACATTAAGAGTGCCTGGCTCAAGGTGAGATTTTCCATTTAAATTTGCATAGACTTTGCAGGATGCTTACATATTTATATAGATGATCATGAGATACAGTTTATGTAGTCGTTCTTTAACCAAGACGGAGGTCTGGGCACAGATGTCATTTTTGAGCTCAGTATAAGTATAATCCTAAAAAATGGGAATTGCTTTGTAGGTTTTCATGTTTTCACACACTGAGGTTAATTATGGAGTTCCACAGGGTTCAGTTCTAGGACCAATTCTGTTTACATTATACATGCTTCCCTTAGGCAGCATCATTAGAAGACATAGCATACATTTACACTGCTATGCAGATGACACCCAGCTCTATCTGTCCATGAAGCCAGATAACACACACCAATGAGTTAAACTGCAGGAATGTCTTAAAGACATAAAGACCTGGATGGCCGCTAACTTTCTGCTTCTTAATTCAGATAAAACTGAGGTTATTGTACTCGGCCCTGAAAAGCTTAGAAATATGGTATCTAACCAGACTCTTACTCTGGATGGCATTACCTTGGCCTCCAGTAACGCTATGAGGAACCTTGGAGTCATTTTTGACCAGGACATGTCCTTCAACGCACATATTAAACAAATATGTAAGACTGCTTTCTTCCATTTGTGCAACATCTCTAAAGTTAGAAATATCCTGTCTCAGAGTGACGCTGAAAAACTAGTTCATGCATTTATTACTTCCAGGCTGGACGACTGTAATTCATTATTATCAGGAAGTCCAAAAAACTCCCTGAAAAGCCTTCAGCTGATCCAAAATGCTGCAGCAAGAGTCCTGACAGGGACTAGAAAGAGAGAGCAGATTTCTCCTGTTTTGGCTTCCTGTTAAATCCAGAATTCAAAATCCTGCTCCTCACATACAAGGTCTTAAATAATCAGGCCCCATCTTATCTTAATGACCTTGTAGTACCATATCACCCTATTAGAGCACTTCGCTCTCGCTCTGCAGGCCTACTTGTTGTTCCTAGAGTATTTAAAAGTAGAATGGGAGGCAGAGCCTTCAGTTTTCAGGCCCCTCTTCTGTGGAACCAGCTTCCAGTTTGGATTCAGGAGACAGACACTATCTCTACTTTCAAGATTAGGCTTCAAACTTTCCTTTTTGCTAAAGCATATAGTTAGGGCTGGACCAGGTGACCCTGAATCCTCCCTTAGTTATGCTGCAATAGACGTAGGCTGCCGGGGGATTCCCATGATGCATTGAGTTTTTCCTTTCCAGTCACCTTTCTCACTCACTATGTATTAACAGACCTCTCTGCATTGAATCATATCTGTTATTAACCTCTGTCTCTCTTACACAGCATGTCTTTATCCTGTCTTCCTTCTCTCACCCCAACCAATCACAGCAGATGGCCCCGCCCCTCCCTGAGCCTGGTTCTGCCGGAGGTTTCTTCCTGTTAAAAGGGCGTTTTTCCTTCCCACTGTTGCCAAAGTGCTTGCTCATAGGGGGTCATGTGATTGTTGGGTTTTTCTCTGTATCTATGAAGCGCCTTGAGGCGACTTATGTTGTGATTTGGCGCTATATAAATAAAATTGAATTGAATTGAATTGAATGTTTTCAGCACACTAGAAAAATCGGTGCATTAAACTGATCTTTAACCTATTGGGCTGCATGCTTATAAGTGACTTCAACAATTCATTTATTCATATATTGGTGGAAAATTTACTGTATTATACAGATGAGTGTCACATTTAAAGCAATGACTCCCTGTTACGTGTACCATAGTTACAGTAGTGCACTCCACGGACAGTTAGAGGGTCCTGTGAACACCAACCTGCGATGGCTGCTGGCTGTGCTGTTTATAGAACGCTTCCAGCTTTGGGATGGAAGCGGCTCGAATCCAAATCCGATCCTTCACACCTAAGACTTTGCTGAGGGGGATGGCGATGACCCTGAGAAGACAGAGACCAGAAGAGATGAGGAGGGGAAAAAATGCATTTTGCTGCTGTTTTATATTTATATGCATATATGTGCATAATAGCAAATGCAACCCTGTTAATAAAACAAACGGGAGTAATTCGTTTTGCAGTACTTGAAGGATTAATGTGTGATGTCATCAACAGCTGCTCGATGTGCTCCAAACACAGAAGAGCAACAGAGGAGCTCGTTACTCCTGACAGCCTGTGGAGCTGCTGCCGTGGGCGGGTTGTGCCCAGACAGCCATTATCCGATCCAGCATCAAGAGACACTTGATCTGTGTGTGTGTGTGTGTGTGTGTGTGCGTGTGTGTGTGTGTGTGTGTGTGCGTGTGTGTGTGTGTGCGTGTGTGTGTGTGTGTGTGCGTGTGTGTGTGTGTGTGTGTGTGTGTGTGTGTGTGTGTGTGCGTGTGTGTGTGCGTGTGTGTGTGCGTGTGTGCGTGTGTGTGTGTGTGTGTGTGTGTGCGTGTGTGCGTGTGTGTGTGTGTGCGTGTGTGCGTGTGTGTGTGTGTGTGTGTGTGTTACAGACGGAAGGAGACAGAAAGATCGACAGAATAATACAATATGAGGGTATCAGCAATGAATACATGTTTAGATAAATGTGCGTGTGTGTAATTCTATCTCAGAGATAATGATCCTGAAGTGTGCACGCAGGGAGAGATCGGAGATAATGAGAAGGTCAGGGCAGCTTCACAGAGGGACACACAGTGCTCTGGTTACAGGAACACACACACACACACACAGCTGTGGCCTGAGAAGATTGCGTGGAGACACCTTCCAGCTGGCCGACGTCTACGCGAGCACAAATGACGGTGCCCACCTCTACGACCTCTACGACTCGCACACAGCACACGCCATCATCCTCCGACCCCGGACTACTCTCACAGCTAATGTTACCAATCTGCTAAAACATCGCTGATGAAGGCACAGACGAGGATGCTAATCTTCAGCTCTCACAGACAATACAGCAGCTGACGATGATGATAATGGAAAGGCGTTCAAGCTGTGGTCATGTGGGCCGCGTCTCTGCCAGCCCCGAATAAATTCTTGTCCTGTTACCAGAGGAACTGGTTAACTGTACAAACAGGTTTACTGTGACGTTTCTTTTAAAGCAGCTTTGCTCACAAGCATAAATGTGATGGGCAGAATACTGTGAAAGCTCTCGTCTGTCTGATTTTGTGCCACTAACATTCTGAAACATTCAATCCTGTAAAACCAAGAAAGTGTTTGAGACGCTGAGACAAACGCATTATCAGACCAGATGCACTCACAGATTAACTGTAGCCTCGAATTATTATTATTTCTCTTTAATTCATCCAAAGTGTTCAAATGTTACGTTAAAGTAGAACGCTATGAAATGCGTATAAAGAGGAGTGAAGATCTACTTTCTTCTAACTGAAATATTCGAAAACCAAACGCAGTCTTTTAAGAAGTGTCAGGTATCTGAAGATAACATTCAAATCCCTTCAGCTGTGACAGCAGAAATATTCTGACCTTTTCTAGGGAACCTCTTGAAGCACCGGGAGGACACATTTAATAAGCACTAGTAGGACTTTCTGTGCGATCACCCCGACAGCAGTCACTGACTGGTTGGTGTGCACTACACCTTGCAGAGGCAGCTTACAGAGAATCAGCATTAGTAGCCATGCATCGTAAAACCTCAGCTATAAACTTCTGTAGTTGCCATGTCCGAGTGTTTTCCCTCAAAAACACTCGGACACACTTAAACACAAGGCTGGAAGGAGCCTGGGGGGAGACGGGACTCTCACACAGCATGTAGCACATGAACAAAGGGAAAAGGAGGCGTTCCTCAGCAGCTTAGCAGCAAACACCCTCCAGCCAGCCACCATGACCAAAACAAGTCAAGCAGAAAATTACTTTTCCCCCACAAACAGCATCACACTGCTTCCTTCAACTAATTAGGTAAAACTGAAAAGGACAAAACTGTGCGCCACATAACTTACTGCTCTGCTGATTTCAGCCTATTTAATGACAACAGCCAAAAACCAGAGCTCGCCGTGAGCTCGGCCTCACCTCTCAAAGATATATCTGATGGCTATAAAGATCAGAGCTAGTGGCAAGGTGTAGATGAGATGCCTGGGTAGAGGGAAGTGGCCCTCTCCTTCCTTCATCTCCATGTCTTTCCAGTGATTCCCAGGAGGGATCCAGAACTCTTCCCGCCACAGCCACTCGTTCAGCAGGGCCTCCATTCTGTGGGGCACGAAAGAGGAAGAGGTGAGTACTGTCTGGCCGCACAAACACAGTTTACCAGAACGGGAAGTGGATTCAAATTAATGACAAAGAGGACAAGAGGAAACTGTTTGCTCACGCACAGAAATGATGGAAAAGAACAACTGCACAGTGTCATCGCTGCTACTGCATCAGCTCACATGGCAACATGTTTCGATTACATGATCAATGACGGTGATTTCACCTCTTTACATCTAGTTTATCAGCAGTGCAGTGTTTCCCCCAGAAAATATTCACAAAACATTTTTAAGCAATAAATGAAAAAGCACAGCAGCAAATACGACACCTTCAAATGAATTTGAATTATTTCCTGTTTCAGGCTTTAACAGGTTACATCTCCTGTTAAATGTAACCACAGAGGCGCAGCAGCTGCCGCCTGTCACAAACATGAATCAGATGCAAACCCGCTTGTTCCTGACTCAATGGGACAATCAGCTTATCAGCCTTTCAGAAAAGACACCTCGTGTTCAGGTCCAAACACCTGAGCAGCGCATCGATATTATCAGCAGACGTGTCTGTGCCTGCTTTTCAGCAAAATCTGCGCAGCGCAGCCTTCATGCGTTCAAGTCTCTGTCTGCACACACACACACACACACACACACACACTGTATGCTGTAAGCTCACTACTGTTATTCCCTGTAAACGGTTTGCACGGTCTGGGTTTAAAAGCTGCTGCTGCTGAGATCCAATCGATCCGCGTATCGATCAGGTCGTAGCTGTGGAGGAACGTGAGCGCAGATGTGAAAGCCTGCGCAGTCAGATGACCAGACAGACCGTAACCACTGTGCGCCGACTGCACGGCGAGTGCGCCAGATTAAAACGCGCAATAATTGATCCATCAGCTGTTATTCGCGGAAGCACAGCAAACCCACGGGTCCATCAACCATTCAACAAACCACGCAGAGAGCTTCGAAACAGCGTATCTAACACACCGCAGAGAGGAGATGTTGTGCTCACCTGTCCGCGATCCTGTGATGGGAGATGGAAAGCGAGGCAACAGCGGCAATTTAGAGAGGAGGGGCGTGTGGACGCACCCGCTCCTACCAGCGAGGGCGGAGAGCGGGCGTGTGCTGTCATCATCATCATCATCATCATCATCATCATCATCATCATTCTCTGCTCTGGATCTTGCGCCACAACACGAGGATCGTAGTATTTTCTCACCAGCCAAAATCTGCTCAGCCATTCACGGGGACAATGCCACGTGCTGCCGACAGGGGGCGAGAGGAGACGCGTTCAAATGAGATTTTCTGCTCGGGTTGTAATTTCACTTCTGTTTATTTTGGGGGGTTTCCAACGTATCGCAATTTTGGTGGTTAAACATGAGGCCCGGGGGCCAAAATGGGCCAGGAATAACTTCAGTTCGGCCTCTTAGAAAAATATGAAGGAGGGCAAAATATGGCTTAACTGTATTTTTTCAAAATAGGTTTTACAGCTTTTCCTGCCGACAGAGATCCCCCCCCCACACACACACACACACGGCTGTGTGCGCACTAGAGCGACAGTTTAATAATTAAATGACAGAAACCATTTTTTACTGTCTGCGACAGTTTGGCTAACATTTTCATCAATCAAACAAAAGTTTCTATTTTTTAAATATGGGACAGTCTGGACGCTAATTTTACACAGTTATCATGCAGAAAACTGAGATTTAAAAAAATGATATTAGGGTAACTTTTGGATGTCCAGTTAAACGTTTTTACACTAGCAGAAAGAGTTTCAGTGGTATGTGTAAAATTAATTTAACGTTCCTGGTCTAAATGTTTCATGAGGCAAATAGAAAATATTAAATTAAAGGGATTTTCTGATTGTTCTGGAGACGTCTAGACAATAAGAGGCCCAATGAGAGCTAATATCTTCATGTTTTTTCATGTATGATTGTATGTGGCTAACACATCTGCAAATGAAATCTTTACAGTTAAATATTATGAGCGCAGCTTTTAAAAGAGATTACTCGTGACCTCAGGATGCACTGTCACACAGTTTTACGAGTGATGTTAAAGATTATGTGCTCGTTATCAGCAGACAGGAAACCAGAAGCAAAGCAGAGAAAGAAATGCGACACATCCTGTCACTGTAAAATCTTATCAACCAGAGAGCTGATAAGCTTTATGAGCATGATCACATGATGTTGCCTTTCATTCCAGTCATATTTCAACAGCACTATGAATGAAAGAGAAATGCATGATGGGAAGAGCCCCACCCAGCAGTGCTTTATAACATACAAAGCTTTATTTTCTACTTAGTCACTGGGTCAAGGTCATTGAATTCAGTGAAAGCCAGTTAATTTATTTTGACATCTAAATATGTCACAAAACTTGCTTTTCTGCTTCTCACCCAGATAAAAAGTGATTATATAACTGGCTGGATACCAACAATGAGAACCTGCACAGGTGCCCGATCACATGTCGAAGATGATTTTGTTCTCTTTATTTGGAGCTGTGAACTAATTCAGTGTATCAGGTAATGCAAGAGATTCATTACATGCTATAGTAAAAGTGTGCGGTCTGTTAACATAAAACACAGTTCATGTGGTGTTGGAAAACCATTTACAGTAAAATAAACACATCTCCAAAAGTTGATTCTGTTCATCTGGACGTCTTCAGTGGGAGAAACGTTTGGTCACTCATCCAGGTGACGTCTTCAGTCTCAGCTGACTGCAGGTTTCAATCTTATAAACAGGACAAACTGAGCTTTTTGAACACAACTTTATGGATTTATTGAGCAGTTTTCTCACGAGGACCCAGTTTAGTCAGTGTACTGTTAGTGTGTGTGTGTGTGTGTGTGTTTGTGTGTGTTTATGTGGGGCGACTGTGGCTCAGGGGGTTGGGAATCGCCGGTAAGACAGATGGTGCGATATGGCAGCCTCGCCTCTGTCAGTCTGCCCCAGGGCAGCTGTGGCTACAACTGTAGCTGCCTCCACCAGTGTGTGAATGTGAGAGTGAATGAATAGTGGCATTGTGAAGCGCTTTGAGGGCTATATAAATGCAATCCATTATTGTTACTTATGTGTGTGTGGAACACTGGCGTTCAAATAAGCATCACAGTGAGTTTGTTTCCTATTTTAAAGCCAATCACAACATGAGATGCACAAACACGTCACACTGAGACAAATATTAGAATAACTGAGTTTTTCCCCATTAAAACGTCTTTAATAATGTATCCAAGCACATGTTGAGAAACTCTGAATGTCTGCCGTAGTTTCAGGTGCTCTCAGCAGTTCTGTACTGACCTTGTAGCCTTATTGTGTTACATTATTAAATTCTGTCCTGTTAACCATCCTCTCCTGTCCTCAGGGAGGAAAGCTCTCTATGCTCTTTACCTTCTGCATGGTTGGTTTTTGGATTCTTTCCCTTTTTGATCCCTGAGCAATCACGACGGGATTACATCACAACTTTAATTTAGAAAAAGACTGCTAGTATAAAGGTGAGCAGTTTTCTTTATGCACTGTGACCCTGAACCGTTCTCGTCATTGCCAGGTGTGTCTGTATGTGAGAACATAAGTGTTAGACATCAAGCAGACTTTATCCAGGGTGCACAAAGTCTATATGTTGTTTGACGATGTCCTGGTAATTGTCCAGTGAAATGACGATGGATCATTGGTTGGCATGTATCCTGTTCCTGTGTGCTCCATCCTAAACTAAACACAATATTTCAGAAGTGAGAACCTGTCGAGGACCTCCTGCTGAGTACTGCTTAGTAAGAATATGTCACCATGCCTGGATTTACAGAGTCATGTTAGCTACTAGTTATTTTTACTTTAATCTCAGGTTATTTACACCAAATAGCCTTTTCCCCCCTTTTTTGGCCATTTAATCTTATCAGCGCTAAAGAATCTGTAACTACAGTGTTACGTCCCCCCCACCATGGCGGAGGCAAAGGTAGGAAGGAGACAGCAACACTGGACAACCACAATCAATGAAGGAGGAAGACCACAGAAGAGTTAAGTATCAGGCAGGATTTATTGGTTGCTTGCCTGGATAGTCAAACTTAACAACAGAAAAGAGGTGGGGGAGGAGGACTGGGCGGTTGATCCAAATCAAAGAAATTAATAAAACAAAAAGAGGTCGATAGCTTCCAGGGCCTAACCTAATTGAAAGAAAAATGCAAAACAAAAGGCCTACCTAGCTACTCGACAAAAGGTCAGTGAAAACATACAAGAGTGGCATCAATCGCATAACCTAGTGTGACTAACAGAGTAAAATCTACAACCAGTGTACAGGGTACCCCAGCTTACCTGTCCAGCCTCCCACCACACACAATATAAAGTAGTGATGTGACGTTCTGTATCGAGGCTTCGGAGCGTGTGTCGAGTACTGGAGGGGGCGTTTCCGCGAAGCGCGTATCGAGGCTTGCTTCATTTATGGGAGGAGCTGAAAATGATGACGTCCGAAGCCTCGCTGCCCGGCTGTACCACGTGACTGGTTCATGAAGTGGTTCGAACTTTGCCGCGAGATATGACAGAGATAAACCCCTCAGACTTCATTCAAAAATGTGGGTGTTTGATGGAGAGTTGCGGTTAGTGAGAGTTTGGAGACCGTATGGAGGTTTATGAGAGTGAGGAGAGAAAGTCAGGAGAGAATGGAGCCAGCTAAGAAGAGGAGGATGTCCTCCCCTGTGTGGGAACATTTTGATCTTATTCCTCCCAACAAGGTATGTAAATTTCTACAGAAGATGTATTTTCCTGATACTGATGGTGCAATAAAACCTATGTTAAGCTGTCTGTACTTTTGTACAAGGTGAAGTGTTTGCTATGTGCCAGGGAGCTGGGATATAACAACAACACCTCATCCATGCTTAGGCACTACAGAGCTTTGCATGAGAATAAGGGGGACACCGATTGTGGAGCAAGACCAGGTGAGCCATCAAATGCAATGATAATATAGGATGCAGTAATGTTACTAAATGATATAACAATATTATACAACTGTAATAAGTTACGTGTGTGATATTTATATTTGTGCTTTATCTTTATTGTCTTTCCTCAGGAGAACAATCTCAAATAGATGAAGACCTGGTCAGCATGGTGATTGAGGACTCACAGCCATTTAGCATTGTGGAGGACAAAGGATTCAAAAGATTTGTTAAATCATTAAATCCTAGCTATGTTCTCCCCACTAAAAAGGTCGTAAAAGCAGTGAAAATTTAGTTTTTACAGAATAAAATGTGAACAGGCAGGACTGAGGCTCAAAGCCTCAGTGTGTAGCTGTCCATACCTCAACGTTACAAAAGCACAACCACTGTCCACACCCCAACCACACCTCACCTCACAGTAAATGATCATTTCCATTTTAAGCATTTCCAAATAATCATTTCCCATACTGCCAGTATAAATATACACAGTATACTGCCATCACTACAATATACATGTTTTACACACTCCTTTTGTTGTTGACATTTACAGGCTGTGTGCAAAATGCCACACTCTTCAAATTCATGCCAGCTATTATTTTTACGTCCAGTAGGTGTCCTGCTAGAGCAAATGAAGCTTCATGAAGCTTCGCGTTGGGGTGAACCAATTGGATGAAAAGCTTCAGTGCTTCATGGGGCTTCATCTGCCCATCACTACTATAAAGACGCCTGTTCGCAAATGTTTGTCAAAGCAGAAGCCAGCAGCCCCAGCTGGCCAGGGAGCTGCTCATTTGTAGTGTTCTTTGGAGTGTGATTGGCCAACTGAGCCCAGACCAGCCAATAGACACCTGCCAATCAACTTTGAACTGGCCAATCAGTGGAGGCCTGACGCCTGAAAGATAAATAGAACACAAAACAGAGCACAAAAGCAAAGCCACACCCCTTGGCACGTAACAACAGTGTAGAGATACATGAGCACAGTGGTGGTTTATAGAGGGAAATGGGAAAATGGGTGGGTGGGACTGTGTTATCGGTGCGTGTATGCGTTCAGGGTCTTTGTCTGTGGGTGTTTGTGCTGATGCCCTGTAGCGCCTCCCTGAGGAAGCAGGCTGAACAAGTTGAATAAGACCAGCCCTTTTAGCAATCACCTGGTGACAGTGGGAAGGAAAAACTCCTTTTTAATAGGCAGAAACCTCCAGCAGAGCCACGCTCAGAGAGGGGAAACCATCTGTTGTGAACGGTTGTGGGTGATAAACCTCAATAAAAAAGATTCAAATATGAAAGGTCCCTTTTTTGATGTTGCCTAAAGCTTAGGAGATAGTTCCAGTTTGCTATCTAACACAGCTGACAAGTTGTGTCTGCGAGGAAGCAAAAAGGTTGTGTGAGAGAAACAGTGGTTACTAGATGTAACTCAGGTTCAAGGGACGTGCCCCTTTAGCCTTCATCACTGACTGGTGTCCAGTGACTTTAGACTTTAGAGCTTTTATTGTTCGGTTTCTTGCACACTGAAATTGGGTAGCAGGACCACAAAGGTGCAAAAGTAAAGAAAACAATCTACAACGAGGAAAAAGCAAAATATATGTATCCATATATGTGAGTAAACTGTAGACATGGTGTATGAAACACTGAAACAGAAACATTGTTGGGCTGTATACAAGGGCAGTTATATAATATATTAAATAAATGAATAATGGTGAAGGAGCTATGGTGGATGGTAATTCACTGAGAACAAAATATTGCACCGAACAAGGAAAGACTGAGATATAGCACATAGCAGTTGATCAATAACAGCGTCAGAGTGGTTGTATGGGAGAAGTGTGCTCACACAGAGGTCTGACAGCTCACAGGAAGAAGCTGATCTTTAGTCTGCTGGTTTGCACCTGATGGATCTGAACCTTATCCAGAGGGCAGGATGTTGAATAGATGATGGTGTTCATCACCAACCCTTTACTCCACCCTTGAATATCAGCATGCAAAAGCCCTCGAGATGACTGGAACATATAATGTTTGCTTTGGTTACCATTTTAGTTTAGCATTAGCATTAGCACTACAGGTGTCAGGTATGTCAAAGGTAAAATCACCCAGGCAACAAATCAAATCACTTTTATTGTCACATCACATGTGCAGGTACATTGGTACAGCACATGTGAGTGAAATTCTTGTGTGCGAGCTTCACAAGCAACAGAGATGTGCAAAATACAATAATGTAAACAAGCAAAATACAAGAATGGCTACATCTGAAACTAATAAATATATGTACAATATATAATAGTATATGCATTTCTGGATGTGTATACTAAATGTTTTTCTACGTGTGTGTGTGTGTGTGCATACACATATTTTACATTAATTTGTAAACAATAAATAAAATAAATAAAATATATAAAATATACAGAGTTGAATATGTGCAAAACAGTGGCATTACTGTACAGTATGGAGTGCATAATGTTAAAGTTCCAGCAGTGAAGCTGAGGTGTCTATGACGTGTTCAGCAGTCTGATGGCCTGATGGAAGAAGCTGTCTCTCAGTCTGCTGGTTCGGGACCGGATGCTGCAGAACCTCCTTCCTGATGGAAGCAGTCTTTTAGGAACGCAACCCCTGATCTGTGAACACCAAATAAGAGAGAATTCACTACAGTGTCGCAGGTGTTCACTCACCTGCCTTCACAAGCCTGTGAGCTGATTGGCAGATGGCAGTTTCCTTTTAATTTTTTCAAAGTGCCATTAGGTTATATATACTGTGTTTTGGACAAATGAGTAGTCAATCCTTTACTTCATGAAGGTCATTCATCAATCACACATGTAATTTTCTTAAACATGGTGATTTGATGTTGTATAATTACCTGATGAAAAAAGTTTGGAAAGCTCAAATCTGAATGTTCCTCACAAAAACATTCAAAAACGAACAACACAGCAGAAACACAGAGTACAACACGTGTGTGTCAGTGTGCTGCACAGATAAATCTCAGGTTAAAAAGAGAGAAAACAACAGGCTCTGCATGCAGGACTCAGTCTGAACACCAGGTATTTCTGCACCTGTATTATTACAGCGAACGAGTGACACACGCTTATGTTGCTGTGCACACACACCTGCATCAGCTGATGATGGTGTTACCTGAAGACTTAAAGAAAGAATCCAGTCACAGTTAACCTTAAGATGGACGGTTACCTTGAAAACGTGTATTAGAGTTCATATAAAACCATTTAAGTGAGACATTTACTCAAAATGCAGAAAAGTGAGTCCCACGCTCGTCTCGGGTAAAAAAGTGTGACAAGAGTCATGGTGGGAACCTTTGAACAGCAATCTTATAACACTTCGAGTATTGAACATGAAGGAGAAGTTCTAAGTTGTGCCTCCTTTTGTCTTGGCCAACAAAAACACAGGCAGGGAGGTGGGGAATGTGGACAGGAAGCTGCAGGAAGCTACACAGCAGCAGCTCTGAGGCTGGCTGAGCTGGAAGTGAGCGGCGTCCTCCAAGAAACACAGACAGCGTCCCACAGATGTCAAATAAACCCATATTCACATCTCATCTAAACCCATTCAGTGTTTGTCCAGACACACGAGCATGCATGGATGCTTGTGCTGCATGTTTAACATTTTTCTTCTCTTCTCTTGTTTTTCTTGGTTAAACACACTCATGCTCGTACATTTAGCTTTGTCCCCTGGTCTCTGTCGGTCCCTTGTTTTGTCAGCACACCAAGACTTCTGTTCTGGAAGATTTCTTCCCTTTCTTTGTTTCCACTCTTTGTTTGTTTTATTATTCATTTATGTTTTTCTCAATTTTGCTTTCTATTAATTTCTCTCTTCAAACATTCTTTGTGCTCTCTGCTGTTGTTTTTATTGTTTTGCATTAGTTAATCTCAGAGTGAGACCAGTGAACTTTGCAGCTCTAAGAGCGAGTCTTCGCTCACTCAGTCTGTCAGAGGCGCAGTTAAAGCAACCGCTGCAGGCTTTCAGTAAAAACGGTCCTGCTGGAGTGATTGGAAGTCTCCTGACTGTTTGACCTCATTCAGCACTGACACAGAGGCTGCTGTGCTCCTGCAGGGGGCACCAAACATCGCAGGTTAAGTAGAGCAGCATTGGACAGGACGTCGCGCACACTGTGTTTTAAGCATTGCTGCTTTATGATAACTGTGCTTACTTAAAAAGGCATAATAATACAATTTTAAAATGAAAGAACAGATCTGAAGTATTAATCATTTTAAAGAGTATTTGTGCTTCAGTTTATAGCAGTGCCACTCCAGCAGAGGGTTGGAGTCAGAGAAAATATTATGTGCAGTTGTTTAACCCACAGAAGCGTCTAACCTTTAATTATTGAGACACACAGAGTGTAAACTGGATAAACATACTTTGTGTTAACAAGTTCTGCAGAACTAAAAGTGCATCGAAGCACATTTTCTCCAGAAATCACCAGTTACTGCTGTAATAGTTGTATATAAAAGACTTTACTCTGCTTTTCTTTAAATGAGAAGTGGAATAGAGGCACAGGCATCAAAAACAAGCTGCATTTAACCCTTGTAATGTCCTCGGGATTTCCATACACCAAAAAAATGACCCCAGGACAACACAAGGGTAAAAAATGTCCTTGTATATTTTATTTTAAACAAAAGACAAATTATCCTCCAATTAGTTTCTGAAAATAAGTCTCCAAGCCATGACCAATAACTGTAAAGGTCACGGTTATTTTCAGGAGAATAATGACAGCATCGTTGCTCTTAATGGATTTCCCCTGTGGAGGCAACAATAGAGAAAGAAAAGTGTAAGATTACGTGTGCCTGTGCACAGACATGTGCTCGCGTGCTTGGAAAAAGGTACATTTCCATCCTTCAAGGGGACCTGGAGAGGTAAACATCATTAGTCTTTGAGACGTTTGATGGTCCAGCATAAAGCCACAAAGCAGCTCTCACCCACCTGTTTACAGACTTAATTAACAGGCAAACTTCAAGCTAGATGGAGGCTATGTCATCAGTGGAACCAGGCTGGGGGTCATGCTCTCATAGCTTCACTCTGGAAGAATTTAAGAGACCTTAAAGTCATAAAATATAACCTCCCAGAGAAGCAACCTACGCTGAGTATTGGCAGCATTAACAGTAACAGAACTTATTGGTCTTCTAATCAGAAAAGCTGAGGAGGCAAGCAGACCACGAGACAACGCGTACACGTTTGATTATGTTTCGTTTAGTTAGCAAAAGGTCAAAAGGTCCATTTTTATCTTTTTATCCACAGTAAGTGGAAACAGTCTCACTCGCTGTCACCGTGAAGGCTGATAGAAACAATGGCATTAATCAAAGGTGATTCTTATTTATATGAACCATTTTTCATAAAGGATTAAAGAGGACATGAAGAGAAAGGGCACTCTGAAATTAAACTATAGTTACATTATCAGGTTAACGAGGGAAATGTAATCAACATGTCTTTGCAGGAGGAGGAATTACTCTGTGCGAGGAAGCATGGCCTTTCTTTGGCTGCCGTCATAAAAAGTCTATTTTGAAGCTTTAGTTTGATGAATGTGACGGTCCCGCGTCTGTGACTCAGTGTTTTGAGTTTGTGGTTTCACTTTGGTTCTTGTTGTTTGTTATATTTCACTTTGTTTATTTCTCGGCTTCACTTTACTTCTATTTGAATTCTGGTTTCTTTGATCTTCTATGTGGTGTTTGAGTGTGTTAGGCTCTCGTGTAAGTGTTAGTCAGCGACTTCCTTCTGCTGTTTTTGCAGTCCTGTGTCTCTTCTGTTGTGTATTTAGTTGTATTCCTTGCCTGTGTCGTTACCTGGATTCTGTTCACCTGTGCCCAGCAGCGCTCGTGTCCTCTAACTGCCCTGTTGTGTAGATATAGTTGTGTCTTCCTCTGAGTCCTTGTCATAGTTTCCTTTCGTTGTTTTTCTGCCTGCATTGCTAATTTAAATGTTGTTTCAGTCTGACTCTGGGTCCTTTTCCTGTAATTTCTTAATTTTAGTGGTTAAAAAACTGTTAATCAGAGAAATCTGATAAATTAATAAATTTATGAGTAAATCAAAATGCTTAAAATGTTTCTGTGGCCCAAAGAAGATTTAACAAAGCCTTTAGTCTTCGAGGTGATCCATGTCTATCATCGTTTGCTGTGTCAAATTCTCCCATTGATTTCAATGCAAAGTGTTTGGAGTATTTCTTTGTTACCTTTTTAAAACAGAACATTTCGTACAAACACACAAATGCACACAGACACTGGACATTCATTAAATAAAAATGCATATTAACATAAATTTACTACAACAGTCAAAATAGGACTTAATGGGGAAAAAAGATTTGCATTAAAAAAAGAAGTTCTCCTACTTTAACGATTCGTTCGTCTCTCCACATCACTGCAGCGCAAAAGCTCTCTCAGCCATGTTTCAGTGATTATGCAGCTGCACTTTTCCAAAATAACCATCAAATAACCGTCTTGGGCTGAAGCAGTCTGCTGTCCAAACGTCTGCTCCGTCTTGATCTTACCTAAAAGTCTTTTGAAGATATTCCAAGAACACAGAGTTTAAGACCAAAAGGGATTTTTCATATTTAGTGTTTCTGACAAACATTTGAAATCTTTCCAAAAGTTCTGGATGTCTGGATATTCCCACAGCCAATGAAACAAAGCACCCTTTTCATTCAGGCATTTAGTGCACACATCTGACTTTTGTTGCCATGATGCCAGGTCTCTCTTGGAAATGAGATTTTTAATCTCAATGAGATTTTTACCTGGATAAATAAAGGACTAATAACATCTGAAACACTGGCAGAGACATGATGGGAGTTAAGTGCGTTCTCGTCAGCCACTTACTCTGAAGCTTAGTTTAGTTTTCTCAGTATTTAACTCATCCTGTAATCATTCATCAACATCTTTGTAGTGTTCCTCATGTACCACTTTATAGAAAGGCGGTGACATTTACACTGACAGCGCTGTGAACTCGTCAGTAACATTTGCAACTTACATTGTAGCAAAGCAACATTTTCTTTATTTTTCAAAACTAAACACAAAAATCAAACAGGCTAATGTTCAAACACGGTTTCACTGTTGTTCATGCAGCTTCAGAGGACGTGTCGCATGTCTCATCGTGGTGCTACATGCACTCATAAAAACAACAGAGATCAGTGGAATAACTGAACACATCTGACTGATGACATACACAGTAAATCACAACACGACCTCCTTTGAAAGAAAAGCAACAATTCTGAAATCAGCTCTGTCACGTGGACTTGGCCACACTCTCTCATCCATGTCAGAACAAATGTTCTCACTTGCCAAACATCTTGGAAAGAACCTTCAGGCGTGACGAATCCAGCCGGACTCTGGTCTGCTGTGATGTCCCTGCATGCCTCATCCACGGCCCGGAGAAGGGTCACGTGTTGATGCGGACGCCTACCATACACGTTCCACCTCAATGTGGAGAAAATTCCTCAATAAGGTCGAGGACAGCAGGAGCATCAGGGCGACTACACAGCAGCAGAGTGTGGATGGCTCTGAAACCATTGCCTGCACCAGCTGAGATTGGTGGGACATGAAAATGTCCCATTTAACAAGACGCACTGTGTTTCTAATGTAGCCGCACACGGTGATGTGTTGGGTACTTCCTCTTCCTGCTCCATGTTACAGTACTGCTACGTTGCTATGGAAACCACTCAATAATACTTGCGGCTGAAATGAATCATCAGTAACAAACTGGTGTGAGTGGATCTGAAATTTCCATGACCAAAAATGAAGTTAACATCAGCCAACATCTGAAGTGTAATATGTAAATAGTTTTTGGAAATGGTAACGCTTTGATGCTGAGTTGGATCTTTGACTTAGCTTCATGTTATCCGAGAAACTGGAAACCTGGTTCTGAAGCTAACGTAGGAAACAATTCTTACTACGGTACAACCAGTCCTGCAGCAGCTCTAAAACGTCTGGAAAGAGAAAACCAGGTGAAGCCGAGCTGCCAAATCATTGCTATCAGCCTTTCGCCCTCAGCTAGGACTACACCTGATGACCTGCTATTATGCAAACCTGCTGTTTAGCTACTTTTGTGCGGGCTAAAGGTCACAGACATTCTCATGTATACATGTGTTTTGTGGCATTCCTCTGAGCTGTGTTTTATTTCTTCAGCTCCTCTGGTTCGTCCTATCACTGCCCAGTCTCGACAGTTATGTATATAATAATAATAATAATAATAATAATAATAATAATAATAATAATAATAATAATGATGATGATGATAATAATAATGATGATGATGATGATAATAATAATGATGATGATAATAATAATAATAATAATAATAATAATGATGATAATAATAATAATAATGATGATGATAATAATAATGATGATAATAATAATAATAATAATAATAATAATAATGATGATGATAATAATAATGATGATGATGATGATAATAATAATAATGATGATAATAATAATAATAATAATAATAATAATAATGATGATGATAATAATAATGATGATGATGATGATAATAATAATGATGATGATAATAATAATAATAATAATAATAATAATGATAATAATAATAATAATGATGATAATAATAATAATAATGATGATGATAATAATAATGATGATGATAATAATAATAATAATAATGATAATAATAATAATAATAATAATAATAATAATGATGATGATAATAATAATAATAATAATAATAATAATAATAATAATACTTGGGGGATTTGGAGAGAGAGACTGATTCAGAGAAAATAAACAATCTTCTGAATTTCTTTGGTTCTGCACAAACACATCCACTCGTGCTCGTTCAAACGTGGCCATCTGATGGTCCAAACAACACGAGGGGGAGAATGACGTCACTACGCCATGTTTCACTAAAACACATGAAAGGACATCGACCTCTCAGCACCACTTTGCAAAGTTTGAAGCAGATCACAGAGTTGTCCAGGAAAGCAGTTCTTTGATTTAGCAGAGGAACCGGTCAGTAGGAAAGATCCACGGAGAAGAAGGGAATTAGAATAACAGCTACGGACAGAAATGCATGTAAGTGCAAAGAATCAGTCTTATTCTCCAAGACTCGATTTGCTGACAAAAGCAAACTGATTCTGTTGATAGGAGGACGACAGCCTGCTGTTCCTACTGAGAGCATCACGCTGTCATGAACACACCGGCTGGTCTCACTGCTGTTGGATGAATCCACGTGCTTTTAGCAGGACAATCGTAGAAAGCCTCTACAGGTTATTGGTTTTTAAATGTAGAAGATTTCCTCACACAATTGTTGGGTTTTTCTGTGTTTTTCATATTTACAGCAATCGTTTTAATATTTGGAAACCAGAAAAGCTCCGATCTGGAAAATCTTGGCTCCAGAAGATGCTCCGATTTCATCCCCGCTCATCATATTAAGTATACACACATTGTTCTTTTTAGGCCTGATTCCCACATGACCTTAATTTTGTTTGTATTTTGCCAAAAGTTTAAAATACAAACGCAGCCTCATTGATCATAAATTTTGCAAATCCTTCCAGAATTCACGCTCCCTTTGACAACCTCCACTTAGTCCTTCACAATGAATCTCGCGAGCCTTACTTCATCCCAGCTGCCCTCAGCCTCGTCCTTTGGCTTCACAGGTCAGGACGTGCACAGCTGCCTCTCTGCACCTCAGCTTTCATTGTCTTCCACTGACATCACAGAATTACTCACGGCGCACGTCTTTCATCATCATTTCAGTAATGATTATCATTATCATACTGCCATTAAGTTCTCTGTAACTGCATCATATTTGGCTGACTTCTTTCCCATCTTTAAGAAAAGGGATCACAGGAGGAGAGGAAAAAATGAAGGTTTGGGAGGCACAGAGGGATGTAGGGTGGAGGAGGAAGGAGAGGTGCCGGGGTTGGAAAACAATGTTCAAGTCGGAGCAACATATGCTGCTGTGGTCATATGTTACTTGGCCTTATTATCATGTAAATACTAATCAGATTTATTATCATCTGATTGTTGGCTCCCAGCAGACAAACACCAGTCCCAGTCTTTTTATGCGTGCTTTTATTGCCAGCTGCTACTTTGATTCTTTCCCCACCACCTCACTTTTGCCCTTTTGAGCTCTGAAGTTGTTTGAAGACATTACACACCACGTCTGCCACATGACCTCACGTCACAAGCTCTTTGTACAAGCAGGTAATGAGTGTGCTGTCTGAGCAGACCGGCCCCTCGGCGAGGCAGGAATGGTCGCCCCGGAGCAACGACGCTTATCATCGGGAACAACAGCCTGGAATGTGTCGGCACGGTTACAAACCTCCTTGTTTTCATAGCGCTGCTGTATGTTGGCGAGTGGGTGGGTCTCTGTGAGCTAAATGTTCATTGTTTCCTGCACATGCTGAACATACACTCACCAGACACTTTATTAGGTACAGCGTGCTATTGCCAGCCACAGCTGACCTCCTTCTGCTGTCATTGGACTGAGATCTGTAAGAAGTCAGTGTCATGTCGGAGAAACCAGTTTGTGAAACGGTGCATTACTCACCTACACTCAGGTAGGCCGTGGTAATGATGAGTGATTCAATGATGCTCAGTAGAAGGGAACAAAGTGTGCTCATCCCCCATCCCATTACGCCACCAGGCAGGATGGATCCCTGCTTTCATGGTGTTTATGCCAAATCCGGACACCTCCATCCAAATGTTGCAGCAGATTCGCCTTTTCCAGTCTTCTATAGTCAGCTTTGGTGAGGCGGTGCAAATCGTAGCCTCAGTTCCTGCCCTTAGCTGCACCTGCTGTGATCTTCTGCTGTGGCTCTTTTGCAAACCGTGTTTAAAGTGATCGAGTGAAGCAGTTTGACCATTCTTCTCTGACCTCTGACCTCTAGCATTAACAATGCATTTTCAGTCAGAAAACTGCCATGCAATGCATATTTCCCCCTTCTCAGCGTATTCTCTGTAAACCTTTAAGATGATTATGTGGGAAGGTCCCACAGAGCGCCGGTGAGGTCGGCTGCCGTCACGACTGCTCCGACCACTTTTTCTTTGTTTTTTAAGTTAGTTTTCAGCGTTTCTAAATCGGCAAAATCATCACCATTGGGTACATTAGGTATGACAGTGACACTCTTGTTTCTATTGGTATACAATGTACTCACAATTCGAAGTTTTTAACTCCGGATCCGAGCTGGCCGAGTGAGATCTCGAGGGAGAACAAAGGGAAGCGGCGGCGGCCTAGAGGGAAGCGAGCCGGCGTCAGGAACAGGCTGAGAGCTCGTGCACACCGCACACCTCTGCCTAGCATCCTGCTCGCCAACGTCCAGTCACTGGAGAACAAGCTTGACGACCTCAGGGCCAGGATAAAGTTCCAGAGAGACATTCGGGACTGCAATCTCCTCTGCTTCACCGAGACATGGCTGAACCCAGCGGTGCCAGACCACGCCATCCAGCCGGCCGAGTTCTTCTCGGTTCACCGCATGGACAGGACACGGGACTCGGGGAAGTCAAGGGGAGGCGGCGTGTGTTTAATGGTGAACAACAACTGGTGCAACAGTGCGAACGTTGTTCCTCTCACACGCTCCTGCACACCAAATCTGGAACTACTGTCCATCATGTGTCGTCCTTTTTATCTACCTCGAGAATTTACATCGGTCATTGTAAGTGCCGTTTATATTCCACCACAAGCGGACACGGTCACCGCCTTATGCGAGCTGCATGAGGCACTCACACAGCACCAGACACAACACCGGGACGCTGCGCTTATTGTGACGGGGGACTTTAATAGCGCCAACCTCAAACGCGCAGCGCCGAACTTTTATCAACACATCACCTGCCCCACCAGGGGTGAAAGGACACTGGACCACTGCTACACTACGGTCAAGGACGGCTACAAGGCACAATCCCGCCCCCCGTTTGGCAAATCTGATCACGCCGCCATCTTCCTCATGCCAAAATACAAACAAAGGCTGAAACAGGAAGTTCCGGTTCAGAGGAAGGTCGCGCGCTGGACGGATCAATCGGTGGCCGCGTTAAAGGACGCACTCGATGACGCAGACTGGGGCATGTTCAGAAACAGCTCCGACGATGACGTCAACGTGTTTACGGAAGCGGTTGTGGGATTCATCGGGAAACTAGCGGATGATACCGTGGAGACAAAGACTATCACAACGTTTCCCAACCAGAAGCCGTGGGTGGATAAAACCATCCGCGACGCTCTGAGATCCCGCACCGCTGCCTACAACACGGGACTCATGACGGGGGACATGGACCCGTACAAAGCCGCGTCATATAACGTGCGGAGGGCGGTGAAAGAGGCGAAGCAGCGCTACGGGAGGAAACTAGAGTCACAACTCCAACAGAGTGACTCTAGGAGCCTGTGGCGGGGACTAAGGACAATAACGGACTATAAAGCACCAACAACCGGTATGACGAACGCGGCCGTGACTCTGGCAGACGAGCTGAACACTTTCTATGCTCGCTTCGAGGCTGCAGCTAAGGTCTCCAACAATGCTAGTGTTGGCGGCGCTAACGGCTGCAGACAGGAAGATACTGCCAGCACCGGAAACGTGCTCGTCATCTCCGAGCATGAAGTAAGGAGAGCCTTCAAGAGAGTGAACACCAGGAAAGCAGCAGGACCAGACGGCATCCCAGGTCGTATCCTAAGAGACTGCGCATACCAGCTAGCTCCTGTGTTCACTGAGATATTCAACATCTCTTTATCTCAGTCGGTGATCCCCACATGCTTCAAAGAGTCCATCATTGTTCCTGTCCCGAAGAAACCCCACCCTGCTTCTCTCAATGACTATCGCCCTGTAGCCCTCACCTCAGTAGTGATGAAGTGCTTTGAACGCCTGGTCAGAGACTTCATCATTTCTTCACTACCAGACACACTGGACCCACTACAGTTCGCTTACCGTCCAAATCGTTCCACAGACGATGCCATCTCTCATCTCCTCCACACATCACTCACTCACTTGGACACTAGAAGGGGGAATTATGTTAAAATGCTCTTCATAGACTACAGCTCTGCATTTAACACCATAATTCCCTCCACACTCACCACCAAGCTGGAGCATCTGGGACTCAGCTCATCTATGTGTCAGTGGATCTCCAACTTCCTAACTGGCAGACCACAGGCAGTAAGGATGGGCGGACATGTCTCAGCCTCCACCACTCTCAGCACTGGAGCCCCCCAGGGGTGTGTTCTGAGCCCCCTGCTGTACTCTTTGTACACATATGACTGTGTGGCCACTACCAGCTCCACCACCATCATCAAGTTTGCTGACGACACCGTCGTGGTGGGCCTGATCTCTGATAAGAACGAGACGGCCTACCTGAAGGAGATTAGGAATCTGGAGAACTGGTGCCAGAGGAACAACCTCCTTCTAAACGTCAGTAAGACAAAGGAGCTGATAGTGGACTTCAGCACTAAGCAGGAGAGGAACTACCAGACCCCCGTCATCAACGAGTGCCCAGTGGAGAGAGTGGACAGCTTCAAATACCTCGGAGTTCACATCACGCAGGACCTGTCATGGTCCTGTCACATCAACACCGTGGTGAAAAAGGCCCGACAGCGTCTCTACCACCTCAGACGCTTGAGAGACTTCCAACTGCCCTCCAAGGTGCTCAGGAACTTTTACTCGTGCACCATAGAGAGCATCCTGACGGGAAACATCTTAACCTGGTTCGGGAACAGCACCATGCAGGACAGACGAGCTCTACAGAGGGTTGTGCGGTCAGCTGAGCGCACCATCCGCTCCGAGCTCCCTGACCTGCACTCAATCTACAGCAGGCGGTGCTGGACCAAGGCCAGGAAGATGGTGAAGGACCTCAGCCATCCCAACAACAGACTGTTCTCTCTGTTGAGGTCAGGAAAGCGATTCCGCTCCCTGAAGACCAACACAGAGAGACTGAGGAGGAGCTTCTTCCCGCAGGCGATACGGTCTCTCAATCACACCACCACACAGTACTGACCCACACATATGGTTCTTACACACACACTGGACTTTCTGGACTTTGGTTTTGCACAACACTGGTCACTATATTCTTCATTTCCGGTTAATACTTGTACAGCTGCTGTTATTGTGTATATATTTATTTATATTTCTTCATACATTCTTATATAGTTCTATATTGTGTATTTTGTTGTACAGTTATTTTATTTTCAACTTTAATTTATATATTTTATCTTATTCTTTCCCAGTTACATTTACCCTTCATTCTAATTTGTGTTGTACAGTTATTTCATTTTTAACCTTAATTTATATTTTATTCCTTCCTAGTTAAATTTACCCTTTTTAATTTTTCATATTTATTTCCTATCTTATTCATAGCCTTTTCCTTTTTTGTTTTCTTTAGGTCACGAGCAGTTGTCCAAGCATTTCACTACATATCGTACTGTGTATGACTGTGTACGTGACAAATAAAATTTGAATTTGAATTTTGATTTATGAAATTCCCAGACCAGCCAGTCTGCTGCCAGCAATCATGTTTCAGAGTCACTGAAATCACCTGTCTTAAAGCCTTCCTCCCATTGGATACACAGCTTCTGGCTATTAAAGAAATCAATGCAAGTGACATGTGCTTCCCAGTTTTCAACCACACGACTCACGCAGCTCTCGTTAGCTCATTTCTCTTACAGGCTGGCTTCAGTCTGTTACACATCATGTTTTTATCATCCGAGTAATCCTGAGACATTGTCAAAATATATCTAAACTAATTAAAGAGTAGTATATATCATTTTAATAGACAGCTGGATCATTTCATAAAATGTTATTCCCACGGAGCTGATACTAACATATCTGAGATGTAAACAGATAGAAACACAGCAGCTTTAAGTAAATCACCATTAAGAGACAACACATTACGTCGCATGGTTTACATGCGGTTTGGTAGGA
Source organism: Aulonocara stuartgranti (assembly GCF_965226115.1). Classification (NCBI taxonomy): domain Eukaryota; kingdom Metazoa; phylum Chordata; class Actinopteri; order Cichliformes; family Cichlidae; genus Aulonocara; species Aulonocara stuartgranti. The sequence goes on along the minus strand of NC_138958.1, from coordinate 928,642 downwards.
GCTACAAATGTTATCTCTAAAGCTTCGTAAATCTGTAGCGCGAGTGGATTTTGGCACCGGCGCCTCTTTCCATTGTGAAATTGAACCGTACGTCATGTCGTATAAAAGCCCGACAGCGTGCACGAACAGCATATGTTACATTTCAGGCTGAATACCACCACAGCACTACGTGAGCCCACAGCTGTGTCTTGCGCAGCTGGCTGCTTCCTTGAACTTGCCTGCAATCTCTGCTGAGGTCTTGTATCAACAAAACTTGGATTTTTTAAAACACAGTAAAACCTCACAGCTCCCAGAGAAAAGCCTGAAGTGACTCGTTTGGATTTTCCTCTTTTTGTCTGTCTGTCTTCCCCACTCATGTCTTTGATTGTTATCAGTCACATGTACATCGCTGCATTAAACCTACAATAGATGATCCATTGGCCACTTGTGGGCAGCAGAAACAAGCTAAGATCTCAGCATTTTGTTCCTTTTAAAGGGACAGTTCACAAAGAAATAAACACACACACGGTTTTCTTCTGGCCTGTTGTGTTACTTATAAATCAACACCAGTTGCTTTGGTGTTGCTTCTGTGTTGTTGTGCATTTTGTTGTCTGCTAGCTCTTAAAACTACAGTCTTACTATATGGTGCTTTTATGTTTTTGAGGTTTGGCATCACACTGCATGCATTCTTGGACTAAAGTGGGTTTTACTTGTCTAAACTGCACCTTGCTGCGAGCTGTTCTGCTTCCAGCTCCTGTCCCTTTAAGGCCACCCTCTGGATGGATAAACAGCACTACAAGCTAACATGTTGATTTGATTTTGGGGTGAACTGTCCCTTTAAGCACATATGGCAAACCTGTCAGCAAGCAGGAAATTAGCATTCAGATGGTCACATAGTGAATGCCACTTCAGTGTTTGATCTCTCCGAGCTCTGTGGGGTTTGTTTGTTTTCACATCTCTGCTCCTGAATAATATTTCAGACTCTTTAGCTGCGTAATGCTCCACTCTGGCACTGCTGTTTGCATGAACTCTGCCATTTGATATGTTGTTATGATAAAAAAATATGAGCTAAAGTTGCTTAATCTCTCCTTTCCTTTTCTTTGTATGCACTAATTCTAGCTTCTTATCACCTCCCCACGGTCCTATCTTCATGCCTCCACTCTCCTGGGCTCCTGACCCCCGCTGGCTATGAAACTTGACTGATCCCACTCAGGAATTTGCCCTATATCACAAGAGCTGGGGCCCACTGGAGAAGTGAATCACATGAGCATTTTGTAGGTATAATGAAGATGGACGGGCTGCAGAGAGCGCTGACAGTACGAGTCACATTCCTCAGGCTGCTTCTCACTCACACATCCCCACATCACTGTGGTATGCTTTACTGAACTCTAACATTACTGAGCTTAATCCTCATTTATTCAGTGTATACAAACTTTTCCTCTTCGATATGTAGAAAAAGACACAAACATACTTCAGTTATGCCATCTTATTAGCACGATCCTGCGTGGACCCTGATTGAGAGGAAAGAGGCCGACACTCTTTCCACACTATTTCTTCATCTGTGAAGGGAAAACACGACCCTGCTTTTGACAAGTGTGTGCACTTATGCTTGCTTTCTGTTAATTAGCTCTCGATGTCTGCCTGCATGTGGAGTTTTATTTGGTGACGCAGAGTAAAGTTTGCTAATCAAGTCAAACACTGCGCTGCTGTGGTGGAGGCTTTCAAAAATGTGCAGAACAATCAAACCACCAGCTTCCATTGGTTTCCTCACTAAGACCACACACAGCTTCGGTGTCATGTCTCTGCTTCTTTTCCTTCTGATTAACATTACAGGAAGCTTTGGGAAAATGTGATGCCAAGGTTTGCTGTTTATTCAGGATATATATTAAAAGTGTTTTTCACAGCTTTGAAAAAGCATGAATTCAAAGAACCACAAAAATGGTGAACTGGCAGCTGAGCAACATCTCTCAAGAGTTCAACAAGTCTATTACTGACATGAGCAGACACACAAAGCACCAAATATTGACTCTTTCTTAGCCCGTCTTTCTTTAGCGCTGGGCTGGCAGAGCAAACAGCTGGACTGCCACAGCACTGTCTTTCATCCTAACAACCCCTTGTGTCCCACCCCCGGGCCTCTGTCTGCTTGTACACCTACAGCACTGCTTTCTCCATGTGGGGGGCCCACATCACTTCAAAGCGCCCTGTGTTGGAGCTCCAGTTGGGTGACAAACAGCTATAGCCCAGCTGAGCAGGATCACACTTGTCAGAGCAAAGGAAACACATGTTGGAGAGTGGCTATGGCTAGAGTGGCTACTTGTGGTTTGGACCAAGGGAGTCACTGAATACGATTGCATGTCCTTACACTCAAACATAAAGATAAAAGCAGAACGTGCATTTATGCTTACAGCCTTTGCCTTAAAAGAGAAACCATGTTTGGCAGATGTGCAAAGGAAGATTCTCAGATCTTTGTAAAAAGAAAGAAAATACAAGCAGCAAGCTCATGGAGCCAATAAATAATTTAATAAATATCATATTTTCCGCACTATAAGATGCACTTAAAATCCTTAAAATTTCTCAGAAATCGACAGTGCACCTTATGTATGAATTCTAGTTGTGCTTACTGACCTCGAACCGATTTTATGTGCTACACGGTGCTCAAACATCTGTCAAAAATGTTTTAGTACGACTTTGCTAAGCTACGAAGCCGCACCGCTGGATGGATTGTTGGAGCATTACAGCTACCGTAGTCAGGAGCCGCGCGGAGTAATCTGGGTCCTAAACTCCGTCATTTCAGGTCACAAAGTCAAGCGAACACTGCAGCATCACTGAGAGTTACAAACTGTCCAAATTCTTTCATCTTTAATAAAATAATCAGCGTTGTAACAATTAAGTTTAACATCCAGACATCCATGAAAACAGAATTTATTAAATTTAACAGTTAGAAGTTAGCAGGAAGTTGGCTCGCTAGCTTCCACCTAAACATGATATAGCATGTTCTGACTGAGAGATTTCTGAAACAAATTCAAACGTACAGCTCTGCTATCACTTCCAACATAAATGAAGACAGAAAACTAAACAGCAGTGACGTTTGTAGGGTTACTGAAGTTGGGCTAGCTGCTATGTAATGATTTGCTATGTGATCGCTAGCTACACAGCTATATTAGCATAGCATAAACACAGCGAAGCTGGAGGATGAACGCTAACTTTTTTCCCCTCGATAAAAGTTAACGTGAGGGTTCCCGATGGTTAGGGACAAATGCAATCGCATGGCAGGATGCTGTAAACGGACCAAACTTCAGTCAGGAGAACAGCTGAGATCATCCATCCACAATACGAGGTTAGTCATTAATATACTGCAACAACATGGGAATAGAGCAGCTGCAGAGAATTCAACATTCATAAATCAACGGTACAGAAGTGGAGGAAGCAAGAAGAATGAGTTGAGTAAAGTCTGACTTATCTGACTGTTTTAATGTGCCTTATAATCTGGTGCGCCTTATGGTCCGAAAAATGCGGTAAGTATATAGGTCTGTCTTTCCTAGCGTCTTCCCAGCATGGGGTCCGCTGCGTGGCTCTTTCTTCTCCATTTGGATCGATCTTGGGTGTACTCTGGGGCAAGATCCACTCGGTGATTGCATCCATCCTTCGTTTGGTCTTCCTCACGGTCGGCGGCCTCCAGGGTCGAGTCAGAGGGCTGTTCTTGACACTGAATTCTCCTCACTGCGCATACGTGTCCATGACGTGCCCATACCACCATAGGCGCACTTCCCTCATCTTCTTTGTGATTGGGGCAACTCCTAGTCATTTTCAAACAGCTTCATTCGTCACACGATCCAGGAGGGTGAAGCCCACCATCCACCTGACTGTCTTCTTTTCCACAGCATTGAGGATCTGCTCGTGTTTCGTGGTGGCTGGCCAGCGTTCTGCTCCATACAGGGCCACCGGCCATATGACTGTCTTCTGGATCTTAGCTTTGAGGTGTTCAGGCATCCTCTTATCACACAGGATGCTGGTGGATTCGTGCTATTTAGCCATGCTGTGTTGATTCGTGAGCGCACATCTGGAAGCGTCTCGCCATCCACCGGGACCAGGGACCCGAGGTATTTGGGTGGTCTTCTTTAACTCCTGCCCGTCGATCTGGATCGATCCCAGAGTCTGAGGAGCACATGCTAAAATAAATAAATAGATAAATTACTTCATTATTAAATTAAAGAAATGCCACCACAGAGTTGCAGTTCATTGAATGGCCACTTGAGGGTGTCTCCAAGAGCAACTCAACCTTTACAGCAGACGTACTGTATGTCATTATGTTTGTGCGTTAGTGTGGCAAAAGGAAATGACCATCATAATAAATATTATTATATATTATATTATATATTATTATATTATTATTAAAAGCTGTTCTGCATAGCTCATTTTTGTTGTAGCTGCTAGGCTTCACCCTTACCTGGTTTAAGACACTAAACTGGACTTTGCACACACGCAAATATTTATATTTCCAATTTTTTTGTACATAGTTCCTGATTTTCAGAGTTGATCCCAAGTATCGAACTTGCACCTAGTAGCTGTTCACTCTCAACATGAGGTCCAAAGAGATGTTGATGCTGATGTGGAGGTAAAAGACCAAAATAGAGAGACAACAACAACATGACAATCTTCAAAAGAAGAAACAAACTGACCAGCTCAGCCTCGGTGAAAGACCACAAAAAACAACTGGTGGATAAACAGAGCTCTTTCTTTGGTTTATAAAAACTCTGTCACAACATCGAGTCATGAACACTCTTAACGATGTGGGTGTATTATTGTGGATTTTGGTCCAGGCCTACAGCGCTTTAATGTAACGTTTTTCCCCGTTATGTATTCAAAAGTGGGATTTCAAATGTAATGCATACTTGTGAATGTACATTTTAGCGTAACGCACAAAATGTCAAACTGAGAACATTGTGGACCGCATACAGCCCAGTTTGATCCTACGTGGGCCAGACAAGTGAAACTACTGTTAGAAGCCTCTAAAGTGTTTCTCACCTCGTTTAACTCCACATTTAATCCCTGAGATGTCCTTAGAAGATTAAGTGTAATTTCAACAATATGTCTCAGTGTTTCCACATTATAAAGAAATGCTGTGGTGTCTGAAACCTTCAGCTTGGCTCTTTGGGCCTTGACTAAGAAATGAAAAAAAAGAAAGTACAGAAAAGCACTGGCAGCTCGTTATCTGCACTTTCCTTTGTTAATCTGAAGAAGATGTCCCGTTTTTCTTTTTAAAAAAAGTGCAGTGACTTTCTGGAATAACCTTTTTAGTAAAACACTAACAGTAAGAAAGCACCTTGATCTCTCTCATCCAAAATTTCTCCTTCTTTGCAATTTTAACAACCTTCTCGTGAGCTCGACCGTTTCAGTTTCCACTGGTATCTATTCGGCTCAGCTCAGCTTGACTCTGTTTTTAGGGTTTCCCAGTAGGCGGTAGTAGCTGGTACCGCATCAGCAGACAAAAAGCCATACACTGAGCAGCAGGTATGTGACGTAAGACGACAGTATGTGATCTGGACTGACCAAAGAACAAAGAGGAAGAAAATCAATCCCCCATCTCCCTCTGCTGTGAAGCAACACCACTAATCCCCGAATGAAGGTGCAGAAATTAGAAAGTGAGCTAACTAGCTTCTAAAACACTGTGTACATTAGCAAAGCATCGGCAGATGAGAGAGATGGGAAGTACTCTCAGATGTAGTAAACACAGCTGGTCACCTGATGCTTTAAGCCCAAGCTAAGCGACTTTGGGTCGCTCGCATATTCACGACGGGGTCATGACAGTGGGTAGCTCTGCATGTTGGATTTGGCAGATTTTTCAGCGGATGCTCTTCCTGAGGCAACACTGAAAGGATTTGTGCCTCCTCCTGGGATAACCCCTGGATCTTTTCCCTGTTAGGTGAACGTGTAAACCCTACACGGCGGAGCCATTACTAACAATTTGCCCATGTAGTCTTGTGTTCACACAAAGTTCATGCAAACACATTATGTGTCACAACCATTTGTCTAAATTAGAAGTTTTTGAGTGTGAAAATCAACTCATCACCTCTTTAGATCTCACCCCCCCAACCCAACCCCTTTATTTGGTTTGTGCTTGGGTGGTCTATTGATACGCAGCTTTAGAGGGTCTCACATGTCTTACAGTAATGAAAGTTTGACCCTAAACAAATGTTTCGCAGACGGTCACGGGGTACAACAGGATTTGCTTGTGTCAATTTAGGGTCAGGCCTTCAGTTTCCCATAAAGAGGATAAGAGAGGCATTTTCTCGGATTGTTGTATCAGAACGTATACTGTATATGCTTTTCTTTCTCTTATTGTTAGCACAGTCCTCGGTGCCCGTACCCACACCCCATTCTTTATTGTTTTAGTTAGTTTCTTTCAGGCGTACAATAAAGATCTGTCCCACTGCTCCTTTGTCTTCAGCTCTGTGACTCACGTTAAAACATTTTCCAAAAACAAGACACAACCGCGAGATAACAGAAGGTCCGGCTGGATGGAAGGAATGCTGACAGACAGGTAGCTTTTAAGAGGAGTTTCCAAGCGCTCCCTGCCATGTAGGAGGCTGGTTCTTCCTGGACATCCTGTTCTCCCATTTGTCCGGTACACCTGCTCTCTGGAGTAAAGAGTTCACGGGGGTTTCACACTCATAAAAGGATTTTTGTGGCTTTTCCAACCCATAAATTGACCAGAACACACACTTAGCCTTCTAAGGTATGCATGTATATGTGTGTGTGTGTGTGTTTGTGCACATATACTACGAGACAAACACATGGACAAATGTACACATGTGTTATTGTGTGCAGAAAAACGTGAGAGAAAGCAGACTGATACTAAATTACATGTGCTGTGTGTTTGGGGGGGCTGCAGCTCCGTTTGTCTGCTAATCAGAAGGCTCGGTTCTTCTGCAGGAGTGAAGCTAGCATGCTAGGCTGCCACTAAAACAACACAGCCTTCCTCTATGATCCTGAAGTGTTCAGCACAGTAATGCATTGGTAGTCTGTAGGTATCTGCATGTTGTAGCTGTCTACTGTCACATGTGGGCTGCTTCTTCTTTGCTTTAGACCTTCTGCTGCCATCAATCCTGCTTTCTCCAAATCTTCCTCCAAAAGCCAATACATCTGTCTGTTTTGTTGATGCGAACAGTTTGGACGTCACAACAATCCACCAACGCTTTAGAGTAACAACATGTTACAGCGGGGCACGACTCACTGTTTTGTAATTGACACTCTTTGCATAATTTGTTTAATTTTTATTTTTACTGCTATAGATTCTTGTCAGGAGCATTTAATGCAATCATGTTGTGTAAAATCGTTTTTGGGGGTGAAGAAGTACAGAAGGATGTAGAGCAAAGTTCACAGCAAAAAACAAAAAAAGCAGAATTACAACATCAGGGTTGAAGAACCAGCACGTGTAAAACAATGTTGTCATAAAGTCATGTGAATTACAATGAGCACAGCTTTTTCTAGACTTCAGCACATTTTTATCTGCATGTGCAAATTACTGCTCCGCCGAATCCAGATGACAAGTTTATGACATGCTAAAGTGCAAACATTTTAAGAAGCGGGGAGGATTACATATCAAATCTATTATACTGAGGTTCTACTCGACACATGCTTTCAGAACCCAGACTCCATTTCCTAGCACGCCGCTGCAGCCCTTCCCCCAATCCAACAGCCGGCGAGAGGGGGAGAAGGGCTAATGTTCATTTTTCACCATTTTCCTTTTTAACTCGGTGGCATAAATCATTTGGGAGGACCACACCTCAATATGAAATGCTCTATACTGACCGCAGAGGCTGGAGGAAAAGTCTTGGAAGCTTTTATTAAAAAACTATTCACTTTGAATAGTTTTACAGTAAAACTGGTTACATCAAGTCCTGAATCTGAGGCAGTAGATGTAGGAAACTTTAAACAGCAAATGCTTAAACACCAAAAAGAAAATCATGAAAATCATGAATCACAGTAGTGTGGACAACATGTGGTTTGTATGAGAACACTGAAATGAGTATTTTCACATCTAAATATGAGAATCTCCATCCAGTGACTGGGATCTATGAATGTCTGTCCTGCAGTAAGGTTGCGTCTGTTTGATGGAGGTTGAAGTTAGATGAGAGGATCAATCAAATTCTCATGTATGAGATCAGCAAATGCAACAACCTCAGTTTCTGGGGTATCACATTTGACTGCAAGGTGACTGGACGGGTTGACTGATGAGAGGCAAACTGTCTCCAAACAACTGGGGTCCATCTTTGACAACAGCTGCAACTGGTCTCTTTGCAAATTTAACAAATGTGGACTTTATTAACATTACAGCAGCACAAGAGTCAGATAGAATTAGAATTAGAGATAAATTAAAATTAAAAATAGAAAAAAGAAGAAAAACTGCCAAAAATGGAGAATTAGGAAAGTACTTTGTATTATGTACAAATAGCGCTGTATACAGTAAAATATACTACAAGAAATCTCCCGATCTGATTATACCCTTATATAAAAACGAGGTTGTCTGTGTCATTTTGCAATTAAATCCTGCAGCAACTATTTGGCAATTTGTGGAGGAATTTATGACTGGACTGTGACTATAAGAAATTTATGTGAAATTCAGTGAATTTCTTTTGTATTTAGACAGCAACATTTCTGTGACTTTTATCACAGTTAACTGCTGCATTATTACAAACAGATTGCATTTTGCACAAACCACAGTCACTTTGAAGACTACAGTGATCATCGGTCTTTGAAGCAAGTGCAACAAGATCGCATGTTCAATGCAATAATTTTATTTGTCTCCAAACGGGTCATCTAACAAGTCTATGGTCGACTTCTTTTGTAGAGTAAAATTTGGCTTTTGTTTCTCTTAAATTTCAAAACTAATTAGCAGATGTATGACACTCCCATTCAGTCTATGGATGCAGCTTGCTAACCAAGCTAGCCAGTGTTAGCTGATAGCATAGCATTCCACTGTCTTATTTCCACATGTGGTCAATGAAAGATCCAAAAAAACAAAACTGCAGTGGTGCAAACGTCCAAAGCTTCAAAACATGAAGTCAGTGACAAGTGTTTCCCATATTTCCTTTTTTTTTAGTTTGTCTTCTAAGCTAAGCTAACATGTTGCTAACTGTAGCCTCATATTTAACAGCCAGCAGTGTCTAGCTTGTAACGTCTTGATGCATTCTCAATCATCCAGGTAAGTAAATGAGAAACGTTTCATCACTCATCCAAGTGACTTCTTCTCCCACAAAACGCTACGTCCAGATGAACAGAATCAACTTTTGGAGACGTAGCTTGTAACTTAACTTGAAAGTAAATGTGCGTATTTTCACAAAGTTTCCCAATTTGATTTTAACCTGAGTTAAGCTGCTTATGCTGCGCGTTCTTAGAAAGCTTGGTCTCTTTCATTTTTAAGGCTAAAATGCATATGCATCTCCATGAAGCCATAATGTGCACGAGGCTGGTCAGGAAAACTCCAGCACTCGGCTGCCTCCCCCTTTTGCAGCCAACTTTACAGTTGGAACAAGAAATGACCTCACCTCATCCAAGTCTCGTTCCCCCAAGGTTTGAACAGGAAATAGGGAGAACACTACCCCCGCCCAGCTCCTCGCACCCATTACAGCGCTCTCAGAGAGAGAGAAACCCAACATTACAGGCGAAACTCAAAAATGAAAGATGGTTTTTGAAAAATACAGGCCTGTCTGAGGCCGTGAGGCATATAATGCTTGAAACGTGAGCGAACATGAGATAAACATTTTGTTGTAACGGCTGTTGTGAGTTTTGTGGATTCCAGCCGTTGTTTGGATTCCTCTGAGAGGGAATGTTTTATGCTCCTTTGAAAATACAAAAGGAGTTGCACACATCTGAAAGCCATTAGCCCCTCAAACTGTTAGCAAGCAGTCTGAGGATTCTTTCCGCTCTCGTGGACTCTCGCTCCAGTTCTCTCTTTGCTTCTTTTCTCTTTACATTTCTTTCTTTCACGTTTGCAACCTCTGCCTTTTGCAGTTACAGGGATTGTGGAATTTCACTGCTCTTATCCAAAATGTTTTACTCCGTGGACCCCTTGAAACCAAATTCTTCCACGCTCCATCTGTCTCATACACAACAGCCTTTCTTCATTTCTAGCCCCGCTGTATTCTTGAAGAGTCATTTTACCATGGCCAAGCAGGCTTTGGAGGCTTGCAGTGTGCTCTGTCACTTGGGAGCAGCATCACGTGTATACCCGCCTCTTTCTGCTCCTGGTTCGCACACAAAGCAGGGTGGGGACATGTGAAGCAGGTCTTCCCTCCTCCTCCTCCTCCTCCTCTGTAGCCTAACCTTGTCTAAACGGACCAATGTGTTTCTGTGCTCTTTTATTAGATCACGTATTCGCATCCCCCCACCCGAACACTGACATCTTTTGTCTCTGCCCGTGTAATACTTTGAAGTTTGACATTCCTCTCCCACTGCATCACTGGGGCAACACAGCTGCGCGAGGCAGAGCCGAGAAAAGCAACGCTCCAGGTGAGACGAGGCGAGTGAGGCTTGCCTCGTGAGCAAACGATGGAAGAAAGAACGGCGGAAGAAGAGGTAAGAGGAAAAACATTTGAGATGCAGTAAGACTGTGTGTCTGTCAAATTCTGAACGAGTTTGTGTGTCTTTCTGTGCAATAATCATATTTTTACCCAGCCAGAGAAAAAACCACAAGTGGGACCGCAAGTTCCCCTGCTGGGAAACCACAAACCCCAAGATCATGATGACACCAACCTTTTAACCCAGACATCATCCTTGAAAACCCTCAGCCCCACCCTAACACCCAAACATATATCACGTGTGCACACAGATACACACATCTCCATGCTCCCGTCCCCCCAGGGTCACCGCTCTGCTATGACCACTGTGATGTCTCCATATGAACATAATGCAAAGTGTGACAGTCAGCGATGCACTCGAACAAGTTCTGAAATTCTTTCACTGTGTGAGGACTTTGACTTTCCGGTAATCGTGATTAAACTCGGAAAGAGCAATCAGAGCGGTCATGATCCTGCATCCTGTGTCTTTATTGAAGACACAGGATGCATAAACACTTATTCCGTCTCATCATGTATGGCACATGTGCAAACACTTTATTAAGGTTAGTATTCATCGTCCTAGTGTTACCCCGTGCTCTGAAAGTGGTCTGCTGGCAGCTTAGTTCTAACTCTCAACACTGAGCTGAACATCGGCCTGAAGCATAATTCAACTGGGTCTCCAGGAGGTCTTCTAACGTCCCTCCTCTCTCATTCCTTCTGTGACCCAGAAATCGCTCTCGGCACACAGTAGGCACCATAATAGGCACAGACAGAGATGAGAACAGGCCTGTTGGTGGACAGGTACTCCCTTTGGAGAGGTCTCCTCACCTGTGGCGTATATGCCTCAATTAATTTGAATATCGTTAGCTTCATAGCATAATTGCCTAAGTCATTTGACTAAGTCAATGACTTAGGCAATTATGCTATGAAGCTAACGATATAAATGGACACCTTAAAGTTTAATTGGTAGGAATCATAAAAAACTGCAGCAGCTCTGCCACGAACAACCTTTTAAACTGATGCTTTAAAATTACAGCTCTGTAGCAAGAGCATCTCCTTTACTTAAATACCTGTTGCCTTGAAGTCCCGCACTCATATCCTAGATAAGAGGACTAGGATGAGTCGAGGAAAGGTATCAAGGATGTGCCAACTGAGAGGTTAGAAGAGGAGCAAACAGCTCATAAAAGTCTGTTTTTCTTTTTTTCTTCCTATTCTGACATGTTTCAAATCATCAGATGTTATTATGAGCCATGCGTTTGTATTCTGAAGAGCACTTGGGTTATACAGGAGGACAGCGATGTGAAATACACAGACAAGTTCATCTGTGAACGGCTTAAAAGAAGAAAATGAAGGTTATGGAGTGGACTAGTCACAGTGCAGACTTCAGTAGGACCTCTAACAGGACATTCATGCTGGAAAAGCCTCCAGAGTGGCCGAATTAAAACAGCTCTGCGAAACAGAGTGGAGCCAAAATTCCTCCACAGTGATGTAAAAGACTCGTTGCCAGCAAACGCTTGATTGTAGTTCTTGCTGCCAAGAGTGGCACAACCAGCTATTAGGTTTGGGGGGGTCAATTACTTTTCCACACAGAGCCAGGTAGGTTTGGATAGTTTTGTTTCTCTTTAATAAATAAAGTCATCATTTTAAAAATGCATTTTTGTATTTATTCGGGTTATTTATGTCAAATATTAATATTAGTTTGATGGTTTGAAACCTAGAAGTGTCACAAACATGCAAATACAAGGCAAACATGCTTGTTCACTGTGTGTGCACTGTGCCTGCAGGAACCTCTGAACTAATATGTTTTAGATGATAATGGGAATTTAAACTTTGTGAATGTTAACTGTTAGTTACCCAGTCGTACAGAGTAATAATACATAGCTTTGGTAAGATCACTCGTCCTGCGTGTGCACCAGTTTACCTCTATGGGCAGCAGTGCAGTACAGACTAATTCTGAATGAGAGGAAAGTGATTTGGCTCGGTAACGGCTCTCCTGGCTGGGATTAAAGATGATCTAAAAGCCTCCATCACGCACTGGTGGTCTCTAATGGTTCTTTCTTTTAGCACTGGGAGAGAATTCAGCCAGTACACAAGTGCAGGTGAAAGTAATTCCTTTGAGTTTACACAGTCATAGAGACACTGCTGAGTCTGTGAGTGATGATCAAAGCTGACATAGACATGGACTCTGTGAGGTGTGGGAACTGAAGCGTACGCGGGCTTTATGTGTGCGTGTCGTGAGCAGAGGGATGTTCATGTGAGGACTTTCAAACATCATCTGGTTCCTGTACTGGCTTGTCATCTCTCATATCGTGTCAGCTACAAGAGGAACCCCGAGCTCCACTCTACACCAGCGGCCGATCTCCCACATTCCTGCTGGTTCGGAGCCAGACGGATGATGTAGTCTGGTCCGTGTGAAACAAATGGCTTTCTATTGTCACCACAACGCCGACCACGAGTCTCACAGGGACCATTTTTCAAGGAGTAATAATAAACCTGAAAGCTTCTTTTACCTTCTTATCTTGTAATGTGCAAGTGTTGAGCTGAACATCGTCCTCGACTGGAAAAATCAGTGCACACCATTCGTTGGTCATTCCATTCACTGCTCCTCCAGCCGTGCATTGTTACCTTTGGTCGACACATGGTAGGCCTGCGTGAGGGCGTGTTTACACATGTGTACAAATGTATGTGTGGAAAGTGACAGAGAGCGAGTGCAGAGAGGGGGGGCAGTAAAAGTATGTCCCTGGGCTCCAAAAGTACAATGCACTCCAGACAGTGGTGTGTTTTCACTATAGCCAGATCAATGCTCGGCAAAATGTGGTCCTGTTTAGAGGGTGGAGACACACACACACACAATGAGCTTAATGCTCCTTGAGGGTCTTTGTTTCTAGTCGTCTCAGTCTTTCATTGTGTCAGTGTGAGACTGTGAGACTCCCCAAGAGCTCGTGCAGCACACTGCAAATCATCCTGGGTAACTCTGCTGCATGTCAAAAGCTGGTCCCACAGCATGCTGCATGTTCCCAACTAGAACATCCTGCCATGTCCAACAGCGTGAAGCAACTATGTGGAAGTTTGCGTGTCTATTTCAGCCTCCAAGGAGACAAAACGGCAACGCTGAGATCCGATTTAAGGGAATATGGCTTAATACTTTCATTGTTGTGTCAGGCATTTGGTGCCAAGTGCACACAAAGTCTATCAGTGAACACGATGTGGAAATAAGTAACAATAAAACTTAAATACATCCCGTGATAATCACAAGTGGTTTTACATCATCTCTTCTCCGGAAATCCTCGCCGCCAGCATTCAGTTTGGCAAATTTAGATCATGCCATGTCCCGCAGAGACAAAAAAGGATCGCGCACATGGTCGTAATTATCCAGCTTTGTTAATGTTCTCCTCGAAAACGGGCCGAAGATGTTACCACAAAGCTCCTTTGTCAGGCTTCGAGTGGAGGATGTTTAGGGAAATAAAAAGCATTTCCAGGTACCAGGTGTTGTGTAAAAATACTATTTATGACGCATACCAAACCGATGTGCGAACAACCAGACAAAGTGTCCCCTGTAAATACCCAATCGGCTCGTTCTCCTCCAAGGAGTTTGAGGTCATTGGAGGGCTTAGTGGTCACGTGGCAAAGGAGCATTTATACCCTGAGTATTCAGAAACATCAGTGGTTCCATTAAACCACACGGTGCTTCTTTTAACTCTGATAGCTCTCCAAACTAGGGTCAGGGTTAGGATATTCAGATGACTCGGAGGTGCACCATGAAAGCCGTAACTCTTCACTGCCATCGTTTTTATCTGCACGTCAAAAGTGACAAAAGTTTAAAAGTTGGTAAAAAGTTGGTTCTCAGTCATCTGGGTCACGTCGTCTCAGCTGCTTAAGAAGAAGGCAGCTGGTTTGTGACGACGTTTCATCCAAGACGTTTTTGAGGAACCTAAAGAAGATTTTTTTAAACTCAAGCACACCTCGCTTCCTTTATTATCTTTGCACATGCAGGCAAATTGGTCGGACACTGGCCTGAGCTCACTGACAGTGCAACTGCAATCCCACCTTTCCCCTTAGCAGTGAATTAGCTATGAAAATGCAACTGACTGCTGTGTTTAAGCCAAGATGAATCTTCATTTTCATGAGACTTTGTTTTAAAAGTCTCCTTTGTAGAACTGCCCTGAACCAGTTCAGCTCTGAGACCTCCTCAGCTGTCCTAACCAGTATAACCAAACATGAATGCTAACTTCCTACCAACACTTGTGGCAATAAAGGATGTGTCAGTCACCGGCAGTAAACAGATAAATCTGTTTGAACAGCAAGTGCACACTTGAAACTCTTGCTTTATACTTAGATGTAAATGAAAAATGAATTGTCTGTGATCAGAGCCACGTGTGAGGCTGTTGGATTTTTTAAAACTTTATATCTACAACGACCTAATCCCAGTATTTTAGGCTCTGATCACGAACATCATTAGAAACCATTTGGCAGTTTTGCCTCTGTCTTCACTCCTGATGTTGCGATTCGTTCGGCATCCAAGAATATTTCCTTTGAGGAACTCTTATCTCATCACTTGGTTTAGCCTGAAGGGGAGTTTTGTGCTCCGTGATGATAGTGGAGCTATGTCAGCCACAGTGTGGAGGTTTAGCTACTTGGCCCCTGTTATAACAACTCTAGGAGTCTTGAGGAATGTGGGTTTGTCCTGCAGTCCGTTACTACCCCCCTCTCGCCCAGTGTCTGCCTCACTCTGTGTCCCCTCCCCTCTCCCAAACAGGGCAATTCCCTAACTTTTCTCTTTTTCTCACAAGGCTATAGTTCAATATTCCACTCGGGGGCACATATCCTGTCTCGAATTCCGACGGGGCTCCTCGACGCCAAGGCACTCCAACTGCTGCAAGGTATTAGTACCTCTTGAGAACACTAAAATTTGCTTATCAATGGCTCTGACCATTCTTTCAGCAGCCCGTTGTTTCACGGAGATGATCTCTTTATATGCATGGCTGCCATCTGAAGATGCACAAAGGTAGATGGAAAAATGTAAGAATGCTAACGGATGAAGCGCGGATGCTGCACTTTTCTCTCTAACCGGCTTTTTGGTGTTAAAACGGGCTCGTCGCGTTTTACAGATAGTGCATTGCTCGCCTTGTTTGAGTTTTAGTGTGGTCTTAAGTTTCTAGCAGAGTATAGCGGAATGAAGAGCGCACTCACCTATTTTTCCATCTGTTGTGTTTCAACTAGTAGGAGTTGATGTTGTGTTTTTTCTCCATTCATAAAGTCGTGGTGGCGTGCAGATGTGTTTTCAGCGCGTCACTATCGTGGAAACTCTTATGTGCCTTTTTGGTCAGCTTGCAGCAGATGTCTTGAATGGCTGGTTTGCACTTTTTAAGAGTTGGGGACTGAACCAGACACACTTGTGCACAGCCTGCTCCAAATTATCGGTGCTTCTCTGTAGTGGATTAACAGCAGGCTTAAATGTACTTGTAATGTTGCACCTTAAGTAATTATTAACTGTTTAGGTGGAAAAGAGTGTAAACTGTGCTTGGTGTGATGTTTATCTCTAAGCAAATAGGCTCATTTTGTGTTAAAGGGCATGTTTTGCACCAGCGGTCCGACGATTAAACGATAATCCTGACGGATGCTTTACCTGCTTTATTTTGACAGCACGCTTGGAGAAGTGCTCGGCAGAGCTCGCTCTCCGTAATTGATCATGCATTTCTTTTGTTCGGCTCTGATCCCGCCTCCACACTCAGCTGCAGGGAGCGCAACATTTTGGTTTTCGAGGGATTTTTATTTGAATCGGTGTTTAGAACAAAAAGCGACGATTAAAAAAGGACGTCGCGTAAAAGTTGTGCCAGATTCATGTTTGGACGCGCTCCGGTTTTTTTTTGCCTTAAAGAAACGGGAAATGTGAATTATAGTATAATAGTGGACAATTATATTCACATTTCTTTTTTCCTCAACATCCATCTCTTCCTGCCGGGTTTTGCCAGCACCTCTCCCCGTGTCTGAGCTCTGCATACTTGACTGAGTTCACGGCTCATCCATCTCTCCTCTTCCTTTAAGGATGTGGGGCCATATTTCTCCTGTATTCCGTGTCCAGCCCAGCTATGTGATGCGGTTGGACACTGGGTTTGCTGAGGTTGTATATCACAGGGAGCCCAGAGTTCCCCGTTAAACCCGTAGTCTGTGAGGAGGTAAAGAAGGAGCCTCACGGCTGTCTAATGCCGCTGGCGTCGAGATATTTTTCATTTGAATTTAGCCTAACGCCCTCAGGACTGAGCTGCACAGTTACATTTAGAAACCAAGGCTTCATAAATCACTTGATGAACACTGTATGAGTGAATAAATGTCTAATTGTTCTTTGTTTTCTTTCTGGTTGTGAAATGTGGCATTTTGACCCGACTGATCATGTGATACTGTACACGACTATCTAACCCTCAACTCCTGCGCTTTTCTCCCAGCACGCCGTTAGTCCTGCTCTCTAGCTCCCTCTGGTCTGAAGGCAGCCAAATGAAATCACAGCAGAAGTGCTTCAGTAGCTGTTAGATTTATGTTCTCAACAATAAAGTTTAGCTAAAGTTTAAGATAATATGTGTAAACGACACACTATCCTTTAAGGGACAGCAGTGTAAAAGCTTCTTCATGGTCCAGTGTCCCAAAGGGCAAAAATAACCTCCCCCTTCACTTTGTTTTAATTTTAATGAGTAAAATCTTTATTATCCTTTTTAATGCCAGTAAACAACACTGAACGCTGTATGTTTGACACACAGCATGTTTCTCTAATCAGTTTATGACCTCATTTCCCAGTTTTTGCAGTTTTCTGTGTCTGTTGAGTGATAAACTTGTTACGAGAAGGCTTTGAAGTGCAGTATACTGAAAACAGATTGCTAGAAGTCAGAATTTAAGTCTCTCTTCTCTTTCCTTGCGTGTCCACAAATCACGTTTTCTATTGTCTTACTGTAACCGCCCAGCATCACAAAGGAAAACAAGAAAAGAAGAAAATGAAATGCAAAGTGTTTTGCATCGGAGTATATCGTGTTCTCTTCACAGTGGTCAGAAATCTATGATGGGCATCATTTATTTCATCTGCTCATTACACAGGGTAGACGTGGAGCTTTAACGATATATAAACTCACTTAATTAACTAGCAAAGTTATCATCATCAATAAGATACCATAAAATCGTTTATTGTAACAACATTACAAATTAAGAGTGTATGAAATTCAGATATGAAGCAGAGAAGTTGAAGTGGTGTTGTTAAACTCTCCTCATCCAAAGCTTTGCGAGGCCTGAGTGTAAATGTGAGGCTGTTAATACACCACACTAAGATTAACAGCAGCTCTACACCATCGCCACGCCCACCAGAACCTACCGTGTAACCCGACATGCACCTCCCCCCGAAGTGTAACTACACATGACGCACAGGTGTGTCCAACCTGTCAGGTTTCATCCTAGAAGCATAAATCTACTGTCTTCTTTGGCGTGAACCTCTTGGGATGTAACTTTGGTGCTCTCAGAAGACCCAGACAGGGAAGCTTGCACGAGCAGCACTGTAAGATCAAGATGTCGTCTGAAAGTTCAAACGAGGAACAGATAAAACAGCTAAAATGTAAAATAATTGAAACTGCTGGCTTCTTGAAACACTGAAGTAGTTTAACTAGCTAACACTGTAAAGAAACAGATATAATAGCCAAAGATACTATAAAGGACTGATAAATGTAACATCTGCCACTTGAAGAATCAATGCTTAACCAAAACACCCCCCCAACCGGCTGCAGAAGAGGGCTTCCTGTTTAAAGGGAGGCTTTCCTTCCCACTGCTGTCAGGTTGTAGCTCATAGGGGCGATTGTTCGTGGGGGTCTTTACCTTACAATTTAAAGCACCTTGAGGCGACTGTTATGGTGATTTGGTGCTTTGAAAATAACATTGAATTGAACTAAAACACTGATGATGTGATGGAGTCACAGAGCTGATGTGAAACATAGTTAAGATGAACTTTTCTGTAATTAGCAGCGTTAAAAAATCTAATTTATTCAAATGAACTCAGGTCATTCTGGTGAAATGGGCCCATCTGAGAGGCCTGCAGAGTAAATCTGATGGAAAGGTGCTTCCTGTTAGACCAACGTCTGTGTTTAACTTGTCTCTTAACTTTAATATCCTTTCTTCCTCTGTCTAGCCCTTACTGTGGAGTGCACACCGTGATTTGGTCTGGATCCAGGTCCAGGTCCTGCTGCTCAGTCTGGGTCCGTAAAGTGAAGAGTCACGGAGTGAGCATCAGCACAGGAGGGACTCAGGTGGAGGTATAGCCGACCGATGGGATCTGGGAAGCTGACCCAGGCTCTGCTGGGATGGGTGGTGATGTGCCTCGGGGCGGTTCAGGTGGCTTGCAGTCAAACTGGGAATGGCCCGTACCAAGCTAGCCGCTTCACCGGCACCGTGGACCAGAGGGAGGCGCAGCGGGTTCGACGCCGCGGCCAAGAGACATTGAGAGGGTGAGAATCTGTGTGTTTTACTGTCAATGGCCAATCACAAACATAATACAGAGTCACATGGCACTGCAGGCTGAAATGAACCCAAAGTTCATGTAGCAACATTTGTCTCTGTGTCTGAACAAGGATCCAAACCATGAATGTTTCTCCGTCTTTGAGCTGCTGTGCTTCCTGGGCTCAGACCGAGCCGAAGCCTTATACCAGAGCATGCTGCTGATACTACAGCGCTTTGTCAAAAACAGGACATTTGACATTAATAGACCGCTCGCCAGAATAAAATCTCCCGTGTTTTGTGGAACTTTCTATACAAGTCATGACCCAAATACCCCGACGTGTACTGGTTACGCTATACAAAGGTATTCAGGAATGTAAGGAGATTATAGGCCTCAGTGTTTAAAGTATTTAACAGAGAAATTCAGTGAGCTGGGAGGTGCAGTGCTGTGCAATAACATCAACCACTCCTCATTTCTTTATATTTTCCTTTTTCGAGCAGTAGTTCTTCTTTGTTGGAGGTCTTTCAAAGTTTTTCTTTGGGCTTTGGCTGCTTTTCGGAGTTTTCTGAGGACTGTCTTTTTCACTGTTAAACTACTTCATGCTGACCTTTAAATCATTCATGCATAAAAAGGCATCTAACATACGCCACGAGCCTGTGTCGTGCACCCAGACAAACACATATTTGTTCCCATTTCTTTAGCTGAGTATTTGAAAAATGCCAAACATGACACAGTTTGAACACCAAAGCATTTTACATCTGAACCTATGAATGTTTTTAAAGTGCTGTTTATTTGTCTGTGTGTGGGGAACATCCAGAAACATCATGTCAGCAGCTGCAGCCGCTCACCTCACCCTCCTGTTTCACTCTCTTTCACTTTGTTACCTAAACATCATGAATCAGGAACACACACGTTAGTGCATCAGAGTTTTCGTTGTGTATTTCACCTCTTCTTGACAAACAAAGAGTGTTTTGTTGGAGCCAGCTTCAGTGTCTGCATCAGTTGTTCCAGTCAGTCTCCCATCTGTCCCAGCTTACGGTTCCCCCGGTGCCAAGTCACAGGAAATGAGGTATTCGTATCACCCACGGGGGGTATGAAAAGGGCATTTGTTTCACCGTTGCAGGTGACGGAGCAGCTGAAGGAGTAACGTGGGGCTGGAATGAAAGACAGCCGAGTACCAGAGAGGAAAACTATGAGCGCATAGCTGCAGGTTTTGAGTTGAGGCTTATTAGAAGTGCGGGGCGGCGTCACCGAGCCGGTGTTTTCTCTCACAACATGTCCAGCACTGAACCACAAATAGGCCGGCCTGCCCGTCGCTCAGACTGACTCACGTGTTTGTCCTTGACATATTTAAAGGAGATAGGCCAAAGTGCACGACCCCTTTACCAATCCTACGACTTATCCTGCCTGACACAAATATAAGCACGGACATGTGATCAGCAATAATTCACATTCACAGTTCGTGTGACAGGCAGTGGAGAGAGAGGCACGAAATCAGGAGAGCCTTGCACAATAGCGCACTATTACCATCAAATAGAGTGCGGTTTCATGAGAACAAGTAACAAAAGCCTGCAGACTTTTTTCCATTACATTGCTGAGCGAACCCCACAGTGTCAGGAATAAAATGCTCATGCAGCGATAGTTGCGCTGAAGTGAACTCACAGCATCTTTGCTTTGAAACTCGGGCGTGTTTAGGCTAAAAAAGGTCCGCTCGCACGCTGGGCTTGGGGCCACGGCGAGTACCACGAACCAGAGTTGTTTAACAAAACGCTGGACTTGGTTTCTGATTATTTTGATCGGATTACTTCGTGTGCCTCGGTGCGCCTGGTAACTGTCACTGAAATGATTCTTTTAAGCTGCCTCCCGTGTATTGCAGCGCTCCGGCCAAAGCTCACGAGGCCAAGTGTCGAATCTAGTTTCAGCTACACTCTGGGGGTCGTTGGCCCGAAGCGACGGCGGTTCATCCGACATCGGGTAAAATTAGTCATCTGCACATGAGCAGCTCTGGACGGAAGCCTCGAAAATGAAGAAATCTCATTGGGGACGAGTTTGGGCTGTTAGGCTTTTGTAGCGCGAGCTCAGTGTTTGTTGAGTTTCATGGCAGTTCATCCACACTGGGTCTGTATTCATGAGAGTGGTGCTAATCACAGCAGGCTGTCGGTAACTCGGCGTTCACAGATTCTCCGTGTGGGTCATCACGTTGGCCTTGGGCTGAGGTGCAGTGTTTATTTGCTGGCTACAGCTCCAGATCCCCTGGTCTGTCTCCGGCAGTGCTGGGTTTGATGTTGACTGACTGATTTTTGTGCTCCCGCAGCACACCGCACCCTGGCACCGCCTCATGTGAAGGCGGGATCGAATCCGAGCTGGCCGGCTCCGTGTCCCACCTGCTTTACTTAAATCTGTGATTGACTAACTCAAACGAGTGTATCATTTCTTTATCATTTAGTAAGACTGCTCGTACGTTCGGGCTGAAAAGTCTTGCTTCATGATTTCTTTCACCGTTTTAACTTACCCCTGCTCGGCGGCTCCTCGCCCGGCTGAGATGCTGGCAAACCGGCAGCCAGTCGGCCTCAAACCAGAGGATTACATTTAGTTACTTTCCAGGATGATGTCAATACCACCCTGATGGCCTGGATGGGGTCCTCTATTTACAGACTGCCTTGGCATGTGCCTGATTTGAAACAGAATAAAGAACGATTTTGGATATCGAAACGGTTTCACCTCAGACCTGCAGGAGTGTGAGTGCTTTCAGAGCACAGGAAAGAAAGTCCCTCTTAAAAATATAGCCACAGAGTTTCCCTTTCTCTTTTCTGCACATTCGGGTCCGTTTTGGGATTTTATGCTCGCTGCGAGTGAGCTGACAGGATTATCTGGGACAGCTGATTGGCGTGTGGCTCCTGCTTAATGTCAGACTGCGTGAAAAGACTTAGCCACAAGTTTCCTTCCTTCTTCTGATATGTACGCACAAGAAAACACATTTGTGTAGCTGTATTTGTTTTACAATTACCTTTGTTCAATTAGTCCATGTTTCTTCACAAGAAGCACTTTTCATGGCATGAATAATCTCTGCCCACAGAAACATAATCACTTCTTTTTATATCAAAGCAATAAGAACAAACACTCGCGCTGGGCCTACAAAACCACAAACACAGACAGTTACTGTAAAACTTTATCTCCCTCAGTCCTTCTGACTGACGCAGGATAAAACAGATTTATTGTAGTTCCTGCTCCGCTTTGATCGCTCAGCGTTTAGCATCTTCAGAGTTCCTCCTTTTTTTATTCCAGTCTGTTCTTCAGTTTTTAATTTTCTCGCTTGCCTGAGTTTCTTTCCAGGTTTTAAACTTGATGGTTTTCTTCAGCTGCTTTGAAAGCATCAGACATTGAATCATTTTGCACATATTTAAGGGCTTAAACGTGTCATTCGAGCTGGGCCAGAGTTTTCCTCCTTTGTCTGTTGCACATTATGTTTTCCAGCTTGTTAAAGCCGACTCATAAAAAGTTACCGATCATCGTCAGCTTCGTATCTGTCTGCAGCTCATTTTCTCACATTTCTTTATCGTCAGACTCATTGACTCGTTTGTAGAGAAACGGGCTGTTTGAGGCTTCAGGCGTCTGAACCTGTGACCAGTACAATCACAAGCGTACGTGGGCAAAGACACCGTGAACTGAATGAGTCAGCCCGGCGTCGTGAGTCCGCCTGCTCTGCACTGGCCAACGCAGATCAGGGTGACTAATTTTCTCAGCATACCAGGTTTCTGGGCCACTTCCCTGTAACTTTGCCTTCATTCTTCACTTTCCTTTGGATGAGGTGGCAGCTATTTCCCTTTTGTTATTATTAATGGCAGTTAATGAGCGATCCACAGGACGGGGGTTAGCTTCAAAGGCAGCAACATGGCCACAGAAGAGTTCACCTGTTGTAGTTTTAGCTGTGAGAACAGTAGGACGTTTCAATATTGGGGGGAACCCCCCGGGGCTTAAACTCCTTTTTATGGCAGTTTTTCATTTCGCTCTTGGTTCGTCCTGTAAAGCCTCCTCTGTGCAACGGGAGACAAGGCCCTGACCCAGAGGAAAGAGGTGAAAGAAAGAGGAAAGAAAACAAACCAGAGCTTCTGACCTCGGGGTCGCGCCCTCGTAATTCGTTGTATATTGACATCAGGTCAGCGGAAAATCGTCAGTGCCGCGTGAAGGAATGGATCAGGAAACAATTTTGCTCGCGAGCGCTCGTTAGGCGTCGGCATTTAGATTCTTGCTGTGTCCATTTCTGAACTTCGGTTTGTGTGTTTGCAGAAATGCAGCCCCCACTCAGGGTCCGTGCAGCTCACGCTGCTCTTTGCTTCGTTTTCATATCTCTGTTTTCCGCTTCTCCTGCTTCCTCCTCTTCTCAACATAAACTTGTTTGCTTTCTCTCCCACTGATCTCCTGTTCCTTTCCCACCAACCAGTCTTTCCTCTTCCTAATCACCATTCCTTTCGCTCTTTTCACCCTTTCTCTCCAAAGGTCACAATTTGGTTTCTGCAAACACCCTTAAAGAAATTTTCTTTGTTCTTTTACGTGTTTGTCTTCTTTCTTTGTCTGACCGTTCATTCTACCTTCATTAATATCTCTCGTCTGCCTGCCCACCTGTTTTTCTGTCCTGTTGTCCCGCAGTGCCATCTGGGAATGTGGTTGGAGGTGTGTTTCCATATATCAGAGACTCAAACTCCAGCTGTCATCTTCCTGGTAAAAAACTAGGATTATTGCAGATGCTGCCCAGTGAGGCGGGGTAAGCACACAGGAGCAACTTAAGTTCATCAGCGTCAACGCCTTAAATTCCAGTTTTATTTGGGATTAATCAAGGAAAAGCTGCACTGTGGTGTTAGTGGGTTGGAACTACAAATACATCAACCTGACTGTTACTGGTTTGTCTTTTTTTTTTATTCACTAAAATCAACTAGTTTCCCCATAAAATGTTTTAAAATCTAAAATCTTTTCAGCTGTTCCGATTAAAAAACAAAAACAGTCGGGCACATCGACTCCCGCAAAGTGGAAAATTGTAATTTTTAAACATTTGGGCAACAATTTCTGCACAGTTAGCAAAAAGAAAATGAAATGTATTTAATTATTGAACTTTAAAGACGCTAATGAGCCGACGATCAAGAAAAACTAGCTGCTTTATTCATTTTGAGTCTTAATGCTAAGCTACGCTAACAGGCCTCTGTTCCCACTGCATACGAGGGTGTTAGCATCGTCTCATGAAGCCGAGCTGGTCTGAAACCCGGACACGCACCCAGTCAAACGTCACTCTGTGTTTTTGGCTAGCTTGGTGTTAGCATGCTGTCTGTGCAGATACTTACAAAGAGCTTAAGCTGTGTTTGCAACATAATGCGGATGTTTCTGTCCCTGTTGCAGTTTCCACTCTACCATTGCGCCGTTGTCAGTTTTTGCAATAAAAATAGAAATAACATCCATATTTTCACCCTCGAGACCTGTATCGATGGACCTTCTCTCACAGAAACCGAAATAAGCCGACTGTAACAAACACACGTAAACGAAAACGCACTTTTGTTTGATTTTTTTTCTTTCTATCCACCTGGTACGCAGGTAACTGCAGCGCCTCCCCAGCACAAGTAACGACATACAGTAACTGTAACTGTAAAGTAAGCAGTGAGTTTAGTACAGTGATGCGTCTCATTATTAAGTTATTGAAACAGGTAATGTGATTACAGTATCTCGTTACTTTGTAATGCATCACAGCCAACACTGTGTGTGTGTGTTATAAATATGAACGTGTGTGTTATGTAAAGTGAGAGCAGAGTAGAGTGCTGGGTGACCGGAGTCCATTCAGCATTTCTTAATTCGACATTTCTGCCTTTGAGCTGATGTTCTTAGAAAGAAACGGGGCAAAGATATTTCTGTTAGCTCTGGAAAAGTTCTAATGCAGGACTGTGTTGAGCTGCATCATGGGAAATGTAGTATCCAGCAGTCACTTAGGGACCAGAACATCTCAGCTCTGCCAACTTATTTTATGAGTCTGGTTTGTACTGCTTCATGTTTGGTGTTATAAGTTATGAGTAATCTACTTTTACCAAAAAAAGTTTCTGTTTTCACAACACGATAAATTAAATCCTGGGGGTAGAAAATTGTCCCTGTGGCAAATTATTTTACTATGAGCATCTGGATCAGGCTTCATCCAAACTCACCACGCTGCGGTCCGTCGCTACTTAGTCATGCCATCGGCAAATGACCAACTTGGATGACCGCAAACACTCGTCATTATACGCTCTGGACGGTGACTGAGGATAACAGTAGTTTAGCCACACAGCTGGAACCCTGACCGACACTGACCTGAGTGTCTCGTGCTTGCACGAGTCTTTGACGACCGATGCCCGTTTGGACAGCTCCTCCTTTAAATATACAAAGAGGTGCTTTTATTCACGGAGCTCCTCTCATTAGCTTGTAAAACAGACCTCAGTCCTGACGGCATGTTTATGTGTGTGCTTGAGTGTGTGAGCAGACCCAGTCGGTTCTAGATGTGGTTTAGCCATTTCCTCTGAGGAAAACTCTGTGGCTAACCTTTAAGGCCAGACAAGCAGCCCATGAGCTGTGATGAGTGTTACATCTGTCAGACAGGGTCAAAGTTTGCTGTCTGCCACTAAGGATCAGAGCCGACTACCAGCAGGGTCTGTGCCAGAAATCAGGGCGGCCGGGCATATCTTTGAGAGAGAGGAGGACTCTGCACATCCTGTCTTTCCAAGCTTAGAAATGAGCATTGAAGGAAAACAAAACACTGAGCTGAAGGCCTCTTGCATTTCCCTCCTACCAAGCCTGAGAATACCTCAATCCATCACTTTACAATGCTTTCATATCAAAGTTTGTTTTTTCTGAAAGCAGAGACCGAGCAGGTTCTGGGCTCCTCAGAAATGAGCTGATGTGTGTGTGTTTGTTCAATGATGTACTGAAGTGTGCTGGCAGTAGTAAGTAGTGTGTTTCTTTGTTCTTTTCTCTATCAGACCCAATGTGTGCGGCTCTCGCTTCCATTCATATTGCTGTCCAGGCTGGAAGACTCTGCCGGGAGGAAACCAGTGCATTGTTCGTAAGTTCCCCACATCGCAAAACTCAGCGGAGAAGATAGCAAATAGGCATAGCACGATTGGTTCGTGTGATTATGTATGGTCATTAGATCGACTCTCCTTTCCGCTCTGTCTTGGTCTTTTTGCTCTCCAGCGATTTGCAGGAATTCTTGTGGTGATGGCTTCTGTTCCAGACCCAACATGTGTACCTGCTCGAACGGCCAGCTTTCCCCGAGCTGTGGAGCAGGAGGTCAGTACCTACACACACACACACACACACACAGTTATGATGATTATCATAACTGTAACTATAAAAATCAGTTTGATAATGACTTCGCTGGGATGCCAAGAAATCTCCAAAGTTTTCCACTTTCTAAACCGAGTGTGACCTTTGTGACGAGCCGCCTTATCCTGACGGTTACACTGTGGTCACAAAGGGACGGTCAGCAGCCGTCTTTGGGTAGGCTGTGGTTTTTAATGCTTTTTGATATGTATCAAACAGTATCGCCGTCACTGTTACACCACAACCAAAGCAGGATCCTTTCATGCTGCTTAAACCAAACTCTGACGCTGCCACCTTAATGCCAAAGCAGAGACTGAGACCAGGAAACCTTTGCTTAATCTTCTGTTGTCCAGCTTTGGTGAGCGTGAGCCTCAGTGTCCTGTTGTTAGCTGACAGGAGTGACGTCCTGTCCAGCGTTACCTTCCTATCAGCTCCAAACAGGCTGGTCATTCTTCTCTGTCCTCTGGCATCAACACAGCATTTCCCAGAGTTCTGCGACTCACGTGATGCTCCTTGTTTTTCAGCCCATTCTTGGTAAACCGTGACTGTGTGGAAAATACTCAGTGTGGCACCAACAAACATGACACATTCAAAGTCACTTTAATCACCTTTCCTCCCCACTCTGATGCTCAGTCTGAACTTCAGCAGATCATCACCAGGTCTGCATACTTAAATAAACTGCTGCCATGTGATTGGCTGATTTGGCATTTGTAGCAGTAGATTAAGTAAATCAAACAAAGCCGCTTTCTCTCTTTGCCGAAGATTAAAACCTCTGAAAACTCGATACACAGAAGATCTAAGCAGGACGTAGCCAGCAGCATCTTAGCATAAATATGAGAAGACCCGTCGAGTTATTCAGAAGCAGAAAACCTGTAGCTGTTTCTGCAAATAGTCGGGTACCAAATTCATGTAAAATGACATCATGTAAGAGTCACATGTATCTTGTATCAAGTCCTAAACATGAGGTGGTTTCTTTTTCTTCAAATTCAAGCCTTTTGCTTGAGAGCATGGCGTCCACTTGTATGTTTCCTTACTAGCACAAGCAAAATAATCAGCTGTCACTGTTATAGTGGAAAGTGCAGAGATGGTGTATTTCCTTTAGTCCTCTGCATGGTTTCAGGCCTTACTTCACTCTGCTGTTCGAAGCTGTGAAGTGTTTCTTTTCCTCTGCCACACGTCTCTGTCCCACCTTACTCTTATAGTAACACTCAGGCCCGTGTAATAGCAGTGTGTGGAGCCTGCTCAGGTCAAAGGGTTTGTCAGGATTAACGTGGAGAGTCTGGCTGCCCGGCTCAGTCTGCTGGATTACTTACAGACCACTCAGGATGTGTGTTTGGAGCAAAGTGTTGTACTTCACATACAGAGTGTGTGAAATCATGTTTGTCTTTATGAGATTACTGCACAGTGTGCGGCTTTTCAGTATAAAGTTAATATGTGCAAGACACACTGCAAACATTGTTGTTAAGCACCACTGTGGGAGCAAGAAAGTTGTGTTGGTGTGTGTTAAGTCGCATGCAGTGCGTTCAGCTTCGTTGCTTTAGTGGGCCAAAGTCAGCTCATCAGTCACGCCTGGCCCTGCCAGACCCTTTGCACAGACTCACATTCCTCCAAGCCCACTAACACACACGGCGCACACAGCGAGGCAGAGACACTCGAAGCGAAATCCAAACAGACAGAAAAATGCGTCTCACACACACAGTCATCATCATTTGGCTCAGAGCTGTAAAACAGGATCTCTTCCCGCCATAAGTAACGATTAGGAGAAGGCTGGAGGGCGGGGTGAGGGAAACGTGCCTTTGACCTGTCTGGCAGAACACGCACAGATGTGCAGTGAAATCTGTGCTCTGGCTATGAAGTCATGCTCCTCAGGGGCGTGGAAGTGAAGTGAGAGATTAGTGGGAGAGCTTGGACCAAACTTCCTGTCGCACTCCCCGAGCCGGGTGTACCCACGGCAACGGCCACGTGACCAGTTTACCAGGGCTCATCTACACTCTCTGTGTG
Source organism: Aulonocara stuartgranti (assembly GCF_965226115.1). Taxonomy (NCBI): domain Eukaryota; kingdom Metazoa; phylum Chordata; class Actinopteri; order Cichliformes; family Cichlidae; genus Aulonocara; species Aulonocara stuartgranti. The sequence continues at coordinate 900,307 of NC_138958.1, read as the reverse complement.
GCTGCTGTCGTCCCAAATATGCAAACTCCCTAATTCAGCTTTGGCCAGAGTCCATCATTTAACAGGATAATTCAGTGCAGTTGGAAACAAATTGCAGCTCTATGGAATTCCATTTTTAAATGCCAATTCCTCCGCCTTAATTATACGGCCCACTTCTAGCACCCTGCTCTCCAGAGTTATAGATAGTGTTTTCATGTTTCACGTCTTGCCTGTGGAACGCAGAGGTTTACATAAATAGCTCTTCCTGGAATCTCGTGTTTGCCAGGAAACAAGGCCAGGCAGGATTTGGGAAACGTACACATGTCCAGAAGAAGGAATGTTGAATGTGTGTGAAAGCAGGCTGATCGAATAAATGAGTCACATTTATCGATAACCAGAAAGTACGCGTCGCTTCCAGACAAGTCGCCCTTGTTAGCAGCCGAGTTCTGGCAGAGCAGCTGTGCTGGGGTGTCTTTAAAACCTCGTCTCGCAATAACCGTAATTACAGAATCGTTACCAGAGATGCGCTGATGCTGAGAAACAGCTGTCTCTGAGCTCTGGGGCTGGAGAGACGCAGATTTGATCAAGTCTCAGTCAGACATGATTATGTTTACATGGCTCGCTTAAAGAGCCACTATAGTCACTGGTCTTTGTCCGACCTCTAAACTGCTCTCAGGTGACTGCCGGGCTTTAACCAGCATTACAGTTTTTCTCAGCTGCAAAACATGCATACTTAGAAAAACCTGAAGCTCGCCCCAAACCATGAATTCATTTGTTAAAATGAGGTTTTTGCTTCAATGAATAAGTCAGTGCCACTAAAATGACAAATTCCTTTGACACTGTGTAAACGTAGGTAACCCAAATATTTAGATATTTTCTCTGAATGATCGAAGCTTTTACAGGATGTCCTAGCAGCATAAGATGGAAACGTCCCACAGAAAGATCCTCCCAAAGGTGGTTGCAACAAGCGCTAACCACCTCGCGTCCACGCTGCCCCTAAACTATTAACAGGAACAATGAAAAGTTTACACGCTTTTGTTTATGTTTGCTTATGTTTATTTTATTTATATAGCACATGTCATTACAACAGTAGGATTGGCCAAAGTGCTGCACACAGATACAAATTACACAGTAAAAGGACTTAAAATACTGATACAAAGTAACAACAAGAGAGAGAAAAAAGCATTTCTGTGTGAATTTGTACATCTGAGTAACAACACAGGGCCAGCCTGTCTTTCACTTCACCACAGGTGTGTGTGTGTGTGTGTGTGTGTGTGTGTGTGTGTGTGTGTGTGTGTGTGTGTGTGTGTGTATCACCTGCACTTTTTTCTGCATCTTCTTATTTCTGACGTCTTCCTGTTTGCTGCGCTGCCACACATCCTTACTGCTCTACTAGGAGACACGTTGCGCGCTGATTCGAAGGATTTCAAACAGCTCGACTGCATCTCAGGAGTTTTGTGCCAAAGCAACTGAGAAGAACTGTAACAGCTCCAGATTGTGGCACTGGTGTTGCAACCAGTGTGTGCTGTCTTTAATAAGAAGTAAAGCTGGAACCCACACAGGCAGATTTAGAGACTTATTGAGTAAATGATCCTGTAGTTATTCTATCACACATGGAGGATACGTCTGAGTGTGTTTCATGGGAAACTGAGGTTGACAGTTTGACTCAGCAGTCCAAACAGAAAAAGCATCCAAAGACAGTTACGATACGGCTTATCTGCTAATGCAGTCAGAGTCTCGGGTCAGTCACGTCTGTGCTAAAGAACCAGCACGATCATTCAGGCTTGAAACCAACATCATATTCCATGAAAGGAAAGGAGTGCGGCTTTGAAACCAGTCGCTCCACTGCAGTTTTATCTTGCACAGAAGTGAGTCTCTGTGCTGTTTGGTGTAAAGTTTAAAAATGCAAATAAAACAAAAGAGTTGTTCTCATTAACCCAAAAGCTGATTGATGACTTGAGCGAGGTGCAGAACTAAACAAAAGTTGGGGAGGGTTATTTCCTGGAACTCAAAGACTCCTTTGTGGTCGGAGCTGCTTTGAGAGCATCTTGTGCAACCTTTGTTTTCACTGCATCACGGGGACTTGTCACAGGTCTCTGGGGTGTGTAAATCAGGACACAACATAGCTATAAAGCACCTCAGTTTTCCATCACACTCCCGCTCAGCTCCAACACACACTCACACGCGAGCCTCGACTTCCTGTGTTTCTCAGATTCTCGTAAAAAACACCCAGATGTGAGCAGCTTACCGACGATACAACCAGAACACAGAAGCGCATTGTGCTGCCACAACCCTGCACCCCTGCTTCTTTGGATGACACACACACAGCCTCCCAATCATGCTGCTCTGCACGTCCAGCTTCCCATGCACGGGTCATTGGGGCAGACCATCTCTTTCCACCTGCAGGAGATGGAGCGTCATGAGGAGAAGCTATCCAATGAGATCATATTTTCTGTGTCCAAATGTGGTCATTCCTCTCCTCCTCCTGCTCCTTCAGATGAGCTCCTGTAACAGAGAAAGCTCGTGACATGAAAGCTTACCTCCAGTGTCTCTCTCTTCAGTCAGCAGCCTCTTATCCTCCTGAGGAGCAGAGGATGATAAGCAGACAGAGAGCCTCACACTACAGCGTCTCTTGCTGTTAGCCAAAGTCTTCCTGCTCTTCCTGGACCTATTTAAAAACATGTTTTTGTGAGGAGCCCTGAGTTTAGGGGGTTTTCTCCACGGTTTGTTTCATGGTGGGGAAAATTGTAATCACTCACTGCAGTCATTATTTATGATTCACATGACTGCTTCTATTGCTGGCCTTACAGACAGTTGCTGTAATCTTCCATCTTGAAGGTTGAAAGCTGGGAGCAAGGCCGTACCCGACTCCCTAAAGGATGAACAAGAAGAACGTTGAAAGACAGAGGCAGCCCACTAGTACACTGACCTGTAAATGCAGGCTCCTCCAGAGTCCCAAACTATTTGCTTTCATTTATCACCATGTGTTGCTATGAGGAGCAGTCCAGACAGAATGAGCTTCTGCCAGATCTGTGCATGGAGCCTGCCAAGAGTTGCACGTCAGAAAGCTAACTGGGACTTCTAGATGCATTCAATCTATGGAACAAATGAGAGCTTTGTAAACCATTCCTGTGAAAAATACCTCGCCTTACATTTTCCAAAACTGCACAGGATCCAGATCCAAGGATTCGTGCCATTGTGCTTTGACTCATGTACACTAAAACTTGGTGCTGCGCGAGTTTCCAGTAAGGCAGGAATCTCAAAATGAAAAGCTACCTCAGAGCGTATTCCTTCATTATGATTCACACAAGGCATATTTAGTGTGTTTGGGTACAGTCAGAGTAAGTGGGTGGATTATAGTGGCTGAAATACCTCCTGTTGGCAAGTGTGCAAACTCAGAAAGTCTCATTAGACAAAGTCAGCTCTGGGGAAGCTCAGTCATTTCCCCTCTGCTGCAGAGCGCTGCATGCCAGAAATGTTAAAGAGAGACAGACGCGCACAGACAGATGGAGGGAAGAGAGAGGAAATTAATGTTGAACTTAAGATTCAGATAAAAACAGAAGAGCATGAAAGGCACAGAGTTTATAGGGGAAGGAGGACTAAAGGACAATAAAATCAACGTCGGCGTCTCTGCTTTGCTACGTTCAGTCAAAAGCTGGCTCAGCAGAAGCTGCCTGTCGGCCAGGAGCGCCAATTAGCTGCTCTAAAGGAAGCTGCTCCTACGTGTTCGAGATCGTCACATTGACCCTCTCGACCAAAGCAGTCTGACAGCCTGGAAGGTTTTTACAGAGACTCCGCTTATGGCTCTTTTTTCGTACTCTTCTTCACACCCTGTTGGCTTTTGTTCTTCTTCTTTGCTTCTTGTGCGCTCTTCTCTTTGCTCCCTTCCCCCAGTTTTCTTTTCAGCAAATTCCTGACTGGCTGTAGCCTTCAGCTGGCCTGACATATTGCCTAACCCCAGTCCGTATGATTAGCTCCGGATTTGTAGCTTGGGGTGTTTTTGAACAGTGTATGTTAATCGGAACCCTCCAAACATGTGTAAACTACCAACATGTGTAAAATCCATATTTAATTAAAATGCAGGTGTTCAGACGGAGCTGCTGATGGGCCTTCTGAGCCAAACCTTTCCTCTCTCTTACAGTTCAGTCCTGTAATGTCAGGTGTATGAACGGAGGCAGCTGCGCCGAGGACTCCTGCTTGTGCACAAAAGGATACACCGGCAACCACTGCGGACAACGTGAGTGCAAAACTGCTGAGCCTGGGTGCGGGGCGGTGCGCTGTGCATGCACATATGTGTAACTTGCATTAGTGTCTTGTGTGCTGCGCAGACCACGTGTGTTTAGAAGAATGTTTGATATTCTTCAAGTCTGCAGAACTTTGGTCACAGTTTTACGCTTAAACCTCATAAGAACAGAAGCGAGGACATTTGAAGCTCACGCCAACAGGCCTGTTGCTGCTGTCTTTACCTGCTGAGCGTACAAGCAGAAGCATTCATTACAAACACAAGACAGAATGCGGTCGCGACATTTCTATAAGAAACAAAGAATTAAAGAGAGTCTGTATTTCTCACTGGATCCATTTTTCCTCTGTCTCGGGCAGCTGTGTGTGAGAATGGCTGCCAGAACGGTGGGCGCTGCATCGGGCCCAACAGATGTGCCTGTGTCTACGGTTTCACTGGCCCGCAGTGCGAGAGAGGTGAGCGCTCATCCTTATTGCTGTGTTTATACTGTGTGACTGATTCTCTTCCTTAGAGGAGGCCTTCAAATATGAATCCCCGCTCGGACTTTGGTGGGAAAACCACGAGGAACAAAGACAGTACACCCTGCTCTCGTTATGCTTGCTGGGGTTGAATGATATGATAATCTGTGTGCCTGCTTTTTGTTTCGCGCCCAAAGACGCTGTTGAGATGATCTGGGTAAATTAAGGTATTGTTTGTACACCTGCACTGATTCTCAGCAGCTACTTTAACACTGTAACAGAGTAAAATGGCTAAAAACTGAAAATAAGAGGTTTGTGTGTATTTGGCGTATTATAATTCGAGCGGACCTCTTGGATTGGAGGAGTGATCTGTCTTTCGTCAATGCCCCTCATACCCACGCACATGCACTAATGTTAGGAAAGCTATCAAACCAGGAAAGCTTTGATGTTGTGACTGAGTGTTGTTCCTATCAGCAGAGCTGGTGAGACCTCAGGCTCTTCTAAGGTGGATGACTTCATAGCTCAGACAGACAGTGGGTGTTTGTCCTGCGCTTTGAACCGTATCCTGTGGTATGTGTGCTGTGGGGAGTGATGGCAGGGAAGTAAGTCCCAAGGTCCACAGAACGATCGCCGTGGTCGATTTCTTAATTTCCAGTCGTTTCTGTTCAGTTTGTTAGAAAAACAGAATCGTCAGATACTTTCTGTCACGTTACCTTTTGTTGACCTTCATCATCCTCTCCCCTTTTTGTCTTTCTTCCTCCCACCTGCTGTTGGCCAGGATAACTTCTCAGCCTGTAATCACTTCATGCTTCTGCAGATGTGTGTGTGTGTGTGTGTGTGTGTGTGTGTGTGTGTGTGTGTGTGTACATGTGTAGCTTCTTTTGGACGACCTGTCAGCTTAATCAGATTCTTTGAACACTTTTCCCACCGTGTTAAAAGTCTTGGTTCCTGTTTTCTTAGAGACTACAACACCGTCAGTGCTGAGTTTGTCAGCACAACATCTGGTCATAAAGACCCCCCCCCCCCCACACCAAAACAACCCCACAGGACTAAGAAAGGAAAGTTTCCTTATGGACTCGTCATGTTTCCTGATGAGAAGTGGGACAAGGTAGGAAATCAGAGCAAGAGAAAGAGGGGCAGTGGAGGAGAAGAGGATGGGTGGGCCGGGGTGAGAAAATGGACTCCCCAGCTGTGTACACACAGGCTGTTGGGGGTGGGGGGTATATGTTTTCCTTGTTAAAGGAGTCGGGGGACCGACGCACTTTAAGGAAATCACAAGAGAAATGCTTGCAAGTGTTTTTGGTGCCTTGTAGCTGCTTCAGATTGAAAGTAATAGTAATAGAGTAACAGGGAATCTTATGACTACGAGACATGAAGAGTGTCTCTTGCTGGCATGAAGGTTGAAGATCAGGTATTAAAGTTTAAATTAATTTTTAACTGACTTCCTTTGTAAACCCTTAAAGCAAAATGACTTTATATATATATTTGTTTCTGAGTCCATGCATCCATGAGCTGTCGAGTGGCGATGGCAGCAGGATAAACATCTCAAATGTTGTTGACCCCAGCAACACGTTCCAGCACCTCCTGGGGGGAGCCTGAGGCATTCCCACGCCAGACGAATAAATAATCGCTCCACAGGGTTCTGGATCTACCCCAGGGTCTCCTCCCAGTTGGGCGTGTCCGGTAAACTTCCAAAGGGATGTGCCTAAGATGCATCCTTACTACTAAAACTACCTCCTTTTGATACTGAGGAGCAGCGGTTGTCCTCCATGACGCTAGGTTGATGATGGATGGATGGATGGATGGATGGGGCAGTGTTGTCACGCTGACCATAACAATAATTTAAAGTCCAAAAATGATCCTGCAAGTCTGAGCAGTAATTTTTTAACTTTGGGTTTGGCCTGAAAAGGCCACAGTGTCCCTGGTGTGTGCTCGGGTGCGCTCGCCATAAGGCTGCATGCGGTTTTAGAGTTTGTGTAACTGAGGCCATGAGTCAGTAGATTTACTGTGTGATGCAGTGAGGAGACTGCTGATGAGCTGTGATTATGGAGGGAGTGAAAGTCAACCAGTATGGTGAACGCCGTGTGTGACAGGCTCATGGGAAGCCCCGGCGGGCGTGGGGAGCGTGAGCTCGTGCAGCTATGCGCGAACAGCCTACGCTCGAGGTCTGGGGATCATATATCATCTGTACAGTCGCCATGGTTATTTGATGGATACAAATGTGTGTACCCATATATCTGTCCAAGCAGGGAAACCTGCAGCGTCATGTGAGTTAATGTTTGGCCATAACATCGATGAGCTTGACATTAACACACAACGTTAATCGTGTGGTCATCCTTTGTGTTCATGTATGATGCACAGTAAGAACGAGCTGAGTCTGAAACTTTGTGCCTCCTCTGTTCCAGGTCTGGTCCAATCGGTCGGTCTCTGCAGACCTATAAAGTCTCAAACGCCAGTTTGTCTCCAGTCCAGCCCAAATATAACAAGAATCACAGAGGAGCAATTTTGTACATCAGCGAGTGTTGACGTCAGGGGCATTTGAGGTGCTGGACTTGTAGGAAGTTGTGCTATTTCTGTTCTATTGATTCTGGATAAGAGCGGACAGAACATGGCTGGACAGGATGGCTGCACCGCTGGGCGTGTGGGGGCGCTGGAGCAGGCACGGGTGGAAAATATCCCCCGGTGACAATTTAGCGAGAGTCAGCCACTTTGGAGCCTGGCTAAATTTGACCTGCAGAAAGCCTTTTAATGGTGCATACGCAGAAACTTCTGCAGTAAAAGCTAAAATAAATCGAACCACTAAGGAGCAAATATCAGCCGAGAGGCCAGAAAACTGCTAAAAATGTGCAAACTCTGTGAACTCTGGCGTAACCAATCCTGTCCTTCATCCAGATACTTTTTATGATTACATGTTCTGAGTGAAATCATCCTGTATTTATTAAACATAATTAGGACTGTCACGTTTCACTAGCTGTTTTAGTGTCTGCTTTCATTGGGACGCTAAGTGTAACGATCCATCTCATTCATATCAGCATTTAAGTATCGCTGCTCCGTGGTGGTGGGCGGGGGCCGCCTCTGATTGGCTGGTTGAAAAATGGACCGATTTAGTTTTGCTCCAGTTTTAAAAAAACGCTACAAAGACTCTCCCACTGCTGAGGAAGGAGAACGGCTCATGAATGGCAGCTGTTGATGCAGATTAGAGCCCACTTGACTGACTCTGACTCTGTTTGCATTCATGAGAGTGAGGATTATTGTTCCACTGTTAGACAAGTTTCCTAAAGCAGACTAAAATACTGTAGCTGCAGAACTCCAAATACATTGTACAGTACAATGGGCGCGATATAGAAACAATAACAGGAAGTGCAGCATCCACAGCCTCTCCTGGATACTGGCATGGCTGTGTGAGCTGTGCCTTTACACAGTTTGCTTGAGGCAAAAGGCTATCAGATCTTGAACGCTGAGGGTTTATCTCTCCCTCTGCCATTCTCCCACAGTTGTTGGACTTTCTTGTGTGCGTTAAACATTTAGTCACGTTTGAGCGGCTGCTTTTTCAGTGTGGAAGAAATGAAAGGAACAGGCTCCTTAAAGAATCATTACGGCTAAAGGAAAAGAGCGATTTCAGGCCTGTTGATAATGGCACTGATAAGACTAACAGAGACTGCTATGGTTGGCCGGGAGACACAGACAGACATGCTCACAATCACACGCATGTAAACAAACAAGCCCACACATTTGAATCATTTATTTACATCCACATCAGCAGAAGGACACACAAACACAAACAAAACGCTGCTATCAGAAATTCCACAAGACCCGCCAGACGTGTGCTCGACACACACACACACACACACACACACACACACACACGCACACACACACACACACAGAGCTGGTTTTTATATCTCTGTGGGGACATCTAATTGGCATAGTGCTTTCCCTAGCCGCTTACCCTAACCATCAAAAATGAACGCCTAACCATAACCATAACCTAATTGCAAGCCTGACACTACAACCTCATTTTGAGTCCCAAAAATGTCTTCAGACTCGTGGGGACAGGCACTTTGGTCCCTACGAGTATCCGGTTGTTAAGTCTGACACTGGCCGTGTCTGGACCTAAACTCCGCTGCAGGTCCATATATCAAACGATCACTATGGCATTACTGAGAGTTGAAAAACTGTCTAAAGTCTTTCATCTTTAATAAAATGATCAGCGTTCTGCTCTACCAGGTGTAACAATTGAGTTTAACATCCAGGCATCCATGAAAACGGAATTTATGACATTTAACAGAGTTAGAAGTTAGCAGGGAGTTAGCTCGCTAGCTTCTATCTAAATACAATATAGCATGTCCTGACTGCGGGGTTTTGGAAACAAATTAAAACGTACAGCTCTGTTATCACTTCCAGCATAAATGAAGACAGAAAACTAAACAGCAGTGACGTTTGTAGGGTTACTGAAGTTTGGCTAGCTGCTATATAATGATGTGCTACGTGACCGCTAGCGACACAGCTATGTTAGCATAATATAAACAAGCTAACTTTTTTTCCACTCGATAAAAGTTAACGTGAGTGTTCTCGGTGGTCAGGAACAAATGTAATCGCATGGCAGGATGCTGTAAAAGGACCAAACTTCAGCCAGGAGAACAACTGAGATAATCCATCCACAATACGAGGTTAGTCATTCATATACTGCTGCATGGGCTGGGCTGTAGCTACATCCTAAGGTTTTAAAAACTGAGCTTAAATAAATGATTAGCGGTAATAAAAGCCGAGGGAGGTCAACAGTGATCACTGACTGTTTTAGGAGCTTTTGGAGATCAAATAGAAGAAAATACAAAACATTAAACATGTTAACAACACAAAAGCCATATTAAACGCAGACTACTTTAGGCCCGGAAGTAGGATTCGTCACGTCATCACTTAACGACCGGATAGTAAACATCCAATGTTTTGGTCCCTACAAAGATATGTAAACACGCGCACATACACATTCAAAGGCTTTTGTATACACGCTTTATTCATTTGACTTGTTGAACTCCTGTCATAGGCAAGTATGTATAAATGATAATAGCCTGATTTCCATGAAAAAAACCCTACTGGGTTTCTTATTTTCCCAGACTTTCCCTCCTGGGAGTTTTATAAATACTTCAGCGATTATTAATGAGTCTGAAATTAGATTTTTTTTTCTTCCCTTGTGCCATTTGTCTTCCCCTCTCTTTTCCTCCCAGTGCTCAGGCCCGTGCCCTCTTCATCTTTGTGATCCTACAGTTGGAGACAGTTGATGGGAAAGTGTTTGCCTAGAGTGCTTTAAGCCCCAGACAGGATTTACTAATAAAACAAGATCATATGTGAAAGCTTGCATTCTGTTAACAGTGTTTGATGGTTGACTGTATAAGCCAACAGAGGTGGAAGTGCAACAGTCACATTAAGCAGACACACACACACACACACACACACACACACACACACACACACACACACACACACACACACAGGAGAGCTTTATTCTCCGGTACTCTTTCCAGCTAAGCTGTGATTGCTGCTCCAGTCTTTGCTTGGCTAAACGCTGCAGCTCGTGCAGATGTTGTGTTTTCCGTCATGTACACAGACAAGCAGACGCATCCTTGTGTGTTAATGTGTGTCAGAGACCGTCAACAGTGGGGCATTGCTTGAGAAAGAATGTGCATGCATATATATTTAATTTAGCAGAGACGAATACGCTGATGAACTTGGCCGCTGCGTTTGGTTATGCAGTGTTGTTCGATGACTTGAGCGTGAGAGAGTCCATTTATTTTTGATGCAGGGACAAAATGAAACACAGGAGGCTGGAAGACCCAGACTTTTATTTTTTTATTTGGATTTTCTTCCTTTTGTTTCTTTTTTAATGTCAATTTAAACAGTTTGGTTTTAACGGATAAAGCAATCGGAATTTGTTTGCTTCTCTTATCTGTCTTTCAACTCGCTGTGTGTGTGTGTGTGTGTGTGTGTGTGTGTGTGTGTGTGTGTGTGTGTGTCTGTGTGTGTGTGTCTGTTTCTGTGTGTGTGTGTGTGTGTGTGTGTGTCTGTGTGTGTGTGTGTGTGTGTGTGTGTGTGTGTATGAAGCTATTCTTCTATGTCACAGTTGTTCAGAAACCAGTATTTTTTGATAAAGATCAGTGTTACCAGTTAGACCTTTATCATTGATTGCACTGGATTTATTGACAAAAAATGTAAATTATAAATTACCAGCAGTTTTATTCTTTTTCTGTTTTATTCACTTTTAATCTGGAATTAAATGTGCGTTTTCTGTTGTGCACAGAGGCGTTTGCATGCATTGTGTTGCTTTAGAGCTAACCATGAGAAAAATGCATCACATACAGTCGGCCATGTGACACCAGGTCACATGAAGATGAAAGCTCAAAGAGCAGATGAGGGAGGCAAGCAGGAAGCAGACGAGAGTGAAAGACAAACAGAGCTAAAGTAGACAAAGAGAACGAAGACAGATGGGTGAGAGTTGCAAACTGCTGCGTGCTCAGTTTGACCTACTTTCTGCTCTTTTTTTTGCCTCTCCTACTTTTTGGTCCATTCTCTGTCATCCCCTTTCATATGGCACAAGGAACGAATAAGGGCAACAAGACTGGAGAATGACAGCCACCACTTCTCGAATCCTCCAATCTTTCATCTCGTTTTGTCCTTCAGAGCTGAGCGGGCAGCTCTCTTTCTCTGTCACAGCCTTGGCGAGCCAACCATGCAGTTAGCCTTTCATTTCATTGTTAGTCAATCTAACAATCTGCTTCTTTTTCTCTCGTACTTTTCTTTTAACGAAGGCTATATTAAGTTTGGCGCCACTGCAGAGAACTTAATAGGCTTTCTCCCACAAGAGAAGCAATCATTAGGCTGTATGTGACTGAGGGGACGAACGTCGTGTTGCTGAAATGGTTTCAGCTTGAGCTCACCGAGTCTGATTTGTGAAGTGCAGTTAACAAGATTATGCCATTTACACTGGCAGGCAGCAGTGCAGCACGAGTGGTCAGTGCTTTTCTCGTGCAATTATTTTTGCCGTTGTTACCATGTGTGTGTAGTTCTGAATGTCTAGAAAAATACAAGCATGTCCAAAAACAAAGCCCAGGGGTGTGTGCGGCGAACTACTTACACTGGTGTCCTCAGTAAAGTTTGATGATAAACTGATCAAACCGGAGCTCTGCAACCTGTGAGCTCAGTTTGTCACAGCTGCACGAATCAGTCTGACGTCTGCGATGCTCGTGTTCATTTCAAACACAACATTAGTGTCGGTCATTAGCAGCAATGTGTTTTTGCACAGCCAAAATAAAAGGCATTGTCCCCACGATAGATTACAGAAGTGTTCAAAGGCCCTTTCATTTCTTCTGTGGCAGTTATTTAGCTGGTTGAGTCATAGCTGTGGCGGAAATTATAAGCTCCACTGTTTAGCCTGCTGTCAGCTCCTCGTTAAAGAGCTGAAACGTGCTTCAGTTTGTCCGTTGAATGTGGTTCTAATAGAGGCTCTAAATACGCAGAAGTTGTTCTTATCAGATTGCCAAATTCCTGCTGAGTGAAACCACTTTTACAGCCTAATGTGAGCAAATTTAATAAGCTAATGTTTGAAACCTTGAAATCTGAACTAACCTGTTTTAGTGGAACCAAGCCTCCTGTTGTTTATCGAAAGTCTTGGACTCCTAAACTTGTCTCCTCTTGTTTTTAAACCAGTGCTCGATACGTTTAAAGAAACGAAACTGCAGGCATGTGTTTGAAAGGCGAGTCATCTCTCCAAAATGTTGCACCAACATGTAGTAAACAAAGAGAGGCAGGAAGACTTGCAGGAAATATACCTCCTGCATTTAGAAATGTCTCATTAATGTACTGTGTGGTTTCATTTAATCCTGCACCAGATGTGCTGCAGGAAATGAATCACTGCTTTATCATTAATCAATGAAGTATTAGGTCAGCCACCAATTAACAAAGGATTGATCTCACTGTTAAACTGCAGACTACAGGACGGGGCCATGTTTCACCCAGGTGAACAACCAGATGTGTCAGGGCCAGCTCAGTGGAATCGTCTGCACCAAAACTCTGTGCTGCGCTACCATTGGCCGAGCGTGGGGCCACCCCTGCGAGCAGTGTCCTGCCCAGCCCCACCCCTGCAGACGAGGCTTCATACCCAACATCCGCACTGGAGCCTGCCAAGGTCAGACCTCGCTCTCTCTCTTCTTGTCTACACACCTGGCAGAACGTCTTCACCGCTTCATGTTAACAGAGATGAAAAAGGACGCACATAATAACACACGCACGCACACAGACGCACACACAGCACGATAAACATCCAAACCATCACTTTATCCATCATCGTCTCAGCTGTACAACATCCTCAGACTAGTGATAACAGCACAGAGCGTGTTTACATGTACACAGGAGTCCGGATACGAGCTTGTATTTTCCCGTTAAGGTCTTAATTTAGCTGAAGCTGTCGGTGCGGTGCCGGAGCGCTGACGCCGCACGCGTGACGGGGCCACGAACGGTAAAGGACAGGAGTCGACCGACACGTAGTTTGGTTGTTTTGAACTATTTGCTGCAAATGTGTGACATGCTGAGGAAATAAAGCCTCAGCCTGTTAGTTTATTGGTTTCACAGTCCTAATGGGAAAAACTTTGAGGAAAGTTCAAACACTGTTTTGTTTTTTTCCAGCGATTTGTCCTGATAGTGAACCAGATTTGGTGCATCCACAACCTAATAAGCTACGAAAACAGAAAGTTTCATTTCATTAGAATATTTGAAGGATCTTTAACCACTTAGAGGCAGCTCCATAATGTAAAAGGAGGATCTTTTAAACATTGTGGGATGGCTCAACAACACATGAAGGCTTGTTTTCTAGTGAGGTACTAAATGCATGTAGTGAGAACAAAATGAATGAAATGAAAGGAGGCTTTTATTTTGGCTAATGCACGAGCTGTATACAAGGAGGGATGCACAAAAGGGAACACAACCAAACAACCTGACAAAGAGGGGACGGGTTACACAGCGACACACACGAGGGAGCAGAATACACGTGAAAGCCATCAACACAAGGTGCCGGCAGTTACAAACACCGAGGAACAACAGCAAACTCAGCTTCAAACAGGAAGTAGACCAGAAGTGAATACCAAACACAGAGACGAGATTCATGCTAAACATCATAGAAAGACAGGAAAACACTGGGAAAGCTGGAATAACAAACAGAATCAAAACACAGACAGAAACAAAATCGGAGGCATTCCGAACTAAAAGTCCAATCCACCAATCCCAGGTTAGGATCCGCTCACGGTCACAGCGAGGCAAAGAGCAAAGAATCACATTCAGCCGACTCGAAGTGGGCGGGCACTGAGATACATTTTTCTGAACTCAGGCAACCTCAAGTAATCTCTGCACAGAGGATGGAGGCTTAAGGGAACGGGAATGTCTTCAGCTTTCAGTAACAGCAAACTGCTTCCACCGAGAACTGCACCCTCACAAAGCATCCACACGGATCCCTTTGCCATTACTGCTCTTTAACACATGCAGTGTGGACATAACACAGTGATAAAATCAGGCGAGCAGAGCGACAGTAACATGAACTGAGAGTCCCCCTCTTTGATCGACACCCCCCCAGATAAAACCGGACTCCCTCTGCGTGCATATCTTATAACCTGAGGCCTTCTCCATGTTTGCCTCATGTGAAGGTCATGTCCACTGCAGAATGATCACAGTCAGGCCCTTTGTTGCTTCATCCTGGTGGGACAGTGTAGACTTTAATTTAAATAATATAATTTAGTGCTAAACTCAGCTAAAGCCAGAGCCTTAAACCTAATAACTGACAGGATGCATGCAGATGCTTGTTGTTTAGCTACAGCTTTATTTCTTTACAGCTTCAAGCCGGCTGTGTGCAGATGCATGCAGTTTTTGCTAGTTTCGCCTCTGTCAGGTGACATAGTGCATCGCTTGTAGAGCAGAGCAAGGCCCAGAAAGTCCAGACACACAAGTGTCAGAGTGCTGGTAGATGCTTACGGTAAGTATTCAGCTTATCACCTCAAACACAGCTGGGATGAATGCTGCGTGTAGCAGTAATTATTTACAGTATAGGCCGAGTGTGTCTGATGAGATGGTAATTCCACAGTTCACTCATCTATATGTATAATTGTCTTATTTATGGGGTAACTGGCAAATGTAAAGGATGTGGAACCAGTATGATTTCCATTGAGCTCCTCAGCTTCCTTTCTTTTGTTGCCAGGTTGCTCATGTGTCACTAACTCCTCTCCAGGAGTCTGTGTCTGTGCTTCCATCTCTCTCAGAATATCTGTTTCTGTCTTTTTCTTGTCTTTAACTCACTCACACACTAAAGATACCTAATGCCCAGAGAGCCAGGAGCAGCGTCTCTCTGGCAGCAGCACAAAGCACACATGACTCTGAATCCAAATGTAAGGACTGAGCTCCAGGCTCCGCGTCAGGACGTTGGCCAGTAGTTGCTTTCTTTCCCAGTCCGTGCCACGGAGAGCTCATGATTGAACAAACTGTTTCCCATTAAAGCAGCATTGTATGCAGATTTATTCATGTTGCTCGGTGTTTTTGAGGGATTAGCCACTCACGGTGCTCTGACTCTACTTAGTGGTCGGCCCCAGACAACATCAGAGGTATTCCCATTTGTATTTTTTTATGTTGAAAGGAGTACGCCCACTGACATATTCCCAATACTGGTAAAAGTGACTCACATTGAATGCTGGGAAAAATGTACATTTAAAAAGCCATTTCCTGTTCAGGCAAGAGCTGAAGCGGGTCTTTCTGGATGTGGTCTCAGACTCTGCAGCCGGTGCCAAGTCACTGCCTGTTTTAACTCATTCTCTTAGCAAAAAGAAAAACCAGAGGAGAGTTACAGCGAGAGAGTATTTGCCAGACACAAAAAGATCCTGTCATTAACTGACACCATGAACGCTGCATCTTGTTGAAGTTAGTCTGTGCAGGTTTCATCTTTATAAGACGCTGTGCCTCCCAAACTTTGGGGATCCAGTAATTACTACAACCTTTGTTCTCATGTGCGTTTGCTTGTCATTCATTTCAGTGTCTTTGCTTCCTTTTTGTAGATGTGGACGAGTGCCAGGCAGTGCCAGGGCTGTGCTCTGGGGGCAACTGCATCAATACCGTCGGCTCCTATGAATGTAAATGCCCTGCTGGCCACCGTCAGAGCGAAACCACCCACAAATGTGAAGGTAAGCCTTCTAAGTAAGAGCTAGGAATATTTTAGAACGACTATATGAAAAAATCTGCATAAATAAATAATAAGTTCCCATCTATCTTTCTTAAGCGTTCTTGAGCAAGGCATTGTTTTCCTCCTGAGTTCATGGTGCTAATCTGCATCTAGTGGCTACAGATAATTAACCAAACGCATTAAATGGACACAATCGTGTCAAAAACAAAAAACCTCTAAAAGTAAATGAGATTTTGTTGATTTAACAGGGAGGCAGTCGAGACTGTGTACTTTACGATAACTCCGGGTTTGCTGGGATTGGCTCGACAAATCTCCACAGGCGCTTTAAAAGCGGAGACGTATCCAAAGTTAAAGTAGTCCTGACATGTGCGCATAAATACACACAAACACACTGAAGCACGTGCACGCACACAAGCGGGATCACGTTACAGCGTGTCGATTGGGTGGAATTTAAACGATGCCCAGGTTAAACAGTCGGACAGTTAGCGAGGCAGGGGTTGTGTCTGTTGGACCGAAGCCGATGTGTTCGTAGTCGTCTGAGAGGATTACAGAAACTGTTTGAGCCAGATGACATTTACTCTGCTGAACAAGACCGCGGGTGCACAGCGTGTGAATCATTGTCCTGCTTCATGAGCAGGAGTAACAGCAGCAGCAGGTACCAGACGAACACAACTGTTTATATTTGCTGGGAACTTTGGTTCCCACCTTCAGATTCATGAGAGGCAGTTACCGTCACGCACAAAAAGTAATTCATGTCTCCGTGAATGGAGCAGGAAATGAGGCGGATGAGTTCACTGAATCTACCAGAGTCACAGACGTGATTTTAGCGAAGCCTCGAGGGCCGGTGTCCTGCAGGTATTAGATCTCACCCTGGGTCTACACACCTGATTCAAATGATTAGTTCATTCCCAGGCCTCTGGAGAACTTCAGGACATGTTGAGGAGGTCATTTCAATCAGCTGTGTTGGATCAAGGACACATCAAAAACCTGCAGGACGCCGGCCCTCGAGGCCTGGAGTTGGACACCCCTGTTCTAAGGTTTATGAAGGTGGACACAAACCCCCCATAATCTTAGATTTAGCAGCTCTTTGTAAGCTTTTTGTCACCAAGTGTTGGCAATTATCACATCTCCGCATGGCCTGTTAGACTGGGGTTTGGCCCATGGGGAATATGTGGTGCAGCAGTGCAGCCTGGGTAAAATAATCACAAAACTGAAAATGTGTCTAATGAACTCCAGTAGTTGTGACTTGTGACCTATAAGCAGATGATCATCTTAAATTTGAATTAACATCTAGTACCCGTGATTTAGCCTAATACTGACCATGAACACCACAGCTTGCTCTGCACCCGTCCCAACAGGATGCATCACTGCAACCTTTCACCTCCTTTTAGGGTTTATTCGACGGTTGTAGGGTTGGGTAACCCTAACCCCACGTATTTCATCTTTATTTATCTTATTCTTATTTCCTTTTGTTGCTCCCTGTCTGTCCACAAGCTTCTGTACCTCTAGCTTGTGGACGTGTTGTGGGCCCAGCTGCACAGAAACACTGTGTATGTTTTGTGATATTTGTTGAGCTGTTTGAAAACTGTGAAACTACCTGCTGGTTTGAAATACGCGCTCATCCTCTGTACTTCTGGCTGGAGCCTTGAACCAGATGCTAAAGTTTCACAACCACAACTTTATTGACATCTGCAGCATGAACGCAGCGATGAGAAGAGAGAAGAGGAGCCGCGTGTGAACTGTGGGATGACTTTATTTCTTTAGTGCTGGTCAAAGCACCACAAGAGTTCCCACCAAATATTTCCCATTGTAAAATTGCTCTTGGGCAATCAGATCATAGAAAGCATAGATGACCACCAAGACACAATGTAATCTGATTACTCAAACCACTCGTTGATGTGGCCTGGGAGACATTTGAGCACATATTTATTGTGAAAGCAGCCTGCTGCCTGTCTGGCAACAGCCTGCCTGAGACTTTGGGATCCTTTGGGACTGAAGCAGTAACAGAATATGAGTAGGTATGATCATAATAATAGCAGGTGACAGCAATGAAATTGGTTTTATCCTCAGAAAACAGCTGAAATAAGGTGTGTCGTGTGAAACATGTTCGGCAAACGACTTCTTTTGGTCTTATTATTCAATTATTTTGAAATTTGGTTGAAAAACGAGCCCTCGTGCTGTTTTGTTGATTTCATTATTTATATTGCCATTTGTTTGTTTGACTCGTGCAGAGTGAAGGAGTAAGAGTTTAGTGTTTGCAAAGCTTGTAAAAAACAAAAGGACAATTGTGGCGTGTGCGTCACAGATTCGCAGGAAACCCGTGTTTAGTGAAATCTCCCGCACAATCTGACCAGATCCTGTGGGAGCGTTTTATTGAACAAGCGGCCACAATGAGAGCTTTCATTGTTAGAGGAGTCGTGTTTTGAAGCGGTTGAGATGTCGTGGGTGTCTGATCACACAGTACCTGAACCCACCGGGACACCTGTTGTTTTCTGAGCTCGGTCTGCTTAACAGCCTCTGCTTTTTACCCTCCTTACCCTGTTTCTGCCTCGCCTTTCATTTTTCTTCCATAAATACAGTGGAAAGGCTTTGGCTCAAAACCAGCTGTTAGTGCTGAACAAAGAAACACTTAACAGCATCTGGGAGACCTAATCACTGCACACAGACCTCACTGTTGCCCTCAGATTCACATGCATTTACTCCGGTTTTCACATATAAAAGTCGCAATTAGATTAAAAAATGAATATTGCAGTCTAGCTTATCTACATGTATGTGGGAGTTTTTCCCGTGTACACACAGTCGTGCACACGCAGCAGACTCGATGGCTGTTCGCAGACATTTATTCAGGTGACACACGTTTCCTTTCACACACACAGGCAGTCCCTCAAGCGCTGGAGTAACGTCTGGCTTGCTGTTGCTGACGTAAGGTTTATTTGCCTGGGCTTTTACAGCCTCACCTCGGCCTTCAGCAGGGGGAGGACAGCCTGTAGCTGCACACTGAGATGCAGGCACATAGAGACAAAGGACGCGTGGATTTAAGTTACACACTCTTCACTCCTGCAAAGACAAACACTTACACCACGCTTTTCACTTTTCTAGCTGATCGCATTCAGCACACTCGCTTGTGTGTTACTGCACGAGCTGCACCGATGCTGTAATTATACAGTAATTACATATATGGATAAATAAGCGTAACACACCATAAAACTTTGGGTTCCCTCATCATGGAGCAACAAGGACCTCTCTCACAGGATAATACAACTTGAGCTCGACGCTGTCGTACCTCGATGCTCTCAGACCAGCATAAGTCTGAGTCCCGCCGTGCTGCGTTTGGCTTTTATCCTGTTCTGAATTTAGCCTCAAGTCGAGTCGTAATTTCTAGACTGAAAGCAACTGTGGTTACTACATTTACCCCGTACTGTTTATTTCTTTTTTTCATTGCACAACAGGACTCATTTTAACGGAAACATTAACTGTGCATGAATTTATTCTCTTTGCTTATTTCATACACTTACTGGCAGCCACGCTGGAGGCTCGGCTGGCAGTGCAGGCTGTCCACCAACAGGGCTTCATTTTCAGCTTTTTCTGCTGAATGTAAGAGCGAGGGAGACGTGCATGAAAAGGTTCTGTGTTAGTCTGCACATGTCCCGTTCCCAGCCTGTGATTGTTGTTCTTAGTTTCTTCTGTTTGTTTGATATTTTGTAATCTGATTGGTTGTTTTGATGTTACCTTGATGCATTGGTCAGCCGGATGTGCTTTCCTTCTCCGAGCCGTGTGGTTTACTGCGTGATTGTTCCTGCTATTTACACGTTTGGCTGATGAGCTCGAGTTTTAGCCAGAACAGAACAAACCAGAAGTGAAGTAATTCCACTTTGTCAGGCTGCAGATCCATTTGGTTTCCCCCGAGGGAGAAACTCTTGCTCCAGTGTAATAAACTTTTACTGCAGCGTGCTACTGCATCCTAACAAAGAACTGAACATTTGAACATCAGCAGATGTGCTCCACGATCAGATGAACGGAGGTATTTATGATGTAACGGCCTCTTTCAGACATCGACGAATGCAGCACCGTTCCCGGTGTGTGCGACGGAGGAGAATGCACCAACACCGCCGGTAGCTACGTCTGCACCTGCCCACGAGGCTACATCTCCAGCACAGATGGCTCCAGATGTGTGGGTGAGTCACACATAAACAGTTTCGACGTTTCTTTCTCTTACAGTTGTGCACTTCCTCGCCCCCTGGCTCGCTAAGAGCTCCACATCTGGCTGGTAACCTCCCTCCCTCCCTCCTTCGCCGCTTCCTGTGAGTGGAGTTCTGGTGAATCGAGCGGCAGACCTGTGGTCGCCATGTGCGGGAAAACAAACTTACACACATTATTTGTCCTTGACAGCATTAATCTGCTCTAATGTTAGAGCAGATTAATGCTCTAACATTGTGACTCATTCACACACAGTGACTCACACACAGTCCGTAACAAACTGACATGTCGAGTCAGACTCTGGAGTATTAACGGAGACCGTATGGACGAGGATTAGCAAACATGCAAAGGGACAGTTGATATT
Source organism: Aulonocara stuartgranti (assembly GCF_965226115.1). Lineage (NCBI taxonomy): Eukaryota > Metazoa > Chordata > Actinopteri > Cichliformes > Cichlidae > Aulonocara > Aulonocara stuartgranti. Next base: position 879,863 of record NC_138958.1, on the reverse strand, counting down.
TTATTCTTATAAGACTTATGAGCCTCGTAATATGATTTACTTGTGAAAGTGGCCTCTGTATGCAACGTCATTTTAGGAATCAGTGTGTGATGATGTGACAAAACTGCAAACAGGGGCACTTTCATGGTTAAATAAAAAGTATGAGCGAGTACAAAGTTAATATATACACGTTTTCTGCTGCGTTCCCATATGGACTCCCCTACAATCCTCCCCCCATATGGAGCTTCAGCATTAATATGTCATTTTGCTCCAAAACGGACGACATCAGAGGGAAAAGCAGCCTCTTTGCTTCCATCGTGCTTTCTTAAACTTAACATTCCTATATTTAAGTTATTTCCTAGTTTCACATATGTCATCCATCATCCGTGGAAGGTATTTGGCTCGCTGACTTTGTTTTGGAAAAAGTGGAGCTTTGTGTGAAAATGTCAAGAAGAGCCTCGCGCAGATGTGCAGATGTGTGCATCCGTACGGCGCGTACACAGAGCGCGGGAGATGTCACAGGTAGAGAGCTCGCAGTCATGTAGGGGATTGTTGAGCATCGAGCACGCGGTGAAAGAAACAAAGAGCGAAGAGATTCAGACAAAAGCTGTGACCTCTAAAGTCAGGCCTGAGAAGTGAAATGTACGTCCCTGCACGACTTCAAACCTTGCTAATCGATACGTGTGCTGACGACCTCCATCTCTCAAAGAGAAATGTGGTTTCTTTAGATCGATTGGTCAGCGTCGTACATGAAAAAGGGGTCGTGCACGTGTCTGACTCAGTGCTCCGGTCACCGAATTCAGTCCTTCTCCATCTGTTTGTCTTTACACGAGGCCATTTTTCTCCCTTTATCACTTTCAGCCCCGTTATTCTCCTTTCCCCTAAAGACCTTATTCTCTCACTTTATTCCCGTCTCTCTCACACCGTCCTTCTTCTGCCTGAAGCATGGCTCGCACCACAGCTCGTTCCCTCAGCTAGCAGCTCAGTGATTTACTCTGGAGCTCATTTTATCTGTAAGTGGAACAGTTCTCTTATTCTGTCTCCTTTTTAAAAAAACCCAAACTGGAGTACTCTCACACTCCCATCCTCCTCCATTTTCCCCATTACATCCCTCTGACATCCACATCCTGAGCCTTACTTCTGTGGTTGCGGTTTGATGTTGGTCTTGCTCCTGTACATCCTTGGAAAGGCTCGATTGAGAGGAAACCAAGAGGAGATCAGTAAACTTATCCCAACCAATCAAAAAGCCCACAAAACTGGGCTTAAAAACAAAACACAATCTGAGCTTGTTTCCTCAACATGTGACTGCTGGGCTCTCAGCTCCATACATGATCTCTTTGGTTTTTTTTTTTTTACAGAGCATACTGTTTGTTTGCTCTCGTGTTTTAGAAGCAGCATGTTTGTTCTCGTCTCTGTTGGATGCGCTGTGCTGTGATGAAGTGGACCGCTGGGACCTGTTGGGGCCGCTGACAGTAATCAGAGCCTAATGCTCCGTCACACAGTGAAAGTTTGGAAGAGAAAAAGAAAAGAAGACCTGTCCAGTCAGTCAGTCTGTAAAAACACCTCACCAAATGAAAGCATATGCTCGTGCACTGGAGCAACACTAGTGAGCAAACCAACATCTGGATCCAATCGAAGTCATCACCATCCTCATCAGCACCTCCCTCCCCGCTCCCTTTCTCCTCCACCGTGCCTAAAGCTGCGTCGTACCGTCTGGATCTTATAGTTTGTGGAGTTGGTTGCGTGCACTGTGTACTTGCATGTGTGGAAAAGCATATGTTTGTGAATATGTATGGAAGGTATACCTCAGTGCTGCCTGCAAACATGAGCCTGCGTGCTGCACTGTATATGTGTCTCGCAGCACAGCACCGCATGTTCTTTCTAATTGGCAAGAACTGCGCCACATGGAACTGATTAATTCCAGACTGCTGGCTCATTAGTGAGTTAATCGACTTGCACTCCTCCCTCAGCCCCTGACCCCCACCCTGCTCCCTAGTTTTTCCTTTTCTTAAACATCTCCTTCACGTTTGTCTTGCAGTTTATAAAAAGATAAAAATGCCACTTTGCCTTGATTTTTTCTGTCTTTTGGTTTTTGCTTCCCCCTCAGTCACCTCCTTACATACGCTCATTGAAGCCCCGCCCCACATCCTGCCCCATTGACCCCGACCTGGCCGACTGTAACAAATAAGACCTCTCTTTTGGAGGCCCTTCAGATGCCTGCTGTTAGTTGAAAGCCCAGGCAACCTTTCCCACTGCTAACCTATAAAGAAACTTCCTCCCAGGCACCACACAGAGGGCAGCACAGCCTTCTGACCTAAACTTGTGTTGATTTGAATGTTTTAAATCGTAACTCAGCGGCCTGCGACAAAGCTTTGTTTTGCTGTCCTGTTTGCATGAAGTCTTTAAGTTGTTGCTGTATTTTCAGCAACCTGATATTCTTCTCTTTCTTCAGATCAGCGTGCGGGAACCTGTTTCTCTGCTCTGGCAAACGGTCGCTGTGCTGCAGATCTGACTGGTCAGTACACCAAGATGCAGTGCTGCTGTGAGACGGGACGATGCTGGGCTTTAGGGCAGATCCCTGAGATGTGCCCCGTCAGAGGCTCTGGTGAGTATATGTTTAGCTCATTTGTATTCATATAGCACCGACACAACAAGGTCACCTCGAGGTGCTTCGTGTTGTGAGGAAAAGGTTTTACAATAATGGAGCGAAAACTCCACAATCAAATGACCCGCTACAAACAAGCACTTGTCAAGGGTGGGAAGGAAAACCTCCCTTTAAACAGGAAGAGACCCTGGCCCAGGGAGGTCTTCCTTCTCTCAGATGGCCCCGCCCCTTCCTGAGCCTGGTCCTGCCAGAGGTTTCTTCCTCCCCACTGTCGCCAAAGCGCTTGCTCATATGATTGTTGGGTTTTTCTCTGTATGTATTATTGTAGCCTCTACTTTACAATAGAAAGTGCCTTGAGGCGACTGTTGATGTGATTTGGTGCTGTGTAAATAAAGTTGAATTGAAACAGAATCGCTGTGACTGGTTGGGTGTGAGGGGACAGGACAACAGACACGCTGTGGAAGCGATCCAGACAATAATAATAACTACTGATTAAATGCAGAGAGCTGCGTAAACACAAAGGTGACTGATAAAGAAACACCCAGTGCATCATGGGAATCCCCCAGCAGCTGCCTGTTGCAGCATGACTGCTCCAGCTCTGACTGTAAGCTTTAAAAAAGCCTCATCATAAAGGTAGAGAGGGCGTCCTTCTCCCAAACCCAAACTGGGAGCTGTGGTCTGGAAGCTGGAGGCTCTGCCTCCCGTCTGTACTTCAGCTACACCATGTTGGCAACGCTTCTTAGAGAGTTTTTAGGAGAAGCTGATAATAAAAAATACATGTTGGCTCATTCTGTGAGATACATATGAGATTAAAATAAGGAAAAACCCTCCAGCACCTTCAGCACAGTCAAACTAAACGACGCTGTAAGCGTGAGGCTGAGTTTGTGTTGCAGCTCTGACATAAAGGTAAGGGCATCATCCACTGATGAGCATGATGTCATGAACAAAGAGCAAACAAAGAAGCATGGAAAGGACTTATGTGGACATAATTACCCATCATCCCCCTGCTCAAGCTGCGTGAGACCATGTGACCCAGACTCTGTTGCAGAGTGCTCGCTCTCTTCCCCCGTTAAACTTCGGCTCGTGTGCTTTGATTTATCGGGACTTCCCAAACTAAGAGGTTAACATTCGTCCATGTTACCTGCTAAAAAGCACGTGTGCATACATAGCTGCATGTCTATTATGTGCATGTCGTTTTCATCATATTACTCAGTCAGGTTCTACTCGATGGCCTCACTGCAGCTGAAGGAAGCGGATATTTCAGGTGGATCCACGCTGCAGCTTTAAGCGGTCGAGGCCTCTCAGTCCACATCGCTGTAATAATCCACGTAAATGGTTTTTCTTGGCTCTCTGAATCAAACAGTTGTTGGGATCTTCTGATCTGTGCTCTGCTTTCTCTGGCAGATGAGTTCAGGCGTCTGTGTATTGTGGGCGTTCCTCAAGTACACGGTTTCTCTCAACACCACAATGGACACTACCCCTATGGATTCAAGTTCCCCAATGGCAACGGTAACGGAGGGATCGGCAACGGAGGAGGAACGTTTGGGAACAACGGAGGAGGAACGTTTGGGAACAACGGAGGAGGAACGTTTGGGAACAACGGGGGAACCGTCCAGCACATAAGTCTGTCCCTCTGTGCATCTGAATGATTCTTTTAAAGGAGATTTAGATGACAGACTTTGTGTCTGTGCTGTCTGCTTCACGGGCCCGTTTTGTCTCCTCAGGCACCGTTACTGTGAATGAAACGGTGGACGTGTGCAAACACTTTACCAACCTGTGTCTGAACGGACGGTGCATCCCAACGCCGACAAGCTACCGCTGCGAGTGCAACATGGGCTACAAACAGGATGTTCGTGGGGAGTGCATTGGTAAGAAACACGCTGCATGTTGTGGAGGGTACATGCAGCGCCGCAGTTAACTGCATGCACTGCACTGCCATCTTCTGCCAGTCTAAGGAACTTGATTCAAACGTGGGTCTGAAATGTGAAGCGTGGTGTTCGTGTTTATTCTGACCTTTTATGTGCTCTTATTTTCCCGCTCCAGACGTGGATGAATGTGTGAGTAATCCATGTGTCAATGGAGACTGTGTCAACACAGATGGATCATACCACTGCAAGTGCCACGAGGGGTATCAGGGAACCCCCACAAAACAGGCCTGCATTGGTATGTCTGTGAAAACAAAGTCACATCATAAAATCTGTGTTTTCCTTTCAAGTTTTTTACTTTCAGAGAGCATTTAAGGAGCTGTCTTTTTTCTTTTTAAGATATCGATGAGTGTATTGTGAATGGAGTGATGTGTCGCAATGGCCGCTGCGTCAACACTGAAGGAAGCTTTCAGTGCATCTGTAATGCTGGCTTTGAGCTCACCCCTGATGGAAAGAACTGCATTGGTAAGGAGCAAATCCAGAGACGGCTGAAGCTCACATAAGCCGGCAGCTCTATGAACGTTTCCTCTCGGTCCGCTCTAGATCACGACGAATGTGCCACCACCAACATGTGTCTGAACGGCATGTGCATCAACGAGGACGGCAGCTTTAAGTGCATCTGCAAGCCTGGCTTTGCACTTGCACCCAGCGGGCGCTACTGCACCGGTATGTCGATTTATTAAGTACAAACGCAGACTAACAGTCACCCGAAGACGTTCTGCTTCAAAACGGCGATGACAGATTTGGTGTTGTTTGAAATTCTGCAGATTCTCCGTTGACCTTTTGAAGTTTTGCTTCAGTAGTCAGAGTATTTGAGGCTTCCCCCAAAATGCTTTTATGCAGAGCCCAGAAAAAGAAAGATTGATGAATTTCCGAATCTCTGTCGAGAGATTTTGCCTTCAACATTCAAGAGGAGCCGCCATTCCCATGACGATCGTACCATAGTACAGAGCGCTCGCACGGCCAAAACACACACGGCTAAACCAGATCATCTAAACTCTGAGTGACCTTGTTCTGTCTTCATGTACCTGCAGACTCTGCAAACATCAAACTAAACCAACACTATTCTTTTTTCATCGCTGCATACAGCAGGCTACTTTGAATAAAACGAAATAGAACAAAATAACTCTGCATGCACGAAAAGAACATTTGAAGCAGCTGTGAGAGAGTAATGCAAACAATAAATCATTCTGGAGGAAACCGGTTGTAATTCTGGTTGTTATAGTCTTGTATGACAAACCGAGCGTGACCCGATGTGATGCATTGGCACCGTCTCTCTGTCAGATATCGATGAGTGTCAGACACCTGGCATTTGCATGAACGGCCGCTGCATCAACTCCGAGGGCTCCTTCCGCTGCGAGTGCCCACCGGGCCTGGCTGTCGATGTGGATGGTCGAGTGTGTGTGGACACACACATGCGGACCACCTGCTACGGCGCTATCAAGATGGGCACGTGCTCGCGCCCGTTCCCAGGTGCAGTGACCAAGTCGGAGTGCTGCTGTGCCAATCCGGAACATGGCTTTGGGGAGCCTTGCCAACCTTGCCCTGCCAGAAACTCAGGTACCCTCTTTGGTTCATCTTACACTTGATTAGCAGTTATGGTCTGAAAATGATAACGAAGCCGAACATTCAGCTCGCACAAATCTAATTTTCATCACATCCTTTCTGCCCAGCTGAGTTCCAGGCCGTGTGCAGCAGTGGCATTGGCATCACAGCTGATGGCAGGGGTGAGCAGGAAGTTTGAAAGTAACCACAGTGTCGTCAAAAAATCTTCAGCATCATCTGAATAAAATATGATGTTTCCCAGATATCAACGAGTGCGCCTTGGACCCGGACATCTGCCAGAACGGCATTTGCGAGAACCTCAGGGGAAGCTACCGTTGCATCTGCAACGCTGGCTACGAGTCTGACACCAGTGGCAAGAACTGTGTCGGTGAGTCGGTCTGAAGTGGTTCGTAACTGTGCTTTTCAAAGTTAGCTGTGCTTTCGGTGCGAGCCACGTGGAGTAGCAGCGTATAGAAACTCATTTTTGACCACAACGTTTCTACTTTTGCAGTTTCAGCTGTTAGATACATGAAAATGTCAAAAAAGAAATAAGTGAACAGCTTAAATCACTGCACAAACATGAATGTGTTGGACTCATATAAGCTGTTGTTCAGTTCTGCACGATACTGACAGGCCTACAGAGCTAGAGCAGCTAACGTTAGCTCAGCTGGTACATGTCAGAGGGTAAACATTACAGGTTCTGATGGTTTGCATGTTTGTTTCTTTGCATTACTCCTGTTTGGACGCAGTGACCAAACAGCACTCTGTTTCCTCTTTCTGGCAGACATCAACGAGTGTCTGGTGAACCGTCTGCTCTGTGACAACGGCCAGTGCAGAAACACTCCTGGCTCCTACACATGCTTCTGTCCTAAAGGGTTTGTTTTCAAGCCGGAGTCAGAGACCTGTGAAGGTGAGCGCACACACACACACACACGATAACAATGTGTGTGTGTCAAACAATGATGATGAACCAGCTCTGACCTCAGCTGTGTGCTCGCCTGTGTTCCAGACATCAATGAGTGTGAGTCCAGCCCGTGCATCAATGGCGCATGTCGTAACGTGGCTGGGTCTTTCCACTGCGAGTGCACCCACGGCAGCAAGCTGGACTCCACCAACACCATCTGCGTGGGTAAGATCCTGCTCCTCCTCAATGGTCAGTGCAAATTAAGGAAGCGCTGCGGGGTCCAAGACACAGCTTGTGTGAGACAATTACACCAATAATTTCTTTTCCTTCGAGTGATTTTAGTCCACGTCTGCTCTCCACTTTTGTAAACAAACGCTGAGGTTTTCAGGAGCGACCCAGGAGGATTATCATCCTCAGATGGTCTCACAGACACAGCAACACACAAAAAGACTTTTCAGATAAACACTTGCATGCCTGGCCTTGATTCTTTACCTCAGAGAAATCTGCCACAGATTTAAAACGACGATTTTTAAGAGGTTTTATTTTGGAAATCTCTCTGAAGAAGCTACATGCCATCACTACAGCTGGAAGGGTGAATGAGTCATTGAATGAATGCTCATGCACAGCACATGAGCCGGTTGTGCTCGTCTCTGGTTCCTCTGGCTGAGTCCAACTGGCTATGCTGAGAGCCCGTCCTGTGGAGGATGGAGGAGGAAAAGGTTTTATTATTCAGCTGTGAGGCAGGAAGGAAAAGGCCCAAACGGCTCGACAGACTCAGAGTAAAACTCCGAGCAGCTTTGCTGCAGACGCCTCACAACAAAACAACACAACACATGAACGTAACTGGAAATCCAAAAGAAAGAACTTTAGAGGCAAACACGACGACAGACTCACAGAGAGGGAGACGCAGACATGAACACACGGAGGAAAATGAGGGAACGCAGCTGTGACCTGTTCCCTCATTTTGAGACAAGGAAAGCGAAACAAAACATAAAGCACACGAAGCAGGAGACTATCAAAATAAAACAGGAAACAACCGAGACACGAGCAGACTTTTTTCATACGGGGCCAATAAAAATACTGGGACACAAAAGCAGAGAGTGCAGGGAGGGGAGGGCGTGGTGACACACAAAGTGATACAGGAATAAAGAACAAGTTCATCTTTCAACTCATCGTAGGGCGTCTCCCACTCATGGTGCTCACATTATTAAAACTATAACCAGACTGGGAGCAGGCTGGACACCAAAGGGAACAGGAACTGGGAGTAACCAAGTCAGATGTGCTACAAAATACTAAAAGCCCAACTGAAACTAGAATATGAATCTGTCTCCTAAATCTCAAAGACCGCGACTCTGTGTGCTTTTAGAGCAAAGCTGTCACTGCGACAGCGATACTTTCCTCACGCTGTTGTTCTTTGGCTCTACAGATAGCATGAAGAGTACCTGCTGGCTTACGATTCAGGACAACCGCTGTGAAGTCAACATCAACGGAGCCACGCTGAAGTCTGAGTGCTGCTCCACGCTGGGAGCTGCGTGGGGCAGCCCGTGTGAACCCTGCGAGATCGGTCCGTAGACTCGTAGATGTGTTAATTACAGCTACATACGTGTGGCAGTTTATTAAATCAAATATAAACCAAACTATTGCTTCATAGAAATACTTTACATCACATCTTGATTTCTCGTGGTTCTCAGACACCGCTTGTTCCCGGGGATTTGCTCGCATGAAGGGCCTCGTCTGTGAAGGTGAGAACATCTGATGTCTAACTGAGAACTGACCTGGAATCATTACTTCCTGTAACGTGTGCCTGAGGATTGCTTCAAAATATTGTTTTGATTCTCCAAATGCAGACATTAACGAGTGCGAGGTGTTCCCCGGAGTATGCAAAAATGGCCGCTGTGTGAACACCCAGGGCTCGTTCCGCTGCGAGTGCGCCGAAGGTCTCACCTTGGACAGCTCTGGGCGCACCTGCGTGGGTAAGAGGACTGCCGTGAAATCAGACACCATCCTTTCTTCCAGAGTTCTGGGACAGATGACTTTCATTTTCAATTTTTCTAGACATGCGCAGTGAGCAGTGCTACCTGAAGTGGCACGAGGATGAGTGTGGCGAGCCGGTGCCTGGGAGATACCGTCTGGACATGTGCTGCTGCTCAGTGGGTGCTGCCTGGGGTGTCGACTGTGAGGAGTGTCCCACACAGGGCTCACCTGAGTACAGAGCCATCTGTCCCCGAGGACATGGCTTTGCCAACAGAGGAGACATCCTGACGGGCAGACCCTTCTACAAAGGTCACTCTCCGCTTCCTGAATATGCACAGCTTCCATACGTTCTTTTGCTTCACGTTCTCTGTGTTTGTTTTCAGATGTGAACGAGTGTAAGGTTTTCCGTGGTCTGTGCACCTACGGCACCTGCAGAAATACCATCGGCAGCTTCCGGTGTCGGTGCAACAACGGATTCGCTCTCACCTCCGACGAGAGGAACTGCACAGGTGTGAACGACGGGCGCAGGCCGCAGCTAAGCGCAACGTCACCGTCTCCTGTAACGAGCACGCAGCGAGCACTCGTTCTGTGTTTGTGTTTCAGATATCGACGAGTGCCGAATCTCTCCCGACCTGTGCGGTCACGGTACATGCGTCAACACGCCCGGCAGCTTTGAGTGCGAATGCTTTGAGGGCTATGAGAGTGGCTTCATGATGATGAAGAACTGCATGGGTACGGATGAACCACGCTCAGAGAGTTTTGAGACGCTACACTGAAAGTGACGTCAGTCCAGCCGATATTTAGCTTTTCCCTTTGACTTCCTCTGTGTCCTGCTGTCTTTTGCCTCACAGACGTCGATGAGTGTGAGAGAAACCCACTGCTTTGTCAAGGAGGAACCTGCCTGAACACAGAAGGGAGCTACGAGTGTGAATGTCCCCCTGGACACGCACTCAGCACAGATGGATCGGCCTGCGAAGGTGCGGCATGCGTCACGCTGCCAGTGCATTCATTCATCCTCCTAAGACGTCTTTAATAATTAACCAAAAACAGTTTCGTATCATTTTAAAGTCTCTGCACCTTGTTGTTGGTTCAGATGTGAATGAGTGCCAGCTGAGCGACAACTTGTGCAAGAATGGCCAGTGCGTCAACATGATGGGAACTTACCAGTGCTCCTGTGACACCGGTTACCAGGCCACACCGGACCGACAGGGCTGCGTCGGTGAGTAGAGCTAAAGTCATACTAGAGGGCGTGTGAAAGCGAGGCAGCAGCAACAGCAAAGATGATGGGAGCTCAGAAGGCGGAGCAGGTCATCTACTGATCAGGAGGTTGGAGGTCGTTCCCCGGCTGATCCTCCAGTCTGTACACCAGAGAAGAAGAAGTTGTATGAAGTGCTGCGAGTCTTCAGCTAGAGTAGAAAAGTTCACAAAAGAACCAGACTGTTTAAGGCTGTGCAGAGAAATAACCGAGACAAGCTTTAATGATTATCACGCAGGACAGAAACATGAGTGGGGGCGCAAAGGGAGACTGACACCGTTTATACAAAGAGTAACGAGGCAACAGGTGGGAACACAGCTGCAGACAACAAACCAAACGAGACAGGAAGCGACACTCAGCTCACGACACACTTACCAAAATAAAACAGGAAGAGAGACACGACTGAACAGGAGGACTTCCACAAAGATGAGACTGCAGGAAGAGAATGGGAATGCTAAAGGGAACGAAGAGAACTAGAACTGGAGGAACCAAAGCCCCACATCAGAAGATAACAGAACTGAAAACATAAAATAAAACTATGACAGAACATGAACTTTAATCACTTAGAAACCCAAACGCCCGAATAACACAGACGATGCGTGTTTTCATTCATAGCTGCGACCTCTCATTGCAGATATCGATGAGTGCACCATCATGAACGGAGGCTGCGAGACCCACTGCACCAACTCAGAGGGCAGCTACGAGTGCAGCTGCAGCGAGGGATATGCACTTATGCCTGACCTCAGGACCTGTGCAGGTAAAGAGACAGCATGAAGGAGAAATGTTACTGCGTCGCTGCGTGTGGAGACTGAACGGTCTGCCTGTGCTGTCAGATATCGATGAGTGTGAGGAGACTCCAGACATCTGCGACGGAGGCCAGTGCAGCAACATCCCTGGAGACTATCGCTGCTTGTGTTTCGATGGGTTCATGGCCTCCATGGATATGAGGACCTGTATCGGTAGGCCTATAATTTGAGTGTGAAGCCAACGCTGGCGTCTTGATCTGTAAATCCGTTTCCCTCTTTTGTGATTTTGTGTCTTTTTCGTCTGCCGCCTTCATTTATTCATTCAGTCTCTGACGTGTTTATAAATATAGATGAGCTTTCTGTGGCTGCCCAGCATCTGTGGGACTTCCACTGTCACTCTCATTTTGTGTCACTCTAATCTCCACGGTGAGAACATTCATGTATAATCTTCATCTCTCCATCTCAGATGTGAACGAGTGCGATCTGAACCCAAACATCTGTCTCCATGGTGACTGTGAGAACACCAAAGGCTCCTTCATCTGCCACTGTCAGATGGGATACTTTGTCAAAAAGGGATCGACGGGCTGCACAGGTACATCAGAGGCCGAGCTGAGCGGCCTGAGCTTCTGTCGGGACTCTCTGAGTCAGCTCGTTCATGCATACAAGAGTTCCCGATCCAGAGTTCAGAAATTATTCATTCAAAGTGAAGACCTGGTCAGAGTTGTCCTTTCCTTAAATAAAGGAGAATTTCACCCGAGTAAACCAACATTATTAGTGCTGCCTGCTTCTTCTTCGTACCGGGCTAGAAAACAAACTGCCTGTTCTTTGCTTAACTGAACTCTGAATATTTCCAGATGTTGACGAGTGTGAAATCGGATCCCATAACTGTGACATGCACGCCGCCTGCGTCAACCTTCCCGGAAGCTTCAAATGCCGCTGCCGAGACGGCTGGGTGGGAGATGGCATCAAATGCGTGGGTGAGTGGGTATTACTGTGTAGTTTATGTGGAGGCATCAGGTTCGAAAGAGCATAGAAGGAATTAGAGGTGGGAATCACCAAACATCCCACGATACGATATTATCACAATACTTAACGCACGATACGATATTATTGCAATTTTTTAAAATATTTTGCGATATTCAGATTCTGTCCATAAAGGTAAACTTCATCAATATTAATTTTATCTAATAACAAAGTCTCACACTCAGTCTTTCTCTCATCTCAGTTTTATTGTTGACAAACTGAACGGTTTGTATTACAGTCTAGTCCAACTTAACTGAAACCATCTGGTACAATTATAGCTATTCTGAACTATGCAATATGAAAACTATGGAGCCCCTTCAGCAACTGAAGAATTTAAAAGTAAATTAAAACAAAATATAATTTTACATTAAATAAAAAAGTTTTAAACGTAATTAAAATAAAACATGTCTTAAATTAAAATAAGTAAACTGACATGTTTATTTCTGCCAAAAAACAGTTAAACACATTTGACAGTGTCAGGATTGTTGCTCAGAAAAAGGATCAACATGCTCTGAAGTCAGAGCACCAAAACCTTTTTTTGTAACAAAATATCGATTTCTGCTGTCGCTGTATCGATACATTATTAGCAAACAAAATATCACGATGCTACACAGTATCGATTTTTTCCCCACCCCTAGAAGGAATACAATTACCTCGTTAAATCCAGAATATGCTGACGTGAAGCTTTCCACTTCTGTCTCCTGCAGATGAAGACGAATGTGCTGCAGAGGACCACAACTGCAATCCCAACGCAGACTGCGTCAACACGCCGGGATCCTACAGGTGCACCTGCAAAGAGGGCTTCAACGGAGATGGCTTTTCATGCTCCGGTAAGACTGTCGGAGCTGTCCCGATTAAAGCCAGCGACTGCGTGTCCAGCGCACAGTAAGTTTTTAACATATCTCTCGCAGACATGGACGAGTGTGCAGACAATGTGAACCTGTGTGAGAACGGCCAGTGTCTGAACGCCCCGGGAGGCTATCGCTGCGAGTGTGAGATGGGCTTCACTCCTACAGAAGATAGCAAGGCCTGCCAAGGTGCTGCTCACTTTACTCGTTTTCCTTCCAAACAGGTGGTGTCCAAAAGACAAAAACCCAAACTTGTGTCCTCCCCACAGACATCGATGAGTGTAACTTCCAGAACATCTGCGTGTTTGGAACGTGCCAGAACCTTCCAGGGATGTTCCGCTGCGTGTGTGACGATGGCTACGAACTGGACCGCAGTGGAGGAAACTGCACTGGTTTGTGCTTCTGTCTCAGCTCATTAATGGTTTCTTTCATCTGCTTTTTCCATTTATATGAACAAGTTTTCTGATTGCATGTCAACGCAGACATCAACGAGTGTGCGGACCCTGTTAACTGCATCAATGGACTCTGCGTGAACACACCAGGAAGCTACCTGTGCAACTGTCCACCTGACTTTGAGCTAAACCCCACAGGAGTGGGCTGCGTGGGTGAGTCACACTGAGAAATGCAGTTTGTTCTGTGCCGGGATGGGTCACACAGCATAATGAAGTTTAATGTGTTTAACATATCTGTGCGCCGCCCAAAATGTTGCTCGTTTCATTCTTGGACTCGCTGCCGTTCGGTGTCTTTTTCAGACACCCGTGTTGGGAACTGCTTCCTGGATGTCCTCGCCCGCGGCGATGGAGGAATCTCCTGCAGCGCAGAGATCGGAGTGGGTGTGACCCGAGCTTCCTGCTGTTGCTCAGAGGGGGTCGCCTGGGGAAACCCCTGTGAACTGTGCCCCCTGCTCAACTCCAGTATGCACAGACCCACTCGCTTCATTTATTTACAGTGTTTATTTCCAAATGCAAACCTGCATGTGTGTCTCTGTCTCGTCTGCAGCCGACTATAAGACTCTGTGTCCGGGAGGAGAAGGGTTCAGACCCAACCCCATCACGGTCATCCTGGAGGGTAAAACGTTGTTTTCTGTCCTGTGTTTAAAGACAACACGTTGGTGTCACTGATGGATGTAACAAAGCGAATTCTTTTCCAGATATTGACGAGTGCCAGGAGCTTCCAGGCCTCTGCCAGGGTGGAAACTGTGTCAACACATTTGGCAGTTTCCAGTGTGAGTGTCCACCAGGGTACTACCTCAATGAAGAGACTCGCATCTGTGAAGGTGAGAGCTGAAATCACAGTTACACTGAAAATCCTGCCCCTCGTTATAGACACTTCCTGTCAGAGCTACACCAGGGTGTACGTCTGCTGTAACCAAGGAAACATGCACAGATACACTCAGCTACTCTGAAAACAAACCAATGAGAAACTGCAGTTGAAGAATTGAAATAAGTGAACAGGTGTGAGGAGAAACCTTAGCAGTTATTTTTAAATATTAGTATTAATCACACTTGATATAAACATATGAGGTAAACATGCAGTCGTCCCCTGAGCCCGGGTCATGTGATGATGGAGCGTGTCCCGTCCCTCCTGTCCTTCTTCTTCGTCGCCTGCTGAGGATGTCTGACAACCGTCCTCCTCTTATTAGAGTTCTTTCAGTTGTACGACTGCATCGTTTTTATTTATTGAGTCACTTCCTTTCATGTTCATCAGATAAACAGTAAAGTCAAGATGTTTTTAATGTGTTTATTTTGTATTCATTTGCTGCCTAAATGCACGCGCACACACACACACACACACACACACACACACACACACACACACACACACACACAACATTCAAGCACAAACACTTACAGTAAGTTGAGTTACACAGTAATTACTCAGTAATCCTGTACACAGTGTTAAGATCCCGGACGAGCCCCCAAATGTTAAGATTCAAGAATTGAGAAAGGGTACAAGAGGTGATCGAAAAATAACCACACTGGTCCGGCCGGGTGAAGTCAAACGAAGATTTTAATTCGCACGTGGGAAGATCACTGAACACAGCAATTGATCTTCGACTTACTAAGGCACAAACAATTATTTTATAGCATCAGGGTTTGTTTACTGACGCCCCTTCATGCGTCACCGGTACATTTTATACATAGATCAGATCAACATCATCATGACTTTTCACCCAGAAAATCATCTTCTATTTTCATGGCTTGGTACTTTCCGTTCTTGTCTCAAAGTGAATTGTTCCTCTTTCTTGTCGAGACATAACTTAATCTCTCCTCTAAATAAGTCTAACTAATATGTGTGTATGTGTTGACCTCACATGCTCTTTGTGTCACCTCTTCACCTCCTACTGTCTGTGTCTCGTCCTCAAATGCTCTTTCTCAATTCACCTGTTGCACTTCTGACCTTTTACCAGACCAGAAGCTCACTGAGACTATGTGTATGTCTTCTACTAAATAAATGTTTTAACCAAGAACCTCTACTAAAACCTTAATATAAAATGACCTGATATAAGTGTTTTGTAAGCATGTATTGCAATTCCTTCTATGTTCTAGTTTTCCCTCAGCATGTATCACCTAGACACTCTCACTAGATGAAGCTCAAAACCATTAATGAACCTGAACATCAACTCAAATAAGCACAGATATGCAATATGTATAAAATAGTTATAACTGCACCTGAAATACAAAGTTAATATCATCATAAACATCTTAAGGCCATCTTAAAGCTATCTGTTACATTGTTAAAACAATGATCATACTGCAGATTATATTATGCTGGTAAAATACTTTTCTGTTCATCCCCACAACAGCCACTCGTCAGTGTTGTTTCTGTTTCTTTTCACGTCCTTAAAATGAGTCTCACCACTGTGCCTGTACAATATATGTTAATTACAGAGGCCGGTAGTAACTAATTACATTTACTCAGTTACATTTACTGAGTAACTTTTAGGAAAAATTACTTTAGGAGTAGTTTTACTACATTACACTTTTTAATTTTACTCGAGTAATATTATGATGAAGTATCGCGACTCTTACTCGAGTGAATAATAAACACGTTTGAACCAAAAATGCAGGAAACACAAACCTGCAGTTTGTTAGTGTTACTCCGTCTGCTCCGCCTGTTGGAGATGAAGTTACACCATCACTCTGTTCGAACATGTATTTATATAATTACATCTATATTACCTTCTCTAAATATTAGTTTAATAATGATTTGGAAACGTCTTTCTGCTGCTTAGATTTATTCTTTTCAGTCTTTAAAATACCAACATTTGCACTAAACATTAAATCAGATGATCAGTTACTCAGTACTCAAGTAGCCTTTTTTACTAAATACTTTTTTACTCTTACTAGAGTAATGTCTTGGAGGCTACTTTGTACTTTTACTTGAGTAAAACTATGTTGAGGTAGTGCTGCTGTCACTGTTTGGCTACTCTGCCCACCTCTGGTTACATTGTTTTCACTTTTACCCCCATTACATGAAATATGTAATTAATACATAATTTGTTATTAATGTTACAAGTAGTGGTGAGAAAATCAGACACATTTTGTAGATAAGTCCATGAAATAGAACATTTTATTAGCTAATGCTGTTGCTAGTAGCTGATATTAATTGTGGATTAAATTATGGAGAAAAAGTAACAAAGTAAAATTGTAACGATAATCAAATGTCACATCCAGTCTGAAGTAAGCGTGACTCAGATGTCCAGAGCTGATAACGATCGCCCAGCAGCAGGTCTTTGACACGCTGCTCATGCTTTATTTGCAGATATCGATGAGTGCACGACTCACACTGGGATCTGCGGGCCCGGCACCTGCTACAACACTCTGGGCAACTACACTTGTGTGTGTCCGCCTGAGTACATGCAGGTCAATGGAGGAAACAACTGCATGGGTGGGTGGAGCAGATTCGTCCTCGCTGTTGCTTATTTAATGACATGTCCAACAGTGTCAAACCTTTCCTGATGACTACTTTCCTTCTCGTATGGCAGACATGAGAAAGAGCGTGTGCTACCGCAACTTCAACGACACGTGTGAGAACGAGCTGTCCTTCAACATGACCAAGAAGATGTGCTGCTGTGCCTACAACGTGGGGAAAGCTTGGAACAAGCCGTGTGAAGCCTGTCCAACTCCTGCCACCAGTGAGTTCCAACAAAGTCCTCGAAACACGAGCTACAGCCCGTTTCCCATCGCTGATTCTCACTGGATTTCTTTTTCTCCAGCTGAATACCAGCTGCTGTGTGGTAACCAGGCTCCTGGCTTCATTATTGACATCCATACTGGCAAACCAATTGGTAAGTATTACGACATCAAGAGCCCCACCTGCTATCGTGCATGTTCACTGCTGTGCCTCGTAAATAGACCACGGTGGTGATTTTCTGCAGATATTGACGAGTGCAGGGAGATTCCTGGCATCTGCGCCCATGGAGTGTGCATCAACCAGATTGGGAGCTTCCGATGTGAATGTCCGATGGGCTTCAGCTACAACAACATACTACTGATCTGTGAAGGTAGCACTCAGGCTTTCAGTGACATTTGGTCTGAAATGTCCTCACACCATCCTCAGTGCGACAGGGGAAGACTCTGTGCACACTCGAATTAATACTCTGATAGTTGCTTTTACAGTCACTTCTACCAATATAGTCATTGCTGCCTTTACCAACAAGAGGTGTCTCCTTGTAAAAAAGCACAGTGGCTCTAAGCGGAAGTACCTGCCAGAGCCATCAGTCAGCCAGTCAGCAGCTGTCTGTACTGTATCAGAGCCAAAATGGCGCTGTTGTGTTTCCTGCTGTCCGCGAGCTGACGCCGTGCTCTGACCAGACAGTTACAGAGCCTGTGATTGATGCCCACTGTTTCTCTCCTCCTTCCTCTGGCGTAGATATCGATGAGTGTAACAGCGGGGACAACCTGTGCCAGCGCAACGCCAACTGCATCAACATTCCCGGCAGCTACCGCTGCGAGTGCTCGCAAGGCTTCAAGCTGTCTCCCAGCGGGGCCTGTTTGGGTGAGTCCACACTGTGTGACAGGCTCACAGAGCCATCGTGTAAGGAGTCCAGGGAGACACGAAATGGGTTTAGGTTCATTCAGCTTCTCTATATGTAAAGAAATGTATTTAACCTCCTAGGACCTGCGTCCACATATGTGGACATCACATTTTGGGTTATTTAGACCAAAATACTCAATTTTGCTCTACAATGGCCTGAAATCCACTTACGAGGACATTATGCTGCTACTGTTCTATCAAAATTGTAAATGAATATCCTCATGTGTGGCTCAGATTTTTCTTAAAAACAAAAATAAGGTAAAAAAAAATAAATCTGGTAATTCTTTGTTTTTACATTCATCGGGCGCCAATCGGCCCAAATATCAAAGAGACATTTAAAATGCTGCTGTGGAAGAGTTCGGGTCTTAGGAGGTTAAAGATGTCAGCTTAGACTTTGGGAATCTGTCCATGATGATCATAACTAAGCTTTTTATCGGTGTGCTACGTTTAGCTGATTTTCTGTTGTCCCGTCTCCACAGACCGTAACGAGTGCCAGGAGATCCCCAACGTGTGCAGCCACGGCGAGTGTATCGACACGCAGGGCAGTTACCGCTGCATCTGCCACAACGGCTTTAAGGCCACTGCTGACCAAACCATGTGCATGGGTGAGCAAACCACAGAGCGCACACTTTATCTGCTCCAACCACACAGAGTGTGGAAATAGAGAAGAACTAAAGAGGAGGAAACAACAACTATTGTGCAAAAACATTTCATTTAGACTTTCAGTTGCTACTTTTAGTGTTTTTCATCAGTGTTGTACAGAGGCCCAGTGTCAGAGGGAAGATTAAATCAGGACAGGAGTTACAATAAACATACAGTTGTGTACATTTGGGCTTAACGTGCAGCGTCAACAAGCTACTGGGTCTAAGTTCATCAACAGAGTGGTTCACCGTAATATAAATGCACTTTACGTTGATGTTGTTCTGTCTGTTTCAGACATCGACGAGTGTGAACGGCAGCCGTGCGGTAACGGTACCTGTAAAAACACCGTGGGATCCTACAACTGTCTCTGCTTCCCCGGCTTTGAGCTCACTCACAACAACGACTGCATGGGTACGAATCACTGCTGTTCTCCTCCACAAAGGTCAACGGCAGTTTGGGCTTTGTGTGAAAGGTCAACGGCTTCTTGACAAAGCTGTAGTTGTCATATTATTAAAAGCTGCGCCCTGACAATTCAATAAAAACAAGCTGCCCTTTGCTGCGCCGTGACATTTGGACTGACGTGAAGTAAGATTTAGATGTTCGCCCTGTGTTCTTACTGTTCTTTGGTTTCATGGGGAAATTTGTCAAACTGTATTAAACATCTTTGAACTTTTTCCTGAAGGCAGCTTTGTCACAGAGTCTGCATGTTAGGAGGAGAAAATAGGTTTATTCTTTCCAAAATCGGAAGAAATTCAGACGAATCCTAATCTTTGCACCGTTTACCTCACAGATATAGACGAGTGCAGCGCTCTCCAGGGCCAAGTGTGCAGGAATGGACAGTGCATCAACGGACTGGGCTCCTTCCAGTGTCTGTGCCACGAAGGTTATGAGAACACGCCTGATGGGAAGAACTGTGTTGGTGAGTCATCGGCCAAATCCTCAAGAGTAGGAAACCAGGTCGAGGTACGATCAGGACAAAAGTGCCGAGCTGTCACTGGAGAAAGCATCATGCTGTAAGAAATCAGTTTAGACTTGTTGATGCTCACAAAGCAGGATCTAAAAAGTTCTCACAGGGTTTCCAAGTGTCAAGAAAAGTATCGTCAAGACATCCAAAGAGAGTCAGAACGAGGCTGGAAGATAAGGAAGCAAAAGATTTTAAAGACTCTGGAAAGGAAACTAGTGAGAGACGTGTCTAAAGACCCCACAGCAACTACGAGACAATAACTACCACCAAGAAAAGTCGACTTTGCTGAAGCGACACGATGGGCTGAAGTGTGCTGAGGACAACCTGAGGAAAGATTAGGTCCTTTGGTCCGTTGAGACAAACGTTCCTCAACCACAGAGACGATGTTTGAGTTGGGATGGGAGTGCTGTGCTGCAGGGAAGCCTCAGTGGTCAGGTTTTGTCTTACAACCAGACGAGGGTCCAAAGCATCCTGGTGAAGAACTACTTCCAGATGACCAAAGTGAAGAATAACGAGTGGTCTGAACAAAGGTGTGACGTAACTGAAAGTCTGTGGGATGAACTGAAGACCAAGGTCCACGTCTGAGGACCATCAAATGAGGAAGAGCCCGAGAGATTCTCCGAAGAAGAGCGGGCTCTGATCGCTCAGGAGACGAGTGAGCTGTTATCCAGCTAAAAGGCCTGTTAGCATCAGGCTAATCATTTTGACTCTGGTCATTGTTGTAAAATAACATCTGAAATACTAATACTGCTACTGTATGTTTGGAAAAGCTGTGGTGAAAGTCCCTGGCAGCGTGTTTGACACACACCTGTGTCCGGTTTTCACAGATATCAATGAGTGTGTGAGTCTGCCTGGCACCTGCTCTCCGGGAACCTGTCAGAACCTGGACGGATCCTTCAGATGCATCTGTCCTCCTGGCTACGAGGTGCAAAATGACCAGTGCATAGGTAAGACACGCAAAGAGTGCGCGTAAACATCAGGGAGTCAAAGACAGTCAGGCCGTCTGCTCATGCACACGCTCTTTTATGCTCACCTCCAAGATATCGATGAGTGTGTGGATCTCAGCCTCTGCCAGTTTGGGACCTGCACCAACACCCCGGGCAGCTTCCAGTGCTCGTGCCAGCCGGGCTTCGTGCTCTCTGACAACAAACGACGCTGCTACGGTGAGAGAAGCTGTCGAGTACAGTCGAGGCACGTTGATAAACTTGGAGGAGATCTTTGAAAACAAAGCTGACTCTTTATTTCTGCTTTGCCAGATACCAGAGAGAGCTTCTGTTTCACCAAATTCGAGGCAGGCAAGTGCTCGGTCCCCAAAGCCTTCAACACCACCAAGGCCAAGTGCTGTTGCAGCAAGATGCCCGGAGAGGGCTGGGGACTGCCCTGCGAGCTGTGCCCACGAGAAACCGACGGTTTGTGCAACAGAGTCATTATTAAGCTGCTCGAACACACGCAGTAGCATGCTTCAAATATTAAAACCGTCTTTTATGATGTGTCTCCAGCTGCCTTTAACACTCTGTGTCCCTACGGCCACGGAGCCCTGCCTGGACTGGGCGACGCTCGCGAAGGTGAGCGCTGCAACACCGAGCGAAGCGCTTTCATTTGAAGAAGAGTGGCGAGAGGCTTCGATGGGTTAACGCTCTGTCCTTCTCTGTAGATTTGAACGAGTGTCTGGACAACCCGGGCATCTGCCAGAACGGCATCTGCATCAACACAGACGGCTCTTTCCGCTGCGAATGCCCCTTTGGATACAACCTGGATTACACTGGCGTTAACTGCATCGGTGAGACGTGCAGAGTTTGCATTTATTTCACATTAATTCACAAAATCAACGCCGTGTCCGGGTCGTTTTCCGGCCTTGATTTATTCTGGGGTTTAACCTGCTAATGAATGCTTTGAAAATCCACGGTGCAGCATCAATTTTTGCTCAGTTTGAATTCATCTGTCTGCTCTCTGGCCTCTGCAGACACCGACGAGTGCTCGATAGGAAACCCCTGTGGAAATGGAACCTGCACCAATGTGGTGGGAGGATTCGAGTGTTCGTGCGAGGAGGGCTTTGAACCAGGACCCATGATGACCTGTGAAGGTCAGTCATTCAGCAGCACGAGTCAAACTGACTCATCAGAGGACAGTTAATAAAATAACGGCTCCAACCAACTCTCTCCTTCACTGCAGACATCAACGAGTGCTCCCAGAACCCCCTGCTCTGCGCCTTCCGCTGCGTGAACACGTTTGGCTCCTACGAGTGCATGTGTCCCGCTGGCTACGTGCTGCGAGACGACCAGCGCATGTGCAGAGGTGAGCCCGCCACCGCAGATTCCTTATTAAAAGTGCTGCTTTTACTTTGCAGACAGCTCACCTTCCTGCGTCTCCGTGTTCATGTGTGACGAACACAATCGTGTTTCGTGTGTTTTCTAAACAGTGTAACAGGTTTTTTTAGTGCTTCAGCTTTAACCTTGGATGACCCCTCTCTCATTCCTCTGAGCAGACCAGGACGAGTGCTCGGAGGGACTGGACGACTGTGACTCCAAAGGCATGACCTGCAAGAACCTCATCGGCACCTTCATGTGCATCTGCCCGCCTGGCATGCAGCGCCGACCGGACGGAGAGGGATGTATGGGTGAGTGACAGTGACCAACACGGGGGGAGATGGAGTTCTCGCACATGCAGCATTGTGCTCTTCACTCGTCTCTGTACCCCTGCAGACCTGAACGAGTGCCGCACCAAGCCCGGCATCTGCAAGAACGGCCGCTGTGTCAACATAGTGGGAAGCTACCGCTGCGAGTGCAACGACGGCTTTGAGCCGAGCTCCACTGGGACCGAGTGTATCGGTGAGACCGCTGCAGCATAAGAGCCCGCTGAGCACGCAGCGCTGGGGTGAACGGTAACTAAAGTGCTGCTTCTTTCCCTGCAGACAACAGAAAGGGCTTCTGTTTCACAGAGGTGCTGCAGACCATGTGCCAGCAGTCATCAACCAACAGGAACAGCGTGACCAAGTCTGAGTGCTGCTGCAACGCAGGTCGGGGCTGGGGGTCGCAGTGCGAGCTTTGCCCGCTGCCTGGCACCATACAGTACAAGAAGATGTGCCCACTCGGTCCTGGCTACACCACTGATGGCAGAGGTGAGACGCTCAGTGATGAGAAAAGATTTTACTTCTGTTTTTCTGCTTTTAATAATATTTATTTATTATTATCTACAATTCTAACCTGTAAGACTGGAAGAATTAATGTTGGGACACAAAGCGCGCTGACACAGCAGAGCACGAGGCTGTGTTTCTCGGCGTGGCTGTCCGTCTTCTGTAACCGCTCATCTCTTCCAGACATCAACGAGTGCCAGGTGATGCCGGATCTGTGCCGTAACGGTCAGTGCATCAACACCATCGGATCCTTCCGCTGTCACTGCAACGTGGGATACAAAGCCGACTTCACAGCAACCTCCTGCGTCGGTACGTCTGCGCTCTGCTTTCCCTGAACATGATAAAGAATGTCTGTGTTCTCACTGTGGTCTTACTTTGTCAGATATGGACGAGTGCGCCCTGTCCCCGAAGCCCTGCAACTTCCTGTGTAAGAACACAGAAGGCAGCTACCTGTGCTCCTGCCCCAGAGGATACAGCCTGCAGCCTGATGGGAAGACCTGCAAAGGTACCCACTGCATCTCTCTGTAGCTGTGTCCGAATCACAAGCTGTTTCTGTTGGTCCTGTTTGTAGCTGCTGTCGTCGCTAAGTTCTGTTTATTGAACTAAAGTCGAAGGTTAGAATTCAACGTAACAAACATATTATAAGTATTAGTTTCATGGCTTTGAGGCGTCTGTACCCCCCTGGTGAGCAATGACAGCACTGCATCATTTACAATAAACACAGATGATTATATGATTACATTTTAATCTGGTTTAGCACAGTTGTAATGTTTCACTGGGCCTCCAAATGTTTCCTGCTTTCAAACAAACAGATTCTTAAACTATGGAAAAAGCTTTTCCAACCACTGTGATTTTTTCCTCTCTGAAGATCTGGACGAGTGCGCGACCAAGCAGCACAACTGCCAGTTCCTCTGTGTTAACACCGTTGGGGGCTTCACCTGTAAGTGCCCCGCTGGCTTCTCTCAGCACCAGACTGCCTGCATTGGTGAGTGCAAAAGAAAAAGGAAACCAGATCAACCTGAAACCGGTTAAATATGAGACACGCGTGTTTTTACACTTCACGGGTGCAGAAACACTTTTTCAATGTTTCCAGACAACAACGAGTGCACCGCTCAGAGCAGCGTGTGTGGTTCCCGGGCCTCGTGTATCAACACGCCTGGTAGCTTCAACTGTGAATGCTCCAAAGGGTTCTCCTTGGACACGACGGGCTTTGAGTGTGAAGGTAAGGTGTCCTTTACAGCCAGAGATCAACGAGTGTTTCTGCCGAGATGATCAGGCTGCAGCGGGATCCAGAATTGTTCTTGCACTGATTCGTGTCACTAAGTGAGAAGTTTTCATGTTTTTCAGATGTGGATGAATGTAGCAGCAACCACCGCTGTCAGCACGGCTGCCAGAACATGCTGGGAGGCTACCGCTGTGGCTGTCCTCAGGGCTACGTCCAGCACTACCAGTGGAACCAGTGTGTGGGTGAGTAGCCTGACCCAGAGTCTGTCAGCGTCTTGTTCAGGGCAGTAAGCAGAGACCAGATAGAGGAGCTAGTGATTTTAGTTTTTAATGAAACTATAGATTCATATTTATAATAATAAGACAAGCTGGAGCAAAAAATGATTTAGATAATACAGAAATATCCGGATGTTTGAGAGCTCTGTGTGCTTTGAAGTATCTTTATTTATTTTGTAATAAGCGTTGTCATAATCAAAATATTCAATTCAGCTTTATTTATACAGCGCCAAATCACAACAGTCGCCTCAAGGTGCTTCATACTGTAAGGTCGACCCTACAATAACACAGACACCCCAACAATCACATGACCCCCTTTGAACCAGCACTTTGGCGACAGCGGGAAGGAAAAACTCCCTTTTAACAGGAAGAAACCTCCGACTGAACCGGGCTCAGGGAGGGGCGGGGCCATCTGACACTGTACCTGCATCATTATTCAAAAATGTCTTCCAGTCTATTGGCCCATGTGTGCTCACTTTAATCAACTCTTCACTGGCGTCTGGTATAGTTCCGGTTTACTTTAAAAGCGCTGCTATTCTCCCACGTTTAAAACAACCTCAGCTTGACCCCTGTGTTTGGAGCAGCTACAGACCTATCTCTAAGTTACCGTTAATCGCTAAGCTTCTAGAAAAGGTTGTAGCTCAGCAGCTTATGGCAGCTCCTGATAAACATGGCATTTACGATAAGTTTCAGTCCGGTTTGCGTCGGTTTCACTCCACGGAGACAGCTCTTCTTAGGGTCTCAAGCGATATCTTGATGGATAATGATGCAGGAAAATGCTCTGTTCTACTCATGTTGGACCTCACATCAGCTTCCGACACAGCTGACCATCACGTCCTCATTGAAAGGCTGAAATATTGTGTTGGTGTATCTGGAACTGCATTAGAGTGGTTCTCTGATCTCCATCACCGATCCTTTTCTGTGGCGGTCTCCGATTTTAGGTCATCCTCTACCTCCCTTACCTATGGTGTCCCTCAAGGGTCAGTTTTGGGGCCTTTATTGTTTTTAATATATCTTCTCCCCCTCCAGCATATAATGGGCTCTTTTGAGGACATTTCTTATCACCGTTATGTTGATGACATTCAGTTGTACGTTTCTTTTATGCCCGAGGATTTATCTAAGCTTCAGCGTCTGAATGATTGCTTAGATTTGATCAAACGTTGGAAACGCTGCAAATTTCCTCCAACTCAACGAGGGGAAAACCGAAGTCCTCGTATGCGCCCCTGATAGGTTTCTATCGCAGATAGTGAAAGCCCTCGGTCCTCTCTCACTCTGTGTTAAATCCTCTATCAGGAATCTGACTCGAGTCTCACATTGGATGGGCATGTGAAATCTCTGGTTCGGTCTTGTTTTTATCATTTAAGAAATGCGGCTAAGCTGAGCCTGATGTTATCTCGCTCTGAACTGGAGATTGCTATACGTGCATTTATTTCGTCACGCTTGGATTATTGTAACTCGCTGTTTATGCGTCTAAGCAAAGGTTCTCTGGATCGGCTGCAGGTTGTGCAAAACGCTGCAGCTAGGCCTAAATCCTGCAAGTACTCACATGTGACACCGTTGTTATCTCAGCTACACTGGCTTCCTGTTGAATTTAGAGTCAAGATCCTGGTCTTGACCTACAGAGCTGTGCACAGACTGGCACCAGCCTACATCTCTGATCTGCTACAGCCCGATGTCCCAGCAGGTCCCTGAGGTCATCTGATCAGGGCTTACTTGCTATAAAAAATACTAAGAGGAGGACTGAGGGTGACAGAGCTTTTGTCACTGTGGCCCCCAGACTGTGGACTCTCCCCCCCAACATTAACTGTGGACGCAGCAGCTGTTTTTAAAAAACAACTCAAAACTCACCTTTTTAAAACTGCTTTTGGTTCATTTTTTGCCGGTTTTATTTTGTCTTTTTAAATCTTTTTGTGACTTGTAATCTTATGTGCAGCACTTTGTGATTCTGTCCTGAAAGGATAAATAAAAATGTTATTTATTTTATCATCTGCTGCCACAAATAAATACATTTCCTTTTTTCCTATTAGAGCGTCTGTGCAAGTTTAGTGTAACATTTCAGTGTTTTCTGCATCCTCTGCTGTTCATTCATTGATAAACAACAGAAATGTTTTAATACACACCTACCGGCCACTGGACCTGCTTGGAGTCTTCATGACAGCTCTCTGTAAACCCTAGAAGTCCCAGCAGTTTCTGAAACACCAGCCTCGCTGCCTCCAACAGACATACACCCTTACCTACATGTTTACAAGCCTAAATGCTTCAGGTCACTACCATGTAACTAGCTGGTGATATCTGTGTTAACTAGCAGTTCAGCTGGTTAACACAGGTGGTCAGCGAGTGCATAAGAAGTTAAGAACTTCCTCTCTTCTTTCACTGCAGATGAGAACGAGTGTCAGGGAGCGTCGGTTTGCGGCTCGGCCTCCTGCTACAACACGCTGGGCAGCTACAAGTGCGTGTGTCCCTCTGGCTTTGACTTTGATCAGGGTGCCGGTGGCTGCCAAGATGTGAACGAGTGCACCACGTCCACAAACCCCTGCATCTATGGCTGCTCCAACACTGATGGAGGCTACCTGTGTGGCTGTCCTGGAGGTTTCTACAGAGCAGGACAGGGGTGAGGGGCTCACATTTCACCAAAACATTTTTCCCGATGCTGATCGTGAAACGAATTTTCTCTGTGCACACGCTGAACTTTGCTGATGTGCTCGTCTCCACCCAGTCACTGCATAACCGGCTCAGGCTTCCCAGGCCAGTACGTCGAGGGTGAGGATGAAGACAGCCTGTCTCCCGAGGCCTGCTACGAATGTAAGATCAACGGAGGAGGAAAGAATGGCCGACACAAGCGCGATGCTGATGAGAATGAGCTCAGTCAGGTATATTTGTTGCTCCTTCTGGTTTCAGGTTGAACTTTCTTAGATTATGAGAACTGACAGCCATCCTCTGCATCCTCGCTCCCCCTGCAGGAAGCAGCAGTCAGCATGGCCAGTGTGGACACGCAGGCCTCCATCCCTGTTAACATCTCTCTGGCCTCCTTGCTCAACAAGGAGCCTCTGCTCGAGCTTCTGCCCGCCCTGCAGCCCCTGGAGCACCACGTCCGTTACGTCATAACCCACGGCAACGCCGACGAACATTTCCACCTGCTGGAACGCCGCGACGGAAAGAGCGTGCTCCGACTCGGCAAGAAGCCGCCTCCACCTGGATCTTACCGGCTGGAGATTGCCAGCCTTCGGCTGTTTGGGCCCCGAAAACTGCACCAACTAGAAAAGCAGCATGACATTGACTACCTACAAGGGGAGATAGGTGACGCCCTGCGCATCAAGCTCCACGTCCACCTGCACTGAGCCCAGAGTGCCATCCTGCTCTGGACTGATCTCTAAAGCCTTTTAACCTTTTATCCAGTAACTCCTACACAGAGTCCCCTACAGGACCCCCTCACTGACGGGGAAATCGAGGGCTACGAAAGACTGAGTCAGCTCTACCACCACCTTGTTAATGTTCAATTTATTCTGTGTTCTTGTTTTGTGTTTTTGTGCTTTTGTTTTCCCCTCCACTCCTACCCGCCCCAGCGCTCGTTCTCCACCCGGAGACCCAGCGGAGGAGACGCAGAGAGGTGTCTTTGTGCTTGGACCACGGCCACCTCCACCCAAACAAAAGCAGGCAGGAGGCTCACGAGTCCATGAAGCACTTTTGTAGATGAGACACAAACAAAGCTTTAATTAGAAGTGAAGTGCTGAGAACTGCGTTTAGACGAGTATTTAAATCACAGGCAGCATCTACAGACGTCATTGTGTTTAGTAGCGTCGAGAAAAATAAGGTTGAAGATAAGCGTGCCACTCTGGTCTAAGAACAAGCTCCCTTCTCTGTGATCTTGGGCCCTTCACGTATCCTAGGAAGTCATTTATTGTATTTGTGCTGTTCAGAAACACAAAGGACTGCAACGTTCGCTCTCCGTTTGATATCCAACGAGTCTTTTTAGAAAACAGCAAGCTCTCCTCTCGTGTGCCTGACGTTGGTCCTGCGTGTTTGCGCGTGTGTGTTGTCACGTTCGGTTACCTCAGTACTTCTCAACACCATGCTGTGATGCTGACTTTCAAACAACAGAGGGTGCTAATGTCCCTCAGCATCCACCGTGAGCAGGGAATGCAGCAGCGAGTAGTTCGGAGACTTTAAAGAAGATAAATACCTGATCTGACCTGATCTAAGCTTTCAGTGATTTTGACTTCACCGATTCAGGACCTGTGAGCCTTCATGTAACCAACAGTCTTCCTACAGTGTTGGCTGTCAGAGCCTTGCAGCTTCTTTACTGCAGTCACACATTTAATGACATTAAGCTGACTTTATCTGCCTTGTTTGGCTTCACCGTGAGTCTGAGGACTGAGCCGTATTTACGTGCACTGCAGCCCTGAGGACACAGACGTCCATTTCACTTGAACTCGAGAGCATCTGTTGAATTCACCAAACGGGCGTCGCTCTCGCCTTCTTGCACGCTCTACACAGACGGCACCGTCCAAAGCAAACGGAGCATCTCCAGAAGCCAGAACCATCTCCTGCCGTGTGGGACGTCGTACCAACCCCGTCCTCCCGACGCTTCCCAGAATTCATGTGTGAAAACAGCTGAAGGGACGTACACGTGAATGCAGTAGCAGCCTCAAAGGTACACGACATGCTAAGCTGTAACTAACAGCAGTGCTTTACAGAGTAAGGGCTTGCACATTAGAACGCAAAACCTCACAAAAACAAGAATATGCTTCAGGTCATACATCCTTTGTCATGATTTTTTTCCTCCTGAGGGGAAAAAGGTGCTACATGATACCAAACGCTGTAGAAGAAGCGCAGTCTGTTGTTTTTACCAGGTTTTATTGCGGTTGTCTCCGTCTTTTGTCTCAGTGCTGATAAACCAATATTATTATTATTATTATTAAACTTGCTTCTTGAAGATTTAATTGTATATTTTTAAGTGAAATGTAGATTTTTTTTAAATGTCACAGCTGCCAGACCAAATACTCAGATTGACCAAAAGCGAGCATGCGCTTGGTCACCACTGACTGACGCGTTAAGGCTGCTGCAGTCAGATCAGTCTTTGAGACGATCAGGAGCTCTTTTATCACAACAAGTAGGGAAGCTTACACTGTGTGTACAACGATCGAGGCCGACATGCCACCGTGCTCGGACCTGTGGTGCTAAATGCTAACCCTTCTCTTTGAACACTTGAGGCATTTCATCGAAGACGACGTTTCTAACACGTAACCACGTTCTAACCTGGGAACCTTTGTATACTTTGTATCTTTATTCTCATTTTGTATTTTGATGTTTTTTTAAACTTGCCACTATGTTTTTGAAAGGGCACCGTGTTGCCTGTGCTTACTGTATCTCAGCTTCAGCGTCAGACTTGAATATCGTCATCATCGTCGAGGTATCCTGTGCTTAACGAAAGCAGCATTTGTCACACCTGTTGATCCCAGAGTTTAACTGAAAGCTGATATGACAATCATCCAGTCACACAGCATCTACAAGATGAGGATCACGCAATAAAGCAGCCATCGCGGGACATCCTGTGCCATCATCTCTGAAAACCAAAGATTTATGACACCAAAGGGCAGTCTGTAAAACTTAGAGTCCTTCCTATTATATTGTAAACCTTTGTCCACTGACATAAATGGCAATAAAGTATTGTGGGTTATATTTTTAAGTTGTGTATTCTTGGTACTGCGTCTTTGTGGAGAACGCATACGATAGAGTGCTAAAAGAGGAACTGAGGCATGAGGTGTGACAGGTGGCTGAACTAACATCAGTGACCTGCTCTGACCCCCGTGGTGTTTATGATGGCGACAGACAGGCTGACAGATGAAGTCAGGGAGGAGTCTCCGTGGACTGATCTGTAGCGAGATCAGGCGGAGGAGAGCCTGGAGAGGTGGGGGTGTGCTCTGGGGAGAAGAGGAATGAAAGCATGTGTGTAACAATGAAGATGGAAGCAGGAGTTCAAATACCTGGAGGTCAGCTATCAGACACTGCACGAGAGAGGTGAAGGCGAGAGTGGAGGCAGGGTGGACCGGCTGGAGATGAGCGTGTGGGGTTTGGAGACAAGGTTAGAGAAGCTGAGAGGGTTCGGACATGTCCAGAGGGACAGCACAAATACTGGACAAAGAGGAAGGCCACAGAAGAGGGTCATGATGTAGTGAGAACATGCAGAGATCATTAGCTGGGGCAAGAAAAACACTAGATTTATTATCTGCACTTCAAAATAATACATTTTTAAAAAGGTCCAGCGGGCCTCGGTGCACGAAACAGCTGCTTATCTCGTCTCCTTTTAAGGCCTCGTTTCATTTAAGACAACTTTCCTCTGATTGGCTGCTCCTCGTAAACAGAAGATTTAAAAGGAGCCGAGTCTGTAAATGCCCACAGCAAAAGTGACACGAGGAGACTTTAACTAGCAGTCCTTTTATTTCATTTCAAACATGAACAACATGGACTACACACACAGTCCAGCATCAGTGGAAGTTATATAAGAGTACTTGAAGAAGAAAATCATAGTTTTTCACTGTTTCACTCCAGCGTATCAAAAACAAAGCGTATAGTCAGAAAAATATTGAATTACAAAACTCAAAAAAGCAAAGTGTTTTCCTCCTAAGACTGGGCTGCAGGACTAGCTCAAAGTTCTAGAGTCTAAAGGTTTACACAGTAAGAGGAAGAGAGAAAAGGATAGCAAAAAGGAGACTCCAAAACCCGAGTCGAGAATAGAAAAATAAAGCTTTGTTTCGCCTAAAGGTTGCTGTTTGCCTCATCAACACGCTCAGCAGGCTGACTACAGCAAAGGACACGACCGGCTAACACAAACTCTACTCGCAGTAATACGGGATTATATAGTTTCAGTATGGCTTCTCAGTTACAGACACAGACAAAATATACACGGACAATATTTTTATAGTGCCACAAACGACCTGCTTGGGCCTTAAAAGCATCTGGAACTGTTCGGTGTAAGCAGTCAGAATAAGCACGATAAAGGTGAGTGTTTGTGCTCCTCGCCAAGCACTGAAAGGTCACACGCTTCGTGACGGGCTTCGGTTCATTAAAGGGGCATCTGCTTAAATGTAAACTCCTTCAGCTAAGCTCTGGCTGTGTTTATTAGGGGTGCAACGATATTCGTATCGATATTGAACCGTTCGATACAGTGCTTCCGGTTCGGTACTCATATGTATCGAACAATACAAAATGTTTAATTTATTTTATAAACTTTCCTTCTGACGATGCTGTCTGTGTTGAGCGCTCAGTGAATCTGCGTTCGACTACTCCGCCTAGGCTGCACTGTCGAGCGCAGATCCACTGAGCGCAGGGCAAGCTAGCAAGACAGAAGCTAAGCTCTCCTTGCAACATGGCAAATTGAACCTCCCCCACCCTCATTCAGATCTGCCTTTGGAATTATTTTGGTTTTCATGTGACGTATGACCCTGAAGGTAAGCGAGTCATGGACTAAAGTAAAACAGTATGTTGGATGTGCCACGCAATGCTCAATTACATGGGTGGGAGCTAGTGTGTTAGCGCAGTTTTCTCGTTAACATGTTGGCCGTCCAGCCCCACGCTCAGGGCGATCCACGGTAGCTCGTTAACGGAGATTTGCCATGTTGTGGCGTTAACGTCATTTCAGATTAACGCTGACAGCACTAGTGGGAACAAAATGAATATGACTGCACATTTACTCCGACAGCATCCTAGTGCAAAGACAAGTGGAAGCAGACAAAAACAACAAGCAGCATGCTACAAACTTTAGCCGAGTCATTTAGACAGCCGTTAGCACAGGATTCTCCTTATGGGGACCTGATATGTTTAATATGCTGCTGAGAATATAGCCCAGAAGAAGCGTATAGTAGAGCTTTTATTTTGAAAGAGCCATTTCTCTGTAATAAACTCTTTTCCAAAGATGAGGGATTCCTCCATCAGATTTATTTTTTTATTACTTTGTTGTTTCAGCAACATTAAATTTAAAAACTGTACTTTTGAGTTAAAATATATATTTATAATTTTAATAAATGACAAATTAAAAAGGCACGAACATTTTTTGTATTGAAAAAATATCGAACAGTGACACCAAAGTATCGAACCGAACCGTGAATTTTGTGTATCATTGCACCCCTAGTGTTTATGCAAGTGGAGTGGGTTTTAAAAAAAAAAGAAAAAAAAGAAATCTAGCTTTGAGGTTAGTTGTGAGTGAATATTTCCCAAATCCTGTCCAGCTAGCCCTAAAGTGATGCTGTGGCCTGGGTAGCATGGTTCCCCTGTTACAGTAGGTCTGGTTAAGGCAGCTGTGCGTCGAGCCTCATGTCAAACCACAGTCGTTATGGTTACCTGTGGTCCTGCAGCCGCGTATTTACACCAGTACACGATGACAGTGACTCAGTACAAACTTCCTGCAATAGTTGACGTCCTTCTTAAGCAGTGCAGTCACAATGTTATGTCCCTCTAAACCAGTCCCTCTAAACCAGTCCGTGCTTTAAAACAGTGTCTGTGTGCAATGGCACGCTCCCCTGCGCCGTGCCCCCCTACACCAGTGCATAATCAAACTGACCCCTCTCTAGCCCCTCCTTGTGGTCAGTCCAGGATGATGCAGGCATGCGGCTGTAGGGATCCAGAAGGATCCTGAAGCATCTGACCAGCAGGAAGACTAAGAAGAGCATGAGGAGGCCTACAAAGGCCAAAGCGGTACGCTGCTCCGTGTCCACCCCGACCAAGGCCAGAGGAGGGCTGCTGCTGCCGCCGCCATGATTGCCGGTGAGGGAGGAGCTGGCTGGGGACAGCAGCAACTCGTAGTCAAGCGTGGGCACATCGTTCATCCTCCACGGGGCCCGAAGACAGGGCTTACACACTGACTGGATGGTTGGTGTGTTGGGTGGAGGTGCGGAGAAGGAAGGGAAGGCGTTCATTTAGGAAATGTTGAAAGTTTTTAATATTGCAGACCCTGTTTATTTATTTTTAGAAGAATAGTTACCGAGCGAGGACCGCAGAGCGTTTGTCTACGATGAGCGCAGTCCCATGGTCGCCACTTTATTGGATCAAATGTAGGCCAGTCAAAGTGACATGACCCAGACAGCTTTGACTCTCATGTGTTCTGACAGTGTGTCAAACACACACACTTTTCAATTAATAAGGACTATTTTTTGTGTAACACATTTGCCTAAAAAGTCTAATGACGCTCAGCCGTTCCTATTTCAGCGCCTGCCCTCCGGCGCTCATGTTTTTAGTGAATTTATCGGAGCCACGCCAGCTCTCATTCTCACTCCGTCTCACAGAGCAGACAGGACGTGACACCGCCTCCCGCTAACGCAAACGTCACTGATGGCGGTCAAGGTCAGCGTGCTCTAAGGGAGTTAAGAGCGCTGATGGACTTCTAACACCAAGTTGGGTTCAGCTGTTTCAGCGCGCGTCTCCGTGTTGTGACGCTAAAGTGAAACGCAGACACGAGCGGCGCACTATTAAAGCGCCTGCAGAGGCCGGCAGCCCGGTGTGCGCGCGCCTGTGTGGGCACATGTGTGGCTGTTGGTATGGAGCTAATCAGATTGGGAGGTCAGCTGCTCAGTGGCCCTGAATATAAAACAATGCATAACCTTTCCTGAAGCTGTCTGCTAAATGCCAAGTTTTCCCTTCGACCGGCTGGAGCGTGATAAGTGGGTCAGAGCTGTCAAATGCTGAAGCCACTCCTTTCCGGCGCCTCCTTCTGGGGTGATCGCTTCAGAAAAACGCCCTTCTTGACAAGCAGAGAAGCAGCGAGAGGTAGAAAATGTTTATCTGATGCGTTAGGCTGTCGGTCACAGATGAAGAGTGTCTTCATCCAGATGCAGATTGGCAGAATCTTTTTATGGGCTCGTTCCACTCCTCGGCCGATACGAAGCGGGCCAAGCGTCGTGAGATTGTCCGGATTAAGCTGAGCAACCACTCCCACACCTGAAAGAAACACCAAAGAAAGCCACCTGGTTAGAACATTGCCCCTCGTCTCTATATGCCTAAAATCATGACATTCAAATTTGCACCAATAGGATGCACCGTTTTTAATGTGAAGCGTAACAAGAAGATGAAGTCATTTTCCCCACAATGTGATTATTACAACCCTGTGCTTAATAAGCAGCAGTGACAGTGATATAAACCATCTGTGAGGAGAACACAGCACCAGCATCCCGATAATGACTCTCAATTAGGACTCTGATTACGCTGCCATTACAGCCACATTAGCAGTAATGAATGCACGATTATAAACACCGATACCACGCTGCCTCGCCCGTATTTGTCGGTGCACTGTTACACCAGGACTTTCATTCACTCGCTCACTCACTCAGGGGAAGACAATGTGCTGAGGAGCCTCATTAATAATCTAAAATCTCCTGCGGCCGACCAGGTTTCAAATAGTTGAGGAAAGATGATACGAAAGCATTTTTACCTGCTCACCTGTCTGATGGGTGGCGGCTACGCTATTTGCTTAAATAAACATGATACCAAGAGGAGGGGTCACATGTGGTCATAAGAGAGCAGTGGGTGGGAGAGATGGGTGAAAAAGAAGGACAATTAAAATTGTCATTTAAGGGAAATTAGTGCAGGGATTAAGAATTTTCATGATTCACAGCCGCCCTGCACAGAACATTATGGCTGCGTTAAAGAAGAAAAACAAGCGAGCGACTCGATGTACAGGGAGTCAAACAGGAGTGTAGGAGGAGCGAAAGATGGATGAATAGAGCAGGAGTTCCTGTGGCGAACAGGCAGCAGTACAGAGGAGAGGTTTGCTGGCACAGACTGGACTGACTCTCCTCTGCGTGACGATGGCAGAATGCCTTTGCCGTCCCTCTCTGTGTCCCGGGTTCAGTTTAAAGGTTTTCTATCTGCTGCTTCATCAGCCTGCTGCCCCACACCGGCAGCAGGCTGTTCCTATTTCAGCACCTGCCCTCATGTTTTTAGTGTAAAAACATGAGCGCCGGGGCTAACCCTAACGTGCACATCCATGCGTGTACGAAACAGAGCTGCTGCGCACGTGCCGGCAGCTCCAGATGTTTGGCCTCTGAGTGACGTGATCAGCGAAAACCTTGAAACCGATTTCAAAGACGAGGACGATGTGAACGGACGGCGTCACACGTCTGAAACGCGGGAGAAGCTTTGAAACTGTTGCTACAGTTTTGTAAATGTTGGAACTGGTTTATAATCCTGACGCATGCTCGATCAACCAGGCGAGGAAATCCCCGAACGTTGATTCATCTGGACGTCTTCAGCGTTTCGTAGGAGAAAAGCTGCGTTCACAGACTCAATGTTTAACCTCTCAGTTTATTTGTGGCTCACTTATACAAACCACTTAACATACTTGGTGTATTTTGATACCACTCAGAGGTGGGGCTGTTGCACAGACTGCTGTCTAAACTGAAAAGACTCATTTCAAAGCTCTTGATGTCGCGGGTCAGTAGTTCTATAATGTATTTATAACGTACAGCATTTCTATCTAACATGCAGCAGCAGCAGATTTCCAGCAGCATGATGAACTTCAACCAGCACGACCAGCTGGAATACTCTCAAAGAAAATGATCATTTGCCTCGTAAACATGAAGCAATCATTTTGAGTAAAAGGTCACTGAAATATAGAAAATCAAAGGTTGATTCAGTCAAATAATTCATCTTTAAGGTAACTATGCTTGATTGATAAACATTCAGTTTACATCTAGTTGGATTGGATAAATTTCCATTTTACTTTGTTTACACGTAAATGTTTTTCAGTTTCTTAAAGTCAACATTTTGGGCTTAAACATGTTTTTGAGTGTAATTTATTGTTTGAAATAATTGGACAGCTGTTAGTAGAGACTGTAATTTTCATCATAAATATAATAACATGACCTGTTAATGACATAAATAACACGTTTTTGGTAGGAGGTCTTGGTAAAGCATATTGTAGCTTTTGTAGAAACGGGTGAGATCAAAGGTAAATGTAACAAGTTGCAATAAAATAGCAGACAAACATCAGACGTCCAATGAAAGTGAACTCTAATCCAGTAATGTACTTGTTACATTCTTATTTTTAGTAAGTGATAAAATTAAAATGTCATTAATAACATCAATGACTAAAGAATGTAGACAAACAGAAAACTGCTGCAGTTCCACTAATGGCCACTTGAGACTCTGAAAGCAAGTCAACCCCGACAGACTTTAACCAGCTAACATGACCAACATGTTCTGATGAGGTCAAAATATGTTTAGTGTCTCTGTAGCTTTCGTTTGCTGTAATAATAACTGTGCAGGGACATAACTCACTGCGACCTCTTTGAGCATTTTTCTACACAATAATCTGACACTTCCTGTATGGCAAACTGTACTGACAGTCTGGTCTGTGCTCAGTGTTAAACTGCAGCACTGTTTATCAGTCTGTTAGCACAGACCAGCAGGTATCAGCGCTGAAGCTATCCAGCAAGCTAACGTTAGCTGATAGCTTAGCATTCCAGGCTCTCATCCAAAGCTAGAAGCTTAATACCAAAGTGAAGACGTCACAGCAGCTGGACTCCTGCATGGAAAAAGTGCAACATACAACCACGAATACACACGTGTATCATTCTGCTGCAGTTTAGGTACATAAAAATATTATCGTGCATATTGTATATAGTACAAGTTACCTTTGTATTTCATTCATTTTTGCACTTTTGTTGTACCCCGTCTTTATTTATTTATTTATTTTAATTTTGCAATTTTTATTGGTTTCTAATAAATTTCTGATGGACTTTTTCTTCCTCGGCCTTGTGCTGCTGTAATTATTGAATTTACCCAGTGAAAGATTAATAAAGTCTATTTATCAAAGGCATGTAAAGTCTTATTTTAAACCTGCAACGTGCATGCATGTAACTTACAAATGTAACCTCTTCATCTGATTCTAATCACTCTAATTACTTGGTGAAAAAGAATTTAATAAAAACAATTTATTGTATTTGAAATAGTGAAATTTATCATACGTGGCTAATGTATATTGATTTATTCAAGCAATGAGCTGGACTGAAGAACCGTGAGTGTAAAACATACAGGATACAGAGAAGTCGATTTTTTTGGCCACATACTGTAGATAAGGTTTCACAGAGAGAGAGAGAGAGTGAGAGTGAGTGAGTGAGTGAGTGAGTGAGTGAGTGAGTGAGTGAGTGAGTGAGTGTGTGTGTGTAAGTCATTGGGAGGTAGAGGGAGGACAGAGAGATTGCTCAGCTTATTTTCCTCCTCGTTAAGTCTCACTCCCACCATCACACACGCGCGCACACGTCCATCAGCCTCGTCTCGCATTAGCTCTCGCCCACTCCATCTCTCCTCCAGGACACTTCCTCCAGGCAGTGACGAGACCCCTGAGATGAAGAGGAATGAAACGGACATTCGTCAGTCTTCGTCAAAAAGCCGTTAAACGCACACCTCTCACACAGACACACAAAGAGTGCACCAGCAAAAACAGACAGTGCAACAGTGGGCAGACTCTTGTTCTCTTTAGCACCACTCAGACGTACACAGCAGGCGTAGGATGAGGACACAGACAGACAGAGACACTAGGGGGAAATATTTACAGCAAAACTAGGACTCGTATAATACTTGGAGTATTAGGCGGCCACACAAATGGGGGTCTGTGTTAGTGTCTCCAGCCACCACATCATCAGCTCTCTCTGTATAATGTGGTGGTGAAGATAAAAGCAGGGGGCGATCGTGCTCAAGAGGTGGCAGTTCACCAGAAGGTTGCCGGTTCAAAGCCCGGCTCCGACAGTCTCAGTCCTTGTGTCCTTGGGCAAGACACTTCACCCGTTGCCTGCTGGTGGTGGTCAGAGGGCCCGGTGGCGCCAGTGTCCGGCAGCCTCGCCTCTGTCAGTGCGCCCCAGGGTGGCTGTGGCTACAATGTAGCTGCCATCACCAGTGTGTGAATGGGTGGATGACTGGATGTGTAAAGCGCTTTGGGTCCTTAGGGACTAGTAAAGCTATACAAATACAGGCCATTTACTGTAGATTATTCATCTAAATACTAAACAAAGACAAAAATAGTTACATTTTTATAAAAGGCGGCGAAGCAGCTGAATGCTGAACACAAGTACACGCTTAGTATCACGTAAGAATTCATCATAACTTTTCATATACTGATTATATTTTGGTCCATCTTTGGGCAGCAAAGGCAAACCTGCGGAGCCTTTCTGTAAAAATGAATTAGAAATGATATTTTCTTTGCCCTGTGGTCTCCATCATCTTTTGGCTGCCGCTCTCCGCCCACGATACCCACTCATGCAAATTTCACACCCAAACCCTGCATCGTCTTTTCAGCCAACACAAGTTGCACAGACCACAACCGTCCTACCGCTTCATGTACACAGATAGCCAGCCGTGCAAGGCTGTAAAGGTTCAGTGCAGAGACAGCCTTGATTTGTCATTATTTATAGCCTGAGTAAAGCCACTCTCTAAAAGTAATTAGACTTTAGAAACAAAGAGAAAGGGAGGAGAGGGAGCGAAAGCGAGAGATGGTAAATGTTCCCAGCCACAGCCTGCTGGGAATTGAATTAACCCTTTCCAATTTGCTACTTATGAAGATAAAGTGGACCTGAAGAAAAGGCAAAGGGCAGCTGCATGAGATCCACCAGCTCAGGTGGGCATCCCCACTACATCATCGGAGGAGTAATGCTGTTTCCAGGGCATCAGAAAAACATATCTGCCCATAAACTGCACACACATGCACGCATATATTCAAAGAGCTGGAGGCCCCTGCTGAAGCTCTTTGGTAGCACTGATGAGACACTGGTTTGGGGGACTTTCATATGTGCACGACTGTCTCGCTTCATTTGTCGCCTAAGGGAGTTGACAATTGGCTAATGAGGACAACAGGGACCGGGTCACCTTGCATTGTGTACAACAAACGTACTTCCAAAAATAAAAATAAAATAAAAATCCACCTTAACGATCTCAGACGCGTCTGGCTTGAACCTGGAGTTCACAGCAGCTCCGGTCTCGTGTACATATGCAAGCATAAAAACATTTAATGACCCGCGCACGACTGTCTAACAGGTATTTTTAGCATTTAAACTGAGACAGCACCGAGCGTCTGTGCAGCCGTTGCACTTTTTACTCTTGGCCAGCAGATAGCCCGTCATAATTGGGCTGGCAGACAGTCAGTGGCTACAGTAATGGTGATAAAGTCGGCCAATTAAATATTCCAGTGTTCCGACAGCCATTCGTTCGGCTCCGTGGACACATTTGGATGAGAAGGTGTGTATGTGTGTGCGAGGACAGATATAACAACACAAAGTGAGAGCGAGCATCCTGTTCTTTTACTGAGTAGACATGCAAATGAGACAGCAGTGCACTCAAGACTGCTGACCTCTGAAAACAAAAAGGTAGATGCAAATAACAGAGAGCGCAACACACTTCATACTGAGGGACCCGTCAGTCCACAGAAACACATCCAGAGACGTGCTCCCACACAGACGTTTGGAGATCAGGCGCTTCTACAGGAAACTTTCTTGGTGACGGTTCACGTGAAACCTTTGATGTAGTGAACCAGGAGAAACAAGGGATGAAGAAACAGGCAAAGACAAATGGAGCTGTGCACAGACGAGGGAGCAAAGGGGCAAAAACAGGGCTTCTGTGATTCTCAACAGCAGCTGAACAAATCCATCTTCAAAGCTGCGATCTATCATTTTATCACAGCCCAGATGAGCACAAGTCTCGTTTCTCTATCAGCATATTTAGGCCTCAAGGTCACCCCTGCATCAACAGTGAAATAAAACAAGATTCTTCATCACTGTTGATTCGTTTTTTAATTTTAAAGACAGGCCTTCTGCTCTACATGAGCACAGCGAGGCTTAAATCCCCGAGAGACTCGTGTGCTGTACACTGACCTGCGTGTTACTCCAAAGAAAAGTGGGATCAAGTCTACTGACATTAGGGGGAGGGGCCTGCTGTGTACTTAGTGTCCAGCGTGCTGCGTCCTCTCGCCGGGATGTTCGTGTCACTCTTTCTGACAGCCTGAAGCTGCGTCTGACTGTCAACAGGGAATATTTTGAAGGATCCTGTGGCTCAGTGAAGGAACGGGACTGGAAGTCCTGCTGTGACCTGGATCCTTAACATTTAAACATTCATTGTGCAAGGCGTGCAGATGTGAGGCGTTAACCGATACACATTCATACCAAATCAAGCTCTACAGACATAAACTGTGCATATTTACTGATATGCCCATTATAGTCTACGTGTGCTGTCCACCTTTGACATGTTTCTTTGGATTAATATTGACAAAATCGTGCACAACAACCCGCAATATACATGTTTCATGGTCATAATGCAGATCCAACTCTGAGCTGTAACAATGGTATGTTATGGGCTCTACATAACTGTAGTTACTGTGACATCAACCACTGATTACTTCCTGTTTTAAAGCAGTGATTTAGTACTGGGGCTGGGCCATATCATACCGTTCACGGTGATACCGGTGTAATGTTGGGCAACCATAAGAAAATGAAATATGGCGATAGAATATGGGTAAAATGCGCATGCGCAGTGCCTTTGTTTACATAAGCACATGGCGGCAACGCAGAATGAGAAGAGCGAAAGTGGATCGTTGAATGAAACGATGAACCAGAACTGGTTTGTAAAAATGCTGCAGCTTCAGTGGTGTGGAACTGGTTTAGCTTTCGTCCGTCAGATACACAACAAAGCACTATTTTTGGTAGCGCATGCTAGCGGGCCGTCGTTATTACCGTGTTGTTTGGAAAATACGGCGCACTTAAAATCAACCCTTTGATTTTTCTGAAAGTCGACAGAGCCCCTTATAATCCCGTGTGCCTTATGTATGAACTCTGGTTGTGTTACTGACCTCGAAATGATTTTATGTGCACGGCGCTCGAAAATCTGTCAGATGTTTCAGTACGACTTTGCTGAGCTACGAAGCTGCACCGCTTGATGGATTGTCGGAGCGTTACGGCTATCGTAGGCGGAGCCTCGCGGAGTGATACGTACTGTGCTTCAACATAATATTACCGTGTTGTGTGTGTATAAGCTCTTTTTAGGTTTTGTGGATATTTTACATGGTTATGCTGAGGATATGTCGGCCAGTTTCCACTGGAAACGCCTTTTGGTTAAACTGTCAGCGAGGAGTTTGCATTTGCACTGTTACATTTTATATAACTTTAGTGCAGATAAAAAACAGCTGCTTGTTTAAGTGAAAATACATTATTAGTGCAAAAACCCATCAAAGTTGTGGAGTTGTAAAGTATTTTGTCTCGTGTCAATTATATCGTCAGTTATATCGTTATCGCAAATTTTCAAATATATATCGTGATAAATATTTTTGGTCATATCGCCCTGCTCTATTTAGTACTGTGGTCAATGCTAGGTGATGTTGTTTCGGAGCTAGAGGAGACCATGCTCATAGAAGAGGTTAGTACCCGGCAGAGTTCTTGGACGGGTTGCCATTACAGTTAACTAATCAAGAAGCTGTATTATTTGTGATACAATCCAATTATAAATGCTGCAACAGAGACAAACGCCAAAAAACACAATCGAGAGCTGAAGTTCAGTGATGTGAATTAGCTGACGTCATGGTGGGCAGCAGCTAGCACCTACAGCCACCTTCACACACACTTATTACTCAAAGGTCCAATTCCTGCTAACTTACAATCCATCCAACCATCCATTGTCTTAACTGCTTATCCTACTCGGGGACATGTTGGGGCTGCAGCCTGTTGCTGTTGTCATCAGGCAAAACACAAGTTTAACAAAACATGCTCCATAGAAAAGTGAGGAAGGGAAAATCATCGATAAAGACCGAGACCGTCTATTCAATTTAATTTATCCAGCGCCACAACAACAGTCGCCTCAAGGTGCTTTATACTGTAAGGTCGACCCAACAATAATACATAGAGAGAAAAACCCAACAATCATATGACCCCCTATGAGCAGCACTTTGGCGACAGTGGGAAGGAAAAACTCCCTTTTAACAGGAAGAAACCTCCAACAGAACCAGGCTCAGGGAGGGGCGGGGCCATCTGCTGTGATTGGTTGGGGTGAGAGAAGGAAGACAGGATAAAGACATGCTGTGGAAGAGAGACAGAGATTAATAACAGATATGATTCAATGCAGAGAGGTCTGTAGTGAGTGACGGAGGCAACTGAAGTCTAATGAGCTACACTGTAAATGTTTTTTATTTTTTCTCTATATGGGATTAACTACAAAATAAAGAAATTCTAGGCCGTGCAAGGCCTTATAAGTTATTTTGTAACACGGGACATACTGTACAGATGGTTTATGTACAATATATGTATAAATACCTTTAATGCATGAGGAAAACACCTTAAAAGTGAACACTTAGTAAATGCCACCGTTTTCAACTACAGTTTCTGAAAGCTGGACATATATACACCACTTTCCAGATTAGTGGGGATAAGCAGCTCTCCTTGTATTTTATGGACTGTTTCACTGGAGTTAATTCAATTTAAATATTAAAACGCAGCTCAAGAAATGTAAAATATCAGTGCTACAGGGAAGGAATAAAACAATAGGAAAATCATGAGATTTATTAGCTTAAAAATATATTCCCAACTTTCCGGTGTGTTCTTGTGTGCTAATAGAAAGCGTTACACAGACAGAGTTGAAATATTTGGCCATGATTTCAGAGCATAAAAGACCTTTGTTTGGATATTAAGAGCATTGCATGGTGTGTTCAGTGTTTTATTGCCCTCCTCCACTGCTAAATAAGGTTACTGTAAAATAAATGTCATAGAAAATATTAGCAGCTATAAAAGTATTACTAAAACCCCCCAGAAAGATTAAATGCACACACTCACAGAGTGAATTTTATTGGACCAAGTCGTGACTCTCTAAACTATAAATGTCATTTTTTCCTATTTATGAGACCTTTGGGGGTCGACTCAAAGCAAAGAGACTGCTGAGAACACGTCTACCTCACCGATGCAGGTGTGCTGACAGGACGCTCCTGTTCACCACCGCAGCTCTAATCAGGTCGAACCCATCCGTCCCACCAGTCAGTGTGAATAAATGTCAGCCCAATCATATCTGCCTAGATCCTATGTTTAATTCACAAATCACAGACATGAAACATTCACACAATGATGAGGATGAAAGGAGACCAGTTCACAAGTTTGAGCAGATCAGCAGTGGGTGGACAAAGGCTCGTGAGTGGGCTTCTTGAAACATTTTTTTATTAATTTAGAGAACGGATAAGAGGATGAGAGATAAGTCGAAGAACATACAGCAGCTCACCTTGAAAGACCTCAGAGAGAGAGCTGGTGGTGAAGTGAGGAGTGGTCAGACAAATGATGAGGAAAGAGAAAAGCAGGAAGGTGGCGGCGCTAATATCTGTGACTCAAGTCTGTAAGTTCACACAGAGCAGAGGTGTGTAGCTAACGGGGGGGGGGGGCATCTGCAGGTAAGAAATCTGAAGGAGGTGAAAGAGAAGCAAACAGATGAGATGGAAGGCGTGCGAGTGCATGTGAGGAGCAGTATGGAGATGTCAGCACTCTTAAAGCCAGAAGGC
The DNA here is from genome assembly GCF_965226115.1 of Aulonocara stuartgranti. Lineage (NCBI taxonomy): Eukaryota > Metazoa > Chordata > Actinopteri > Cichliformes > Cichlidae > Aulonocara > Aulonocara stuartgranti. The sequence continues at coordinate 836,279 of NC_138958.1, read as the reverse complement.
AGCACTTTCCTCCCATCACAGCCATTCTGTCAAGCCCACTGGGACAGAACAGAACCTGTGCCAGCCAGTCAGCCGGCCCAGGGTGACGGCCATATATTTTACATGCCCTGCCCACACGACACTTGCTCAGATCCAAGGTGGAAAAGGGCTGAGAGTCAGCATAAAGAAGGAAAAAGGCAAAAGCTTTCTCCCGGACAGTAAAAGGAAATGACCCTGAAAGTCAGAGTCCGGACGTAAAACAATGCTTTTCAGTCAACGAGGGAATAAAAACTAGCGGCCCCCACCCAACGCCGTGAGAGTAGAATATCAGGGTGAAATGTTCAGCAAATCTGGTCTGCCTTTAAGCCTCCCAAATACCTGGGGCAGAAGAAAGGACAGCTTCTGTGCACAGCGTGCATCATGAGCCATCGGCAGAGTCACTCCAGTAAGTGAACTGGTCTCCCTTTCTCTTTCCAGAGGAGTTAACAGAATCGTGTGGGGGAGTTTCTGTCAGTGCTTCGAGCTGAAGCAGAGCAAATAAATCCCAGAGTCAGATACAGAAGGCTGATAAGTTATGGGCTTGATGAATATTTGATGGCTGATCTTCAACGAGGAATCCAAGCCGGCCACGTCACTCTTACTGGTTAACGTTGAAGACCTACAGCGACTTTGCTGCATCTCCTCTGACACACAAGTCATTTCTACCTTCCTGCTGCAGAAGGGATGTTTATGCTCACTGGGCTGTGGTGCTACATGATGTACAGTCCAAATGAATCATGCTTAGTGTAACATACAGGTGATTCAGGTTCACGCGAAGAAGTCGTTTCAGGAGTGAAATTAAAACGATGCAGCAAAGACACGCGAGCGACTTTGTCTCCTTATTCGGCCGATTTTAAACGAGGGCCAAACAACGTAATAAAGCAGCCACCCTGGTGAGCAACAGAGAGTAAATGATGTCAAAGCTAATAACAGTGACACAGTGAGACATAACGTGCTCCATGCTGTCGATCCTGACAGGCGAGGAAGACGGGCTTAAACCCACCTGGGTTCCCTCTTTTCTTTCCATCTCTCGATGTCATTACTCGATGACTGTGGCACTCAGCGTTACTACGCTGTGTTTTTATCTGAACTGGTAAGCTGAGAGTAGCCACAGACCATTACTTCACATTAACTTCTTCCTTTTTCTGTAAATTCCTCTTCATCCAAACTGAACGCTGTGTACAAACTCAACTCTTCCAGGTAAAAATCTTACGGTTTGCCTGCATATTTAGTCTGTATACAGGAGGAGAAAGCAATCCATGGCTCTCGATTGTCATGTTTGCCTTGCATGAAGGTGCCTTGGCTCGTCAATGTGCAAGCAAAACCACAGAAGAAGTCTAAAAGCTGCAGTGCAGCGAGATACCAATGGAGTATTTAAGAAAAACAAAACGTTTTTATGAAATATGTAACTATGCATTACAGCACGATGTCTGTCTGTACTTTAGACAGATGAAGCTGTACTTTGCCTCACTGATATGCAGCCGCCAGCACAGTGTAGACACCGGAGCGAGTCTTTTTATTGGTTCTATTTTAAGCCAAGACAATTAAATAGCTCTCTTTTTGGGGTATCACTTACATTTTAATCTGAAAGCTCCAACTGGTCTCCAAAGCACCGAACCTCTCTGCTCAGCAATCACCATCAGATACCCAAACTTGGATTCCTGATTACAGTTAGCGAGGCACGGTAAATTATTCAGCAGTTGTCACTGTAACAGGAGACAATATGGATGGAAGAAGCCAAGGAGGCTGTGGAGCATCCAATGGCTGACACAGATTTATACTTTGATAAGTTAACGATACGGTGCAGGACAGGCCAAAACCCAAACTGCACGATAGCTGCACAGAGCCGATCACAGTGTGCAGATGGATTTCAAATATACGAGCAAATTCAATTCACGATGAAACCAACGTCTATTTTTATTCTGACCAACGTTGAAATGACCCCAGTTCTGCCATTTGTGTAGGACGTATGCACCTGTGCCATCCTATTGTCCTACCTGATGCCCTGCAGGGCACTCAGAGAGCAGCAACAACAACAGCCCATTTCAGCAGGATAATTCAATCCGTAGTTCCTGAAGGTGGCCTGCACAGGGCTATGAGCAGAGAATGAATTCTGTCTTTCAAGAGGACAGTCAGAGTAATTTCATGGTACAGCGGGCCATAGCATGTTTTTTTTTTCAAGCATATCCAGGTGAGCAGGTCACGTGGTTACTGATCTAAGGTTACCTTCTTAAAACTGCAAAAACTAAACATTTTTACAACATTTCCAACAGATGAAACAATCAGACGATGATGGGAACGATGCAGCAGCGTCTGTGTTTTCAGTGTGGGTCGTCCGACCCTTCGATCTTCACCCCCATTTATTCCCAAACCTACAGGAGCATTTGCTGCTGCTCTCTGGCAGAAACACTGATCAGCTAATAGTGCTTTGGCAGGCTGGGGCTGAGCTCCAGGAGGATAGAGCAGAGAAAGTTTGGCCACAAATGGCAAACGGATCGTCTGCGGACTTTTGAACTTGGAGCGACACGACGACACACGAAGGCGCCCCGCTGAACACTTGAGCTGTGATTACTTAAATGATCGCTGCCTGCCTGCTGTTTTTCAGTCGCAGTCATTACAGAGCTGCGTGCCCGCAGATCTCTGCCCGTCATACGACACCAACCTGATTCAGGTGCGCAGTACGTGCGTCCGCTGCGTCCAGACAGCTGCAGCTACAAACTTTAGGATGTGCTCGGCTCTCCTCCTCCTGCGCCTCCGCTTGTTCCTCCTTCTTCTGCTGCTGCTGCTGCTGAGAGTCGCTTTGCTCCGAGACACGACTGAAGGCAGGCAGCGACTCTCAAAGCTCCCCACCCACTCCGGCCTCCCGCAGGGCGAGCAGCCAATCACAAATGTGGTCTCGGCACAATAATACAAAGACGATTCTTACGCGAGACAACTTTGTCGTAAAGAAACACTTGAATGTGTCACGAGGAGAACATGAGAGCAAAGACCTGATCACTCAAACACAGCTTAGACCGACGCGGGCGGACGTGCAGGTGTGAAGGTCATTCTTTGTATGGACACTGATAAATATCAGCAATAAGTCGGTGTTTGTGTGCGCCTGTCAAATCACAAACCTCTCTGCTGCTTCCGCTAAAGGACCAATAGAAATGTTCAGCTGAGTATGGAAGTTATCAAGTGCCAAACTTTGTTTAAACTACTTGACTGAGATCGAAAGCAAAAATCAATTTATAGCCACATGAGTCCTTTATTTTTTAATTTCATGCTCCAGTACAAAAGTGATTCAGGCTCTTTCTGGTACCTTAAAGTCATCGGCAGCGTCCGGGGAGGATGAACACACAGCACAGTCAGTGCAGTTCACTAAAGACTCGGGATTCCTCCCACAGGAAGACAAATCACGCCTCACTTTTGTTTTCTGAAGCATTTTAACAGCACGATTGAGCCACGATGGTTTCATTTCATTCTGTCACACTAATCCTTCCTCAGGTTCTTATCCTAACCAAAGCCAGTCTGATCCTCGTGCTCTTCCAGTTTCAGGTTTCCAGGTGGGGGAGCCACCTGCTGCCAGGAGCTGCCGATGCCAGGCACCATGCCCACGTCCACAGGAGAGCAGGTCATGGCAGGTGGGAAGTTGGGGCGAAGAGGCAGCATATGTTACTTTACCATCTAGAGATGGATTTCTTTTCTGGTCCTGAGAGTTTATTTCTTTGCATCTTGGCAAACATGTAACCAACAAAAGGGCTAAATGTGAAAATGTGCCAGTTTGTAAAGGAGTGATAAACCAACCAAAGCTGAGGCTTAATGACTTTTTAAAAAATCCTCTGATTAATATCAGCGATTTCTGTGCAGATGCCACCAGAACACAGGAAGGCCGCGTTACGGAAACACGGTTCATCCGTGATGCTGGGAACATGTGGGCTGACACAGAGCAGTGTTCAAGCCTTTCAACAGCTCACCTATTACCGCTGTGCTAATTTTAATTAAAGCAATTTTCTCTTGGAACAAAATGACAGCTTCACATTAGGGGCTGTAAAACGTCCGTGTATGTTCGAGCGCGTGTTTGTCCCCCGTGGAGTGGCTGTGTGGGTGAGAGCGAGCACATTATGAATGTGGAGTGTGTCATTTTCCTAGGTGTGTTTGCTGAAATGTGTGTGTGGGAGTGGGGACCTTTGATTGGCGCTAGAGAGCCCATATGTGTCATCCTAACTAGACTCTGACAGGGAAGCTGAATAAATGTTTCTGTCCTATCTTTTTAAATTTCGTGCCCAAAACTTGTTCACTTTTAACACATGCAAAAAAAAAAGAATCTGCAGGCTAAGAAGTTATATAGAAGTTATATATATATATATATATATATATATATATATATATATATATATATATATATATATATATATATATATATATATATATATATATATATATATAGGAAATTCTTGATGCTCTCGGTTAAATAAAACATATCCTTGCAGGATTTAAGGGACCCTTGCAGTGCCTCTGTGTGCGAGGGAAGTGCAATCATTTCTACTTCTCTGTCTGTGAATGTCATTTAGGGTCTGTGTGTGTGTGGGTGGAGGGGCAGGCGGCCATGACTAATCAATACGCCTGATAATGAGATCTGAGTGGTGTCGTTGCGGCGGCCCCTTGGGCGAGTAACGCCTCCTGTACCGTAAAGAGCATCGTTGTCTCCTTTTCCTCCGACAGAGCACACAGCTCATTAACCTTTGGAGCCGCACACACCGACCAGACGCCGTTTACAACTCCCCGGATGCTGTTCGCATTTATGGTTTGGCAAATAAAGCTTTTTCTTGCGTTGGAGGATATGTTGCTGTTTCTTAAATGGTCTGAAAAAGATGACGTGTCTGCTTTTTTGGGCTGCAGCTCGCAGGTTTTATCAGCTTTGTGCTGTATGGAAAGTTAGTGTTGAGCTGGAGCGTTCGGCTGCATGTGATGCGCAGCATATTCATCAGTTTAGAGTCGAAAAGCCTTTTTTGTAGACGCAGCGTGACGGGTTACAGTGACGTGTTGGGCTGTAGGAGACTGAGGTGTGATCACGACTGGCAGAAATGAAAATTAACGTGATATTTAGGATTGCATCACACTTTGTAGAGACACGTGTGGCTGCAAACAAACTGAGCAGCTGTGATGACACAGTGTTCTCGTGTGTGTGTGTGTGTTTGGGAAATTTCACCCAAACCGTGAAAGATTTCTCCTCATCCCTGCAGACAGGTGACACTCAGGGCTCATGAGTGTAACATGCATGAAAAGCGGCTGCTTTGAAAGTGAAAGTGGGAGAGAGAGCAGGCTGTCTGAAAGTCACAAAAACCTCTGGGAATCAGACTGTTTTGTAGCCACTGACCTTCAGAGCCGTGTCACTTCCCCTGTGGGGTGCTGTTGTGTGTGTGTGTGTGTGTGTGTGCACTTTACTGTGTGTGTTTGGCTGATTGATCACCACAGAGGAACCTTGATGACATCACAGATACAGCGGTGCATTTGCAGCCGTGTGCCAGTTCCTCCAAAAAAGATATTTAGAAGCAGCGTTACGAGGTGTTGAATGTGGGATTCAACTAAACGCACAAACATTAATTGAAATTCGGTGAAGACTCTTCAGTGGATGAAGAACATTTCTGTATCAGCACATTTTCCCCTTTCTTCACCATCTCTGGACACATATTAGAAAAAAGCTGAGGTTATGCATCGATTTACATTTAGGCATCAGTGTGGACCTTCAAACAGAATCCAGACACTCTGAACTAAATCATATCAAGTTTACTGGGTTTGCTGATATGTGCAAATATTCAACTCTGAGTCAACAAGGCTCAGGAGTTTTTAAATGTGTGTGTGCATACAGTAGGCGTTTGTCTTTGTGTGTCCTCTGTGTGTGTCCTCTTTCCCCGGTGGTTTCCTTCAAGCTCCAGGGGAGGTGATTGGTGGACGGGGTTTAATCGTCCCCTTTCAGTCCTGGTTAGGGGGCAACATTCATCATACGGCCTCACAACTTCACCCTGGATTGTCCCAGTGCCATGCACTGTGTACACACACACACACACACACACACACACACACACACACACACACACACACACACACACACACATCAATCCCCAACCAGCTGAACTACACTTCACGGTCCATTTGATTCTCTATTTTCCTTTAATTACTCAAAGTGTTTAAGGCTGTGCCAGGATTTCAGTGTCTGTGTTGTGACTCGATAACGAAGCAGCTCACATGTAAACATGGCAGCTTCACTGTACAGTTATTTGTATCATTTTATTCACTTCTTCTGTTTTTGATTCAATCAATAATCTGAATTTTGAGCCACAAAATGCTTTAAATTTGTTTTTGGGTTTTTTTCCGTGGCTCAGGGGGTTGGGAAGCGTATCCGTAACCGGAAGGTCGCCGGTTCGATCCCCGGGCTCTCTGTCCTGGTCGTTGTGTCCTTGGGCAAGACACTTTACCCTGCTGCCTACTGGTGTTGGCCAGAGGGGCCGATGGCGCGATATGGCAGCCTGGCTTCTGTCAGTCTGCCCCAGGGCAGCTGTGGCTACAACTGTAGCTGCCTCCACCAGTGTGTGAATGTGAGAGTGAATGAATAGTGGCATTGTAAAGCGCTTTGGGTGCCTTGAAAAGCGCTATATAAATGCAATCCATTATTATTATTATTATTATTTTCTTCACCTGCTGTCGGTCGTGGCTGTTCCACAGACCTGTGAATATCCAGTGCATCACATACAGTACATACAGCTTTCATGCCAACATATCAGATCTGGATCAATACCTAAGGAAGCCCATCACTCTCCTGTTACCTTGATGGCAAAATGGGATCTTAATGAGACGTTAGCGCAGCCCCTGACCTCGGTAAGAGCATTGTAAGGGCTTATTTTGAGAGAGCTGCGTGGTTAAATGCACGGCCTTAGCTATTCATAAGAGCTTTAATTATGCATGGATGTTCAATAACAGTAAACAATCCCCGTGCAGAGTGAGAAAGCAAGTCCCCAGTAAAAGACTTTTTAACTGCTTGATGCGATTCGGAGCCCGAGGACATTCATTTCTGCCAGACTTAAATGATTGATGACCATTTGATATCAGCTCTGGAAATTAAGTGTAAAGCTGTAAAGGTCTGATCACGCAGCAGCAGCGCACAGTGACTGGAGGAGTTTGTCAGAGCAGGCTGCCAAAATCATTTTGTACCGCTACTCACGGCATAATTTTACTTCTCTGAGAACAAGAGAGGGGGAGCAGGAGCGGTGGGAGGGGGACTGAATGAAATTAAAATGAGAGGACACTTGGTTCAGATAACATAGTGTGATGGAGCCAGTTGACTGATGATGCACCGTTTCAAATTCTCTCCACACGATTAACATCACCGGAGGATTCATTCTGGCCACATTTAAAGTGATTGATCATTGCTATAAATTAATGAAACAAATAATAAATATATTAGTAACGAGTGAGGGATAAGCCTTGCCAGAAAGGCAACCAGCCATGTTGCTGCAATGCATCAATTTCAAATTCGCTATTTGCATTTTTTTTACATGCCATGTAAGGATATTGCAAACACACACACACACACACACACACACACACACACACACACACACACACACACACACACACACACACACACACACATCCATGAATCTTGTCAGCACCTAGTTTATTTTCCTGTGGAGACTCATGGAGTTGATGCGTCCTGCTTAACCCTTCACTACTCAACTTAAAAGCCAATGAGTCCAAACCATCAGACAGCAAAGGCCAGGAATCAGCCTCCTCTCATCCATGAGGTAAGATGAAATATTAACGATGGTGCAGAATTTCTCTGATATCAGTAAAGAGATCAGGTTTTGATCAGTGCTGAGCAGGATTCCCTCAGCAGAAGAAAGAGAGCTTGTAGCCTTTAAAAGACGTGCTCAGGTTTTTGCTGCAGTCTCTATGCAGAGCTCTACCAACTGCAAGAAACCTCAACTTCACTCACTGCAATGACATCATCTCAGCAAAAAAAAAACTATTACTTGAAGTCAGCTAGCTAATGAAAGGGGAAATGTTCATGTAATTACCATTCTTAAAGTTGATGCCATAGCCGAGGACGTTAATGATCATTTATTAATACATTTTGTTCATTTCGTGGAAAAGGAATTGTCAAATTTCTTTGTGAGTCATACAAACCATTCACACTTTTTTAAACTTACTTACAAATCAAGTTCAGTCCATTTTTGCGACTCTTTGTCAAAAACATTTCCAAGCACTTCTCAGCTGCCCACCTCTGTGACTCATCCGTGACACCAGTGACTCAGGAGGGCGCTCTGCTGTTCACACAGGAAGAGAAAAGCCCACGCGCCGTTTAGAAAGTTCTCTTTCAATGTGACACCTTCAGGTGATTTATAGAGAGCCAGAGAGGAAAGAATGCTGGCATCAATCTCACACACCTCTGCTACAGGAATGTCGTCAGGATCTTAAAACAGGGAAAAGCCCAGAGGAGGAACCGTTACTGCCTCAGTGAGGTGCATAGGGTGGCTTTTTGGCAGTGTACACATATACTGTTGTTATAGAAACAGTTTTCAGCAGCATAAGTAAAAAAAGAAAATGTTTTTTGACACTGATGAAGCAGTCGTATCCCAGGCAGGACGGATGTCGCTCTGCCAGGTTTGAAAATCGATCAACCTTGGTTTAGCTCCTGCTCTTTGAACTGTGACAAATGTGAACTGTGACAAAGTCGCTTAGCTCTGCGTCTTATCTATCTAATAATCTCCTCTTCTTCACCCCTCTTGTGTCATCTGTCTGTCGCACTCCTTATCTCTCCTCCTCTCTCCTCCCCGTCCTCCTCACGCCTTCAGCAGCGGCAGCCGAAACCTCGTCAAATCTCTCTTCTTTTTAATCTGATGGTGAGATCATAAATGTATAGATTATCAATTATTTGAACACGTGAAATCAGATTACAATGATTACAAAAAAGCTGGGATAGAATGGAAATAAAAGCAGAATAAATTTATCTGGAAATCTCATAGGTCCACATTTTAATCACAACAGAACACAAAAACATATCAAATGTTTAAGCTTTGGGAACTTTAGGTAAAAGAGGCACTTTTTAAAATAATTGGATGGCATCTCAAAAAAGTTGTGACACAGCCACGTTTAGCACTGTGTGTGTAGCACTGTGTGTGTAACACTGTATGTTTAGCACTGTGTGTGTAGCACTGTGTGTGTAACACTGTATGTTTAGCACTGTGTGTGTAGCACTGTGTGTGTAGCACTGTGTGTTTAGCACTGTGTGTGTAGCACTGTGTGTGTAGCACTGTATGTTTAGCACTGTGTGTGTAGCACTGTGTGTGTAGCACTGTATGTTTAGCACTGTGTGTGTAGCACTGTGTGTGTAGCACTGTGTGTTTAGCACTGTGTGTGTAGCACTGTGTGTGTAGCACTGTGTGTGTAGCACTGTATGTTTAGCACTGTGTGTGTAGCACTGTGTGTTTAGCACTGTGTGTGTAGCACTGTGTGTGTAGCACTGTGTGTGTAGCACTGTATGTTTAGCACTGTGTGTGTAGCACTGTGTGTGTAGCACTGTGTGTGTAGCACTGTATGTTTAGCACTGTGTGTGTAGCACTGTATGTTTAGCACTGTGTGTGTAGCACTGTGTGTGTAGCACTGTATGTTTAGCACTGTGTGTGTAGCACTGTGTGTGTAACACTGTATGTTTAGCACTGTGTGTGTAGCACTGTGTGTGTAGCACTGTATGTTTAGCACTGTGTGTGTAGCACTGTGTGTGTAGCACTGTGTGTTTAGCACTGTGTGTGTAGCACTGTGTGTGTAGCACTGTATGTTTAGCACTGTGTGTGTAGCACTGTGTGTGTAACACTGTATGTTTAGCACTGTGTGTGTAGCACTGTATGTTTAGCACTGTGTGTAACACTGTATGTTTAGCACTGTGTGTGTAGCACTGTGTGTGTAGCACTGTATGTGTAGCACTGTATGTTTAGCACTGTGTGTTTAGCACTGTGTGTGTAACACTGTGTGTGTAGCACTGTGTGTTTAGCACTGTGTGTTTAGCACTGTGTGTGTAGCACTGTGTGTTTAGCACTGTGTGTGTAACACTGTGTGTTTAGCACTGTGTGTTTAGCACTGTGTGTTTAGCACTGTGTGTGTAGCACTGTGTGTTTAGCACTGTGTGTTTAGCACTGTGTGTTTAGCACTGTATGTTTAGCACTGTGTGTGTAGCACTGTGTGTTTAGCACTGTGTGTGTAGCACTGTGTGTGTAGCACTGTGTGTTTAGCACTGTGTGTGTAGCACTGTGTGTGTAACACTGTATGTTTAGCACTGTGTGTGTAGCACTGTGTGTTTAGCACTGTGTGTGTTTAGCACTGTGTGTTTAGCACTGTGTGTGTAGCACTGTGTGTGTAGCACTGTGTGTTTAGCACTGTGTGTGTAGCACTGTGTGTTTAGCACTGTGTGTTTAGCACTGTGTGTGTAGCACTGTGTGTTTAGCACCGCGTTTCTTAACAACAGCCCATAAATGTCTGTGAACTGTGGAGACCAGCTGCTGCTGTCCTGGGTCTTTATCGTCGTATTTCTTTAAACTGAACTGCAGGCCGAGACTCTTCTCCTGCGAGGCCATGCTGTTGTAGCACATGCACTATGTGGTTTAACATTGTCTTGCTGAAATATGCAAGGCCTTCTATGAAACAGACGTCATCTGCAAAGGAGCATCCAGACCTGAAACTGATGGTTTCCAGATGTGCGAGCCACCAGTTCCACAGGCAATGCTGCGCTCCCATCAGAGATGCAGGCTTCTGAGCTGAGTGCTCACATTAGGCCCAAAGGTCGTCTTTAGTTTGAAGGATACCGATTTCCACTTTGCCTCAGTCCGTTTTAAAAAAGCTGCGATGTTCCTGCATCATGTTCATATCTGACAGAGCCTTACACTTTTCACAGTCTTCATAATTTTACATTGGTCACAATTTTTAGAGCCATTTGCTTCCAGCTCACAGTTTTTATACAATGGTCAGTTTACTCACTTTGATCATTTGATGTTTTCTATATCCCGCTGTGAATAAGATGTAGACTGTATAAAGTGTTATGTAAACCCAACTTTCACTGGGTTTGTATGAGCTGACAGGAGCACGCGAGTGGATGCTACGTCACCGCTACGCCGTAATAATTCAGCACTGGATTTGTTTAACATTATTCTGATGCTTTTACGTTAAAGTGTCATATTTAAATATGTGAATGAACCTCTTTAAACAAACTGTAGTTAACTGCTGGATCTGATGTAGCCTACAACCTGAGAAAAGACAGTAAAATATACTTGGATTAAAGACCTTCTATGTGCTCCTGAGCGACTTCACGGGAGAATTAGCCTTTATCTTCAGGCACACAGCACCTGCTCGAGGAGGAGAGTTTGCTCCACTTGTTTTATGAGAAAATTCAGAGATGTGGAGCCACAGAGGAAAGTTACATGCTTGGTTAACCTTAAATATTCCTTACAGCTTTTCAGCTGAAGCCTCTTTTTAAATGTCCCTGCAGGTATATTTTTAAAGGTCACATAAGGTAACATAAGTTATTTTGTAAGAGACAGAGATGCACACAGAGCGACACGTGTTCAATGCTTTACCAGATGTATGTGTTCGTACACTTCGTATGATCTTTTCATTTAAAGCTGTTTGCTTGTTGAGAAGCTCTATTCCTGCAGTGCTTTGCAGACCCATGTAAGCCGATACTGAACAAAGTGATAAAAACTCAGTTTTAGAGTTGTTTCTATGCCAAGAATGCTAGAAAAACAGCTCGCTCCAACAGCTACACACTGTCAGCCATAACTACCTCTGAACCTAAGCTCGTTAAAGCACAGCCGCTGAAATAGGGAGAAAAGTAGAACTAATTAGGGCCCCAAAGGCAGACGGGGCTCTTGTATGAATGAACACTTTGTTTCCATTTTTAAAAATTCTGTTTATTGTTATAATTGATTGAATAAGTCAATTGGGTTAAAGAACCTTGATGCCACAAATACTAGAGCTTCTGTGACGCCACTTTCACCCCTTACAAATGAATCAAATGGTTTGGTCCACCCTGGACAGACAGACCCTGTATTTTGTAAAGCACAGGTCATTTATTCTAGAGAGAGAGCAGACTGAGAGAAGTCGCCTGTTAATAAATGTCTTTCAAAAGAAAGGTAATTATAGCTCAGCTAACAGGCTAGCATAGGTTAGCTATCAGCAGTTAGCCAATATCAGCTGTAGCGGTGTAGCTATCAAAATGAGCTAGCTCAGCTGAACAATGTGAAACCTGGTCTTTCATTTCAGAAAGCAGCAGCAGGTCTCACCCAAGCAATCGTATCCAGAACAGTTTCAGCTGAAAGCTTAGCATACGCTTTACTGCATGTTAGCTCAGAGGCTATTGTGAGGAAGCTAGCGTGTTTCAGGCCAATGAAATTTGAAAACACCACAGAGACACTGTTCTGTGTCAGGTAAAATGAAATAATCGCAATGTTGCTCCAAAGCTCTGAATGTGCAGCTGCACAGTGTAGGTCGACGGATTACCTCTTCTTCACTTTGAAGCATACAGTCATGGGACCAATTTATGAAATGTTATTATAATAATACTGTTGTTGTCAACCTGTCACAGAGACATACAACCATTTACTCTGTAGAATCAGCAGTTAACCTGACAAACATCGACTGTGTGGCTCAGCTATTTCTTATATTGGCTGAGTAACTAATCCAACTTGATCCTTCAACGAGGCTCCACGCCGTGAGCCGCCACGAATGAGAATTTTGGGGGTTCGTGGATGAGATTTGGATAACCGGTGGGAAGTGGAAGGGCTCCATCCGCTATGACTGAAACATAGTCTGACTTCTAAGATTAGCTTCTACACTTCTGAACGATTTGACACAACGATCTTTCATAAAGATACGTTTAGTTTACTTTCCCTGAAATAAATTGTTTTCTTGCCTTTGCTGACAACCACGCTGAACATGGCAATCATCTTTCACATGAGGTCAAATGGGGTCAAAAAATTAAAAAGTAGCCATAAAAAGGTAAATGCACACATGAGAGCAGACGGTGAAAGGTGGCCTTCACAAAGTAATGTTTGAAAATTCATGCTGAATGACCATGAAGGAGCACAAGAGATATCATGAACAGCGGTGAGACTGGGTTGCAGACATACTTACATGTGGACTCTAGATCTACAACAGGGGTGTCCAACATACAGCCCGGGGACCCGAGCCGGGCCAAAGGTTTCAGTCTGACGGACAGGATCGTTTTGAAAAATGTGAAGTTGGGCATAAATAAAAGGGCATAGCACTTTTAACTGTATTTTCACATGTTTTAATGCTTTGGCTACTAATAAAGACCTCCCCCACAGCTCTGCATACTACACTGGAGGAAATAAGTGATAGATAAACGATGACATTACAGAAATAAATGTGTAGTTAAACTCTTTTACACTGATAGAAAGCAGAGTTTTACTGGTCCAGCCAACTTCAGGGGGGATTGCTGGGTTGATTTAACTTGAACATGAGAGACTGGAGTGTGTTTTCTGATTCAAACACAAGTATTTTGTGTAATTATGAATTGAACCATAACTTCAAAGTTCTGTAATTCAACCCAAACTCCAATCAGTCCCTTTACCACGTTCATAAACCTACACGAGGTTAGAAAAAAGAACAGCTGGTGCTAATTTCATCCTATGGATGCAACATGCGCACAGTCTTTATTTAGGCTAAGGTCGCGAGCTGCCACATAGAAAAGGTCTCTTTTAGAATAGAATAGAATAGAATAGCCTTTATTGTCATTGTACAGAGTACAACGAAATTGGAGTGCCACTCCCTTGGTGCAAGTTTCAATAATAAATATAAATGTAAAATATAAAAGTACAAAAAAAACAATCGTAAGTACTCAAACAATAGTATGTACAATATATACAGGATAGCAGCATGATCTTTGATCTCACGGTAAGGAAGATTCAAAAAGTCCATTTCTCAAATAGCAAACATATTTTAAGAATGCATTACTGATTTAAAACAGAGTGTACAAGCTATAAACACAAGTTCCTGTGTGAAGGTGAGCTGAGGTACAGGTTAAGAAAGCAAGAAACAATAATGTGATAAACAGTTCTTCTATCTGACAGAATGATCTCTGTCTTTCTGCTTTCACTTGTAGTTTGAAGAGAACGGAAACATTTTGGTGGCATGTGAGGTTCAGGTATATTCTGCCAGTGGGCAGGTATTGTATGGTTACCTTGGGAAAACTGTGAACAAGGCAATTATTCAGAGATGTATGGGTCACGGGCAGAAATGCTTCCTTTGGGAGCTCACTTGAACTGTGCGAAGTAAAGCGAGTGCACAAGAACCTTCCTGCTGAGGCTAACGGGCATGCACGGACCAGACAGTAAGGGGACTCATGAAATATTCAAAATCACCTCCACTCTTTTCATCAGTCACTAGAAATGGAAGTTGGGGAGCAAGGGGGCACCAGTTTTGATATTTTTGTCTGGGATTTAATTTCCTCTCTTTGCATATTTTATCCCCCCCCCCATCTCTTCCTCCCCTGCTGTCTTCTCTCTGCTATCCATCATGTGATCTGACTTTAATATGCTTTACAGAGGAATATAAGCCATTCATCACATTGTGGCGAGGCCCAGGACATTGCCATGCTGCACATTTCATAGACCAGTAAGCCCAAGGAGTGGCCTGGGCCAGCTGCAGAGCTGCTAATGCCTCTATTTATTCCGCCAGGCAGGCCTGGCACAATCCGTCACTCCAGCCGTGACTACGCTGACTCTGTGGCACGCCTTTTATGGAGCCACAAGCTGCTCCTTAGTAAACATCTCTCCAGTCACCTGATTGGCCTTTGGGAAGGAAAGATGGATGGGTCGTTAGATCCACAGAGAGGAGGAAAAGTTATGCTTGGGAGGTGGAAGAATGGGAAAGTGGGAAAATGTTTAAGCGAGCAAGCTAGAGAATGAAAACAAGGAAGAGAAGATGGGAGCAAAAACGGATGCCACAAATAGAAATGGCCTGGGTTTAAATGTTCTGCAGTCAGATCCTGTTTCCCTTTCTAACATCGTGACTGTCAGAGACGATGCGCTGGTCTCATGACAAAGAAATATCTATTTGTTAAAGATATGAATTCAACTATGAAGTCGAGATTTTAGTGTTATGTTTATGAGCGATTTGGATTAATATGAATTTGGCAGCTCAGCATGATACCTGTTCTCTGTGATGCCAAAAGCAGGTCACAGTGTTAAATTGCGCCACATTACATGACTAACTTTGCGTGTGTCTCGTGTCTTTGGTCCGGACTTTTGCTTTAACGTGACCATAATGTTGACGTGTGTGATGCTGAGTGAATCGCCTCCTTTCAGGACAAATCATAATAATGTTCTTCCCATTAACAGGGCCAAACTTTAATTAGCTCAGTACCAAACACCTGCAACTCCTCAGCTTGTCTTTATTGTCAGTTTGTAAACACCAGCACTTAAAGCAAAGGGCTAGCCCAGCTGTGATAAGGTGGAAGGCAGGTACACCTGTGAACAGGTTGCCCATCTGTGGCAGGGCTGAAATATAGAGACAGATAACCAGTCACACTCACATTCACATCAGTCAAGAATCTGCAGTTAACCTAACATTCATATCTTTGGACTGTGGGAGGAAGCCCGAGGACCCGAGTGCACGCACACACACCCAGGAGCTTCCTGCTGTGAGCCCATACCTCGCTGCGCTGTCGTTCTCCCGGCTTTCTGAAGGTTTTCACTCACTTTGAGTCCAGTTTGTGCTCCTGGCCTTTTTCAGACATTGTTTTCTTCTTGTTTTTTTAATTAGTGTAAAGCCATTTAACACTGACCCGTGAAACATTCAAGCACTGACTCAAGGGACGACCCGGGGTCGTATCTACACATAACAGACACCTCAGTGAAGAACGAGTTTTAAATTCTCTGTAACCAGCAGCCTGCTGCCAAAGGCCATGATTCCTTTGATCTCGTTAGTCAAATCTAACACAGTTTCATGTAATACAATCTCTGGGTTTCCCAAAGAGCCAAAAACTAACCAAAGGTTTGGCCGGTGTGTCCTCAAAACCTGGACCTAAAAACACCATCTACAGCAGATGAAAAGTAATCATGTCATTAAGAAACAGGGAAACTGGAGCAAAGACCTGACGCAGGACCTAAAGATGCATCTGGTTCTTCAATCGATCGAGCCGCTGTTCACCGAAGCCTCATCAGAAATGTCTCAGTGGACGATTGGCTGTCAAGAACCGTTCTTAATGCTGAGTTATGCCAAATTACACAAGAACTGGACTGAAAATCAATGACGACGGGTCTCACGGAGTGATGATTCCAAATGTTACATTTTTGCTAATTAAATTAACAAATTATGAAATTATTGATCCACTTGAAGAAATGACCAGAAAGCTTGCCTGAAGGATAAAAGTGATTATACTGAATATTGGCTTTCAAGCTTATTAGAATTGTCCAAACTCATTCAGTTTTTCCGTGTTTCAATAAATCGCTGCACCTATTTCACATTTTCCCAGCAAAATATTTTAAAAGGGCTGGCTCAAGACTTATGCACAGTGCGTACATTTTATTTTCCACATGACATTGCGTTTGTTTGGAAACCCAGCAGGGATATAACACGGGGACAAAGTCATGCTCTTTATGTTTGCATGAGATCAGAAACCACAGCTTTCTTGCCACAGTCACAGTGGGGGGTGTGGGATCACTGGGAAACAGAAGACTGAGGGGACGATGAAATCATATTATCAAACACCATTCACGCATCACTTTTAAATGACTCCAATTATTCTTTGAAGCACGATTAGCCTGTGGAGGAGTCTCATGAGAACAGTGCGGTGGATTAAATATGTCAGCCTGACACTGAGGCCGCGAGGACAGATTGCAAACTGGGGGACATACAAATGATGGTACACTGTTATTATGATTTATACTGGCAGGTCTCAGACCATAATTATGACTCTTTAATCAATGAGCTGATTGATTAAAGTTCATTTCTGTAGAGAAGGCCACGTGAAAAAGAACAGACTTGGACTAATTAGCCGTGTGAAACCTCGCCGTATCGCAGGTCATCCGATTCCTAAATCCTCACGTAAGCTGACATCACTAATCCTTAATGACTGTTGATAATTTGTGTAAAGGGGACATTCAAATATGTGACCTCTCTGTAAATGACTTGTGTGGCATTGCTTGGAAGAACAACCCACTCTGTGTCCTACATTTCGCAGCAGCTGGTGAAATACTGAAAGAAGTCCTGAGCGTGCATCACTGCGCATCACTACGCCGTGCGATGCACAGGTGACTTTTCGTCCTTGGGTCAGTTTGCACTATTTGATCTCTGATGTTCCTCCGTTTTCTTCTTGAGTGCGCTCAGCTTTCAGCACTTCCTGTCTTTCTGCCTCCAGTAATAAATAACCTTTTGCGTCTCTCCGACCCTGACCTTGGTAACTATTGATGAGGGGATGGAACGCTATTCACAGCCTCATCTACCTGTCATGCTGATGGAGAGAGAACAGCAAGTCAAGCGTAGTACACAGACACTCGTGCATGCTCACACCGAGAAGCAGAAGGTAAGAAGAGAAAAACGATTTCATTTTTAGAAAAACAAACAGATTTTATGGGTAAAAGAAAAGCTTTTCATCCTGAAGGCAGTCTGGTGTACACGTGCAGCCAGTTTGTATTAGATTGCTATGAATCAGACACATTTAGCAGCATACAGAATAATGTGAACTTTTTAAATTTGTTGCAGCGCTCTACACCAGAAACCCCCAAAATTTGGCGTCCAGCCTGTGAGATGAATCATATAAACTAGTTCATGGGTTTCTAATGGGTTCGCCTATTATTCCCTACACACTGTGGATTAGGGTGTGTCCTGGATTGACCTTTGATCTCTCTGAGGACATCCACAGAGGTCGCATTTAATGATAAGTAGTCTGTAATTTCCCTTACGCACTGACATTCGTTTCAGCAGCCGCTGGGCTCCATGACTGATAAGACACGGTACCAGCGTGGAAAAGTTAATCTAACCTGGCCTCCATCATCATTAGAGTTATGGGAGAGGGCGGGCAGGCTCGCAGGGCAGTACCTGTAGCCCACAACAGCTGTCCTTTGGCCTCAGCCCTGATCTAATTTACTCGTAATGATTAGCCGTCACTGAAGGTGAGGCGATCTGTCACCGTGTCTGCCCACAGGCAAGCACTGAGCGTGTAAAGAGCATATTAGAGGAAAAACACCAGAGTCCTGCTGTATTAAATATTTTAAATGAGTCATTTTATTATGTTGAACCTCTTTTTATTCTCTGCTCATTGATCTGCTCTGAGCTGCCACACAGTCGTGCCCACATACATCTAAGCCTGATGCACAGGACCATTCCCCTTTTTAAAAAATGTTACATGTCTTTAAGCTGTGCTGCCGCTTGAGATTTATGCCGCTTCTTACGTTTGTTTTTTCATTTAAACTCCTCCCCCTTCACATCTACTACTATTTCTACTATGTCAGTATCCACGCCACTAAATCGTATATATCGGACGTCTGAACAGGAAAACTCGGCCCGTTGCAGGGAGGACAGAGACACTGGCTGATCAATAGAAACAGCATTTGCTTCCATTGTTTTCCCTCCTCTCAGCAGAATTGCTGTTCTCATAAGGAGACTGCTGCCTGCAATTAGAGCGGGCTAGCTGACGGTGTCCTGGGTGGACGGGGATTCGATTTAGGAAAAGAGATTGGGAGGTGGAGGTGGTGCTGTGTGTGCATGTGTGTGTGCATGTGTGTGTGCATGTGTTTGTGCGTGTGTGTGTGAGCGTGTGTGTGTGTGCATGTGTGTGTGCATGTGTGTGCGTGTGTGTGTGTGCATGTGTGTGCGTGTGTGTGTGTGCGTGTGTGTGTGAGCGTGTGTGTGCGTGTGTGACCGTGTGCGTGCATGTGTGAGCGTGTATGTGTGTGCATGTGTGTGTGTGCGTGTGTGACCGTGTGTGTGCATGTGTGAGCGTGTATGTGTGTGCATGTGTGTGTGCATGCGTGTGTGCATGTGTGTGTGTGTGTGAGCGCGTGTGTGTGTGCATGTGTGTGCATGTGTGTGCATGTATGTGCGTGTGTGTGTGAGCGTGTGTGTGCATGTGTGAGCGCGTGTGTGTGTGCATGTGTGTGCATGTGTGTGCATGTATGTGCGCGTGTGTGTGAGCGTGTGTGTGCATGTGTGAGCGCGTGTGTGTGTGCATGTGTGTGTGCATGTGTGTGTGCGTGTGAGCGCGTGTGAGCGCGTGTGTGTGTGCATGTATGTGCGTGTGTGTGTGAGCGTGTGTGTGCATGTGTGAGCGCGTGTGTGTGAGCGTGTGTGTGCATGTGTGAGCGTGTATGTGTGTGCATGTGTGTGTGCGTGTGAGCACGTGTGTGTGTGCATGTGTGTGCATGTATGTGCGTGTGTGTGCGTGTGGAGGATAAACTTCACCGGGTTATGGTCAGATGTGCTGGTTACTGTTTACTTGGAGTTTTAATAGATGGAAGTACAGCAGCAGGTTTAAGTCAAAGACAAATGTGATTCAGAGCACAAACAGGAACCTGTGTGCAAACATAATACATTTAAATGTTTGCAGAATATAGAGAATTATACTTGTCTTAATGTGGTGTCAGTCCCAGAAAGAAAAAATGACAGAGGACGGACTGAACGTCCACAGAAAGTGCTTCATGACCCGGGGTGGCCTCGCTCCCACGCAGAGAGCGATCCAGCCTGAGTGAGAATTTATCAGCAGCAGCGCATGCAGTCACACAAAGCTCCGCCTGACAGCGTCCGTCCTGTAAGAGCCATCGTCCCACGCTGATGCTGTAATGTGGGCCCTGCGAGCTCCAGCACGTCCCGCTGGTCTCTGGACGAGCATGTTTGGGTGAGGGGGGGCTGGTTAGAGCTCTCTCATTGCCTGTTACTGCTGAACAGGCACATCTGACCCTCCATAAATTGGCCTGCTTTAGCACTCATTTACAATGCTAAACGAATGCTGTCTGTCTAACTGTCAGCACGCTGCTAAACGACGGTTTCAGGGGGAGAAGCCTTGTTTCTTTTTCTTTGTCCTGAAAAGAAAAAGATTCTTGTTGTGTATGTTTTGTATTAATAAAGATATTCTACCCAATACTGAGCTTTTGTTAATGCACTGGTTTGCACGATTGTCCAGCAAAGTTTTTAGGAGTAAAACTAACGGATCCACACAGAAACGTGCAGTCATGCAAACCGCACCTGGAAATCCTTCTTCATCTGGCTTTAAGAACAGCATGCTGCTTAAGATAATTACGACTTGCAGTGTAGTGTGTAAATGCTGAAGTGAACTACAAATGACTCCTGTGTCTTTGAATACAGTCACAATACTTTTCTTACAAGAACTGAAAAAAGAAAGTGAAGGACAAAGTCATCCTCACGGTGATATTTGTTAGAAAAAGATGGCGACCAGGGTCTTTCTGGAACAAAGAGGCGTTTCCCTGGCAACTCCTTCAAAGAAATGTAAACTTATCCAGTCTTTTTCTGATTGTACTTTCATGAACTCTAATGTGACCCTGAGCCTGGTTCTGCTGGAGGTTTCTTCCTGTTCAAAGGGAGTTTTTCCTTCCCACTGTCACCAAAGTGCTGCTCATAGGGGGTCATATGCAGTGTTGGTCAAGTTAATTGAAAAAAGTAATCAGTAACTAATTACTGATTACTTCCCCCAAAAAGTAATCCTGTTACTTTACTGATTACTTATTTTCAAAAGTAATTAATTACTTAGTTACTTTTTAAAAACACGATTTACAACCTGAGTAGGTGATAAAGCGATAGATCTCTCAGCCCAATTCTACTTTTTCTACATAATCCATCATACAAAATGTAATCAAATGGAAAAGTCTCTTTTTAAAACTTGTTTTATTAGTTTTAATCTTTTAACTTTATGCATCAAGCAAAGATTTAATTATCTGCAACATTCTCTGACTGGAAGAAATTAGTTTAACATTTAAACCTATTTTCTGCACATTCCAGCTCATAAAATAAAATATTTTTGTGTTTACACTCACTCTTTCAAATAGATGCAAGTAAAACACAGCAGAAAATAAATAAAATCAAAGACTCAGCGGTCCTGTTGCTCTATTTTCACCTGTAAAGCAGGAGTGGGGCAGGCGGAGGTTTACCCTGGTGCAGGTGTGCCGCGGTCAGTGGAAGAATCCGCGAGTTTCTCTGTGAGTTTCCCATTACGTCGTAGCTACTCGGTGCTTGTTGGAAGTTTAGGGGTTTTTTTCGCTGTAAAAAGAAGTTTTCTTCCCACGCACAGCGGACACTAATGTTTTTGTCACTTTTTATGGAATCAAACTCAAAGTAAGGTCAGTACTTCCACGCTTTAAACGCTGCACGCTCATACTCTCTCTGCACTCGATATATGATCCACTGTTGATCTGCACACAGCTGTTGTCACTAACGGGGCACTCGCTTACGTCACTGTCATGAGACATTCTGGCAAAAAAAAATCACGGTTTTAGTAACGCAGTAACGCAGCGTTCCTACGGGAAAGTAACGGTAATCTAATTACCGTTTTTGCAAGGTTCAAGGTTCAAGGTTCTTTATTTGTCACATGCATAGTTATACAAGTATAACACACAGTGAAATGTAGCCTGACACGCTCCTCGACATGTGCAAAAATTGGGGGGGGGGGGGGGGTGTAGAGGAAGAACATTATATATATATATATATATATATATATATATACACATACATACATACATATAGTATATACACTGGGTGAATGTGCAGTAGTAGCAGCAAGCAGGTGAATTCTGTACATTAATATGAATAGACATCTGACTATTTTACAGGATAGACAATATAAACATATTTAAAATTAAAGGAATTGAAATGTACATTGTGCCTTGGTTTAGTGTCTGGAAGAGTCCTGTCTCAGTCAATTATAGATGATGTGAGAGGGCGGGTGTGTGTGTTTAGGGCACGGATGGCTTGGGGATAGAAGCTCCTCTTGAGTCTCTCTGTCCTTGCCCGGAAGATGCGGAACCTTCTACCAGATTGCAGAAGTTGGAACAGTTTGTTGCCAGGATGGGACGGGTCCATCAGTATCTGCGCTGCTCTAGTCCGGCATCTCCTGGTGTAGGTGTCCTGAAGCGGGGGGAGAGCAATCCTGCAGCAGCGTTCTGCTGTACGGATCACTCTCTGGAGAGCTTTTTGGTCCTTCACACAGCTGTTCCCGAACCACGATGTCATGTTCTGTGTGAGGATGCTCTCCACAGCGCCTGTATAGAAAATCCTGAGGATCTTTGGAGAGACCCTGAACTTCCTCAGTTGTCGTAGGTGATACAGGCGCTGCCTAGCCTTTTTGGTCTGGACCTGAATGTGGGCAGTCCATGTCAGGTCTGAGGAGATGTGGACACCAAGATACTTGAAGGACTACACCCTCTCCACTGGAGCTCCATTGATGATAATGGGCTTGTAGTCTCTGTGCTGACCCCTTCTGAAGTCCACCACCAGCTCCTTGGTCTTGCTGACGTTCAGCTGGAGGTGGTTGTCCTGGCACCACGATGCCAGATTCTTCACTTCATCCATGTAGGCCGCCTCATCGTTGTTGGAGATGGCACCCAACACCACTGTGTCGTCAGCAAACTTCACAATGGTGTTGGAGCCGTGGGTGGCCACACAGTCTGAAGTGTAGAGGGAGTAGAGCAGTGGCGAGAGGACACATCCCTGAGGTGCTCCTGTGTTGATGGTGATGCTGTTGGAGAAGCACCTGCCCACCCTCACCACCTGAGTTCTGCCAGTGAGGAAGTCCAATAGTAATCCCTTACTGTACTCATTACTTGAAAAAAGTAATTGGATTACAGTAACGCGTTACTGCCCATCTCTGGTCATATGATTGTTGGGTTTTTCTCTGTATTATTGTACCTTACAGAGCAAAGCGCCTTGAGGCGACTGTTGTTGAGATTTGTTGCTGTATAAATCAAACTGAATCGTGTTAACTCAGACCTGTGAGTCTCACATGTAGTTCTTGGGGTTTTTTTGCATTTCTCTGAGCACTGCGTGGTTTGGGATGATTTGCTGGGCTGTGCATTAGTGGGAAGGCTGTGCCAGCGCGTTAACGCACACCCGAATGCTCCAGACCAGCCAAAACAAAATGCATTTATGTAGCCGCTGATGGCTGCTACTTAACCTCTTAATTCCTATAGAAACGGTAAGGATGCACTTAGTTTTTCACAGACAGGCACAGAGCCCTGATGTTGTTTTCTTCACAGGACTGTAGGTAGGAAGCGTTTAACGACTCAGTGAAGACACTGATGGTCTCCTGGGACCTGAGGGTTTGCTTGGATGCATCTTATTTTTCTATTTAAAACAACAAGTCTGTCCTCATATGGAGACAATAAGTTTACTTCAAAGCACAATACATATACAATGATTGGTGTGAAATGTTAGCTTAAGAGGTCAAACATGCTATTTGACAGCCGAGAGCTATTTTATGGTTGCTTGAAGAAATGTAGCCAGAACAAAGAAGCTTCTCACAGCAGCTGAATGTTGTGCTAAACCATGGCAGCGATGATTATATTTACCAGTCTCTGCAGTGCTCCTCCATGTCTCGATCTTCTCCCCTCTCCTTGTTATTAAAGGTAAAGCGATTCTCATAACACGTGTCCACATGTGGTTCTCTTTCTCTGTGTGATATCTCTGTTCGATCTCAGGGGTGTTGAGCGTTATATGAATATGAGATAAGGATATATTGACCGCTGACTTTCATGAGAAGGACAGCTTCTCGATATTAGATCGCAAACACAGCAGCAATAACGAGGCCAGCTTTATGAAAAGATGAAGCAGATAACCTTTGAAAGAAAAATGTAATTTTAATGTGTGCCAATATCCTCAAACAAAAGTCTCAACAATCTATTATTGAACTGTCCTCACCCGTAGTTGCATCACCACTGAAACAAATCGTTACCGTGACAGAAACATTTCTATTAAAATCGTTGGTTTTTGGGGAAGTCATCACATCACACGTGATTCAGCAGATAATAAATGAGAAAATCCATTAATGAGAAAATTTACATATTTTTCCCTTGACTGTAATGGCAGCGCTATGTTTTGGTTTTATTTTTCATTCAGACATTTCTGCCTCCGTCTCATTACTGCAGCAAATTGGGATTTAATTCCATGTTTGCGGAAATGAAGGAAAACCAGTTAAACGGCTCAGCGTAGATGTGTTTCACTGGGCTAATGTTCAGATGTATCCATAGACGAGGAAGTCATCAGTTCATATAAGACGTAAAAAAACTGCTGACAGAGCTTTTTCCCCATTTCTGATTTCTTTTTTTCAGACATGCGTGTTTCTGATCCTCAAACACATTTTAATATTAGACAACCTGAGTGAAAACAAGATGCAGTTTTTAAATAACTATTACAAATAAAATAATTACATTTTCCAAACCTACCTGAATTTCATGGACTTAAAGATCAGCTGAACGTATCTTAGGGGGGAAATTACCTCATAAAAGAAAATAAAGAAGATAATTGTGAGTTTCTATTGTTAAAATGATTTAACCTTGTTGTAACCTGAGATTTCTTTTTGCCAGTCAGCTAATTAGAAGGCAACAAACATGTGAGTGTGAAGGACCTACATGCACAGACAAGAATATGTCTCTGCTGAAATCCTCCAGCGGGTCGCATGTTCCCGTCTGATTTTGGGTTTACCCCCAAAGCCAGGCGCAAAAACGATGAACGTGGCTCACGAAGCCGACTAAACCTTTTTTAAATCTTTCTTTCTTTTATCTTTTCTTATGTTTTACAGTTATTAAACCTACATATCCTCAGTTTTAGTCTCTTTACCAGAGAAGAAAGGCTCTGACCTGGCGTCCAAACACGGTGGTGCAGCAGCTTCCTGACACACGTCGCCGCCCCTGCATATTCCCTCACACCGGTGCACCTTTCTGGCCTTTCCCCCTGGACTGCTGTGCGACCACCTGTGTGAATGAGCATGTGTGCGTGTGTGTGTGTGTGATTATGAGTCAACACGTTGGCTCAGTGTCCCACTGCACTGGAGAATCTGGGTCAAAGTGAGCACCTGAACAGCACACGCCTGCACAGACAGAAGCCTCCTCTTTCCAGCACACTGCTGAGCCCAGCTGAAAACACCTGGTGGATAAAAATGCTGTTTTTCTTTCAAGCTGTACAATCAGCTACAGAAAAACGCTCGATGGGGTTAACCTAGTTTAGCTTTTGTGGCAAATCTGTTAAAATGGATAATTAGATGAAAGTAGAGAAGTGCAGATGCTAAAGGAAACGGGGCTGTCAGGGGAGCTCAAGGACGGCATAGTTAATGGGGCATCACGCAGATGACACAGAAGAAAGGAAACAGGGTGGGTGTTGAATGAAGGGATGGCTGGCAGGCTCGGAGCACTTAGCTTGTGTGATATAAAGATGAACAGGAAGTGTAACACCGCAGAACAAGAAAACAGCAAGACGTGTTCGGGAAATTAAAGCCAGCCTGTTATCTAAATGACATCAAGCTTCACAGTCGAGACTTCAGGCTTCATAATGTAAGATTTGGATTTACTGCTATCTTTAAATTACAGAGGACAGTGTCGTTGAAAGGATGTCTTTACACACTAAAGATATCGGCTGAATTATGACTCATCGTGTTGTCTTTTGAAAGTCCCTTTTCTTCCTGTTGTTGTCTCTCGGCTTGTTAGTCCTGCTGCAGCTGCCAGCCTGGAGCCCAGGCAGGATGTCAGCACTCACCCATCAAGCGAGCGAGTCTATGTGACACTTGCGTCCTACTTTGTTGACTTTCTTCACCTGGCACCACTTCTCTCCGTGCGTGGACAGACGTATGCATGAGTAGCCCCTTTTTATAATTTTATAATTCACAGATTCATTACATAAGTCATCTTTTCAGGATTAATAAATATGAAAATGGATGTATTTACATAAAGTGATGTTACGTCACTGTTTGGGACTGGAACCTAAAAAGGGGGTACCTCTCAGTTTAAGTATGTAAGTGCAATAGCAGCACGAAACCCTGCGTGAGGGGGAAGGGGCGGAGCATGGAGAGGTTAGAGTCTCACGGTTTTCCGACCGTGTGCACAGGTACTTCTGGATAACTGCTTTGTTTTGGAACGTCCATGCTTATTTAGGAAGGAGTTCATTGTTACATCCTCAGTTTGTAATAAATAAACAGTCTTCAAGTCCTAACAAATTTCCCACCTGTGGGACTAATAAAGGTCATCTGATCTTATCTTATAATGCAACTGGAAGCATTTCTTTGGGAATCCAGGAACACGCGTCAGCCATAGACTCCCTTTGTGAACTTGCTTTATTGGAAATTACCCTACGACGCTCTTTCCACCCATTCAAATACTGTTGGCTCGTTTAAGGCTGGGAATAAGAATTCTTGTTCTTATTATATGCACAGTGGAGCTGTTATATAATATAGTTTATTCACTCAGGTGTTCATGTGTGTCACTCACTTCCACCTGAAGTAGTAGCATCAAAGTATAGTGCTGTAAACACAACTGATGACTATTTGATGCTGCACACTGTGTGTGAGCTCATCATCAACGTGATAGCATATGGAACAAACACAAATGAGTCGGGTCTTCTCTCGGTCAGCAGGATCCGTCTGACCAGTTGTGGATTCTCCGAGGATGCTCCTCTGGACCCTGAGTGGGGAGTGGTGTGTGCGAGACCACGGAGGTGCACTGTGAGCGATGAGCACAGCAACAGGGAGCTGCAGCCTCAGCACAGCTTAGCAATAGTCAGGATTCATCATCCAGGACAGCGCTTGAACAGTGGAGGTGCTGGTCTGCATGTGCAGACATGCAAGCCTGTGTATGAGCAACCACCAGCCGCTGTCAGCTTCCGTGAGCGACGCAGGACCAAATGAATGCAACACTGCATTCTGCTCAGCATCTGTCCCGAGCTGCCTCGTTACTGCTGCACACAACGAACATCTGCTGCCATCAGCATTTCATCTGGACTGAAAACATTTACTCAACTTTACTGGGTTCAACTGCACATTAATGCAAATATGTAATCAGCTAATTCAGTGCATTTATGCAGGCAGACATGGTCACGGTGACCGT
The DNA here is from genome assembly GCF_965226115.1 of Aulonocara stuartgranti. Lineage (NCBI taxonomy): Eukaryota > Metazoa > Chordata > Actinopteri > Cichliformes > Cichlidae > Aulonocara > Aulonocara stuartgranti. Next base: position 809,175 of record NC_138958.1, on the reverse strand, counting down.
GAAGGTCACACCGAGTGTCACAATGTTCAGCGACTCTGAACATGGCGGCTTGTTGGCTCCAGACCGGCTGATCTGAATGAAACTGATGATCTACTGGGATTTCCCCACATAAACATCTCTACAGTTTACGGAGAGCAAGAAACTAACTAAATCATTACTAGTACTACTACTAATAAATACATAAATAGAAACATGATTGAATACGCTGAACACACTGAGCTAGCCCCAGCCCAAACTGACCCTGAACTTCAAACTGTCCAGCTGCAGCCTCGGTTTCTACCTGTTTTCTGAAGTAGGATCACTGTGGCGATCACAAGTGTCTTTGTGCTGGTTTCCTCTTTGCGCCTGTCAGCTGTGAGTTCATACCTGAATACTGAGAGAAAGCTCGCTTGCGCCTTCATTGCGACAGGAACTTGCGTTGGTGTGCGGGACCGTAGCCTCAGCTGTGATTCAGCTGAAGCAGCAAAGTAATGTAATGAAATACTTTCTCCTGGGAGTAATTAAGTAACATACGCTGCTTAGCAATGGCGGTGACGGTCACAGCGAGCCAGTGAGAACCCAACAGACTCAATAACAGAATCAATAAAGGATCGAATCAATAATTGATGCCAGTAATAGAATCAGAATCCAACTCCCATTCCAGGTCGGATCACATTTGGTGATGAAACATGAAAGTATGGATCCATCCTGCTTGTATCAGCAGTTCAGGTGTAATCCTGTGGATCTGACACTGTGGGCCCCTTAGCACCAACTGAGCATCGTTTAAATGTCACAGCCGACCTGAGTATTGTTGCTGACCATGTCCATCATTTTATGAAGTTACCATCTTCAGATGGAGCTCACTGCAGACCTCAGTCCAACAGAGCACCTTTGGCGTGTGCAGCTGACACACTGACTGACTGTGTAACGCTGTCATGTATGGAGCAAAACCTCTGAGGAACGTTTCCAACACCTCCAGTCTGTGCTGTGACATAAAGAGGGTCCACTACAGTCCCAGCAAAGTGTACCTAAAAATATGTCCAGTCAGTGTACATCAGAAAAGCACACTGATAAAGATTTTGTTGTTCTTCCATGAAACTGTCTGAAGGTGTTACAAAAGTTATTGAGCAGACACAACAGAAATAAAACCGTAGAGATGAACTCTTTCTGTCCCCAGACTGGAGATGCTTCAGGTCCCACGTGGCCTTTCTAACCTCCACGTTTCTGAGACGAGCTCCTGGGATGCTGACCGCACAACAAGGCACAGTGAGGCTGGCACATCACAGCACTGAAGGCCGAGCAGTCGCACCAGAAGTCACCGAGGAGAAACACGAACGGCACGAATCGCCGATGAAACAATCCAGGTCACCCTACATCGTGACATCATCACACTGACAAACCAATGAGTGCTCAGCCTCCGCTCAGCCCCGGAGATGCTCCCAAAGGAAAGATGACATGAACAGTGAAATCCCACACGAGGATTTAATTAAAAAAATAATTAGCAACTGCCCTCGAAGGAATCACATGATCTCGTCCCAAAACGAACCGTTAAAAAACCAAAAAGGTGGATTGAAAGTTGTTTCCAAAGGTGACTGTTCATTTTATTTCTTATAATAAATATAGACTCTTACAGGTCAACAATCACACTGAAGCATTATCATACATACAAGGACGACAATCCTCAGTAAAGATGGGAGCGCACTGATTGGCACTGGCGAAAGCAGCCACTGTCACCTCTTCCACCAATCAGGTGCTGGCGTGCTGCGACTTCAGGACCAGCGTTTGCCTTAGTCCTGAAACGACCATCCCACATGCTTGAAAACCAGATATTCCATAGTGTTGTGCAACAAAGTTAATTTTTGGAAATAAAATCACGGCAGTGGTTTTGTTTTTTGCAGTAGCACCTCCCACAGCCACTGGGATCAATGGTTCCAACTCTGGGCCCAGTAAGTTGATGGTGTGCGTCTCTTTTTGATGGAGAAAGACGGTGGAATAAAGGTATACGGTGACATCACGGTGACGTCACGGTGACGTCACGGTGACAGGATATGAAGGAGTCTGTTTGACGACATAAGTTTTAGTTACAAATCTATCGGCTGATTCCCACATGATTGTTTCCCATATTGATAAAATGGCATCATTTAAAGCCAACAATGGCAGAGCTGCATCAAACAGCAAAGCTCAGCCTACAGGCTGCAAGAAGGACTTTGGATGAATGTTGTTGGTGGTCTACTGCCCCCAAGTGTGAGCCTGAGGAACTGTCAGGAATAACTGACGGAGCAAAGCCAATAGATGGAGAAGCAGCTCGAGCTTTCAGCAACACTACTCCACAGTGTTTTCGTAGCAAAGTCCGGCCCCCACACGTCCACCTGTGTGTGTCCCCTCCTCCCTGACTGTGAGTGTTTAGTGCACATCAAAGAGTCTTAGAGGATCTGCTCCGTGCTCGAGGCGGAGATATCCAATAGTCTCCAGGCAGCGTACGGGTTGAGCTCTTCCTGGTCTCGGCAGAGAGCCCACACGTACATCATCCGGAGGACTTTTTCCTGGAGGAAAGATGACAGATGAGATCACTTCACTTTAAATTCAAACAAAACAAATAACATGATGATACATCTGTAAGCGACTGATTGAACCACGACACAAACATCTGTTTTGCTGCTGGCTTGATCGACCACACAGTCTCCTGTGGTTCAAAGGGAGGGGCTCAGCCTGTGCAGAAAGCTTCTTGGCATTTTCAGTTTCAGTCAACATCCAGACGTCACATTAAAAAGTTTGAAAGATGAAAGACATGGAAACAGAGACGCTGAGTCCAGGAGCCATAAATGGTCGAGTGTGTCATTTAATGCTCAGACATTAGAGCTCAGCTTATAAACTCCAGAGGAACAATACATCCACCATTTATCCTTTGGCAGAAGCCTTGTATCCTGAGCACTGGGCATCTGCCAGCTGCACGGTGCTGAATGGATACTTTGACCTCGCTTCCAAGCAAACGCGTCCCCGAGCTGTCCTCGGCGGCTGATTCACAGCCCATAAAGCTTTCTGGGTCTGAATAAACAAAGGCCAAACGGCTGAATATGACTCCACCGTCTCGTTGCATTCACTTAATGATCAATTTAAAAGATCTCACACACGTGTGAGTGTGACAACATGCCAGCTAAAGCTCTGTAATAGTTCACGATCAACCAACAACTCTGTGTGTGTGTGTGTGTGTGTGTGTGTGTGTGTGTGTGTGTGTGTGTGTGTGTGTGACTTACAGGATCTCCTTCCACCACTTCTCCTTTGGTGTTTCGGATCACCATGACTAACTGAGCCTGGAAAGTGATAATCAGCACTGGACCCTGGTCCATCATCTTACCCATGGCCAGCTGGAGAACAACATGCATGAATATTTACTGACCAGAATTCAAGGATTTCCCTTCATCAGGTGAAACATTTACAAATATAAAAGTCGAATCAGTGATCAGAGTCGTTACAGCTCCCGTCAGCACACGTATGAACTGCAAACTGATGAAGTGTTGCTATTTTTAAACCTGAGATTGCAAAGAAGAGCCAGTAGTCTGAGTATCAGCCCGCAGAGTCTCGTCTTACGCAACTTACATCAATACTGTCGATGTCCAGAATCTTGGAGTGGAACTGAAGCCCCATGGCCTTGGCTTGCTGGATTGGATGAGCCAGCTGGCTGTACGTCTGCAAACCCAGTGAAGGAGAAAATGGAGATCACATAATGACAAAGACACTTCATGAAAAACTGGCCACCTGCAGAGAATCGAGGCACAGCAGAGCCATGGAGCTGTCAGTCCACTTATTTAAACACGCAGAGCCAGCGTGTGCAAAAGGACGTACCGCTTCATAGCACCAGTCCTTCAGAACCTCCAGCTCCCCTCGAATCATGGCCTGTGTGGAAAAAAGGCTTAAATGGTCGTCCTGACTTGTTTTATGAAGGCAGTGCACAGTCGTACCGAGTATTCTCCTTTTGCAGAGGTACACTCTAAATGACAGTTTAAAGATTTAGAAAAACTTGAGTGATATCTGCTGAGATTGGTGTTACCTCCAGTATGTTGGGGATGATGTCTCGCTCACACTGCTTGAGAAAGGAGTCTTTGTCAAAGGACGGGTCCACCTTCAAAATCTCTGTCAGCACTTCAGACATCTCAGTCTTTGAAAACAGTCCACCTTTATGCACACGGACGAGCAGGACAAAGATTTGTAAAAGATTCATCAAGTATATGATAAACAGCGATATAACCTCCAATAATAAGTCAATCCTCTTCTGCTTATCCGATCAGATGTCTGAATCACCCCAACCGGGTCCTTTGGATGTGGAGGTCGGGCTGTTTGATACAACGATATGAAAATGTCTGTCGTTTCATATCGTTTACTTCCTGCTGTCGCAAAATAAACTGTTCACGCCAATATTTTTTCACCGTTTTGATGGTCACTGCAGAATTAGCTTCTTAAAGTTCTCTCTTACATTTAATATCACCACACTGCGGACGGACAAGCGACTGTTTTTATGCGTTGTCGTTAGCAACAACGACGGTAAAACCACCATCCGCTTGTTTATTTTCCACATAAACCTTTCACAATAAAGCTGAAGATCCTGTTGAGATTTTTCAAAATAAATTGAATCACGTGAAAGATGCAGAGTGTTTAGAGACGAGAAGCTAAAAAGAGCCGTCAGGTGCTAACAAATAAACCTTAGAACACGCCGTGTAATAAATACTCAAAGAAAACGGCGGCCTTTCAACTTATGTCTAAAAATGTATCGTTTCAGCATCGGTCAAAACACTCGACTCCAGCTACACGACGCACAGCTGGAAACACTTCACACAAGTCGAGCTGCCCGAGATTCACAGAATGGACAGAAAATGCAAAATGTTTGTGAAATATATCGCTGTTGGACGGCGGATGTCTTATATCGCGATATCAGATTATAGTCATATCGCACAGCCCTGTGTGGAGGAGCTGTGCTCCTTATGAACGACTCCACTTCCCCCCCGAGGAGTGGGCACTCCACCCTGTCCTGGCTGAGGACCAGGTACTGATCCTCTATTGGTGGATCAGTACCGCATATGTTACTAAAAACATCTTGACTAGACATCATATCAAGGTCCACGAATACAAATTAAGTCTTTCAAGCATAAAAAGAGATACATGTAACAATTGTGTGTTTCAAAGCACCGACAGTTCCCACAGATGCTCACCTATGATGTCAGTCATCTTGTCAGTGACGGCACGGGACGCTCTGATAAACGCGTTGTCACTCTCATCATATTTCATCTTCATCTCAAAGAACCCTGTGATTATTAAAAAAATCAGTTTGTCAGAGGTTTGGATACAAAGGTAATCTGATTTCCAGGCCTGGATAAGTTCAGGAAAGCAGTACGAATATTTGTCTTTCTAACAATAAGCACATTATACAAGCAGCATGTTTGTTTATAGCATTTTGAGTCAAAACATTCACAAATGTGTCAGAACATGTGGGCGGCGGAGAGCTTCACCTCACAGAAAGCAGGGCAAGAAAAGCGTGAAACCAATCAAAGACTCATCCTGCATCCCAAACTGGAATGAAAGACTTTCATGGCAGCAGTTTGCCAGCAATGTTATTTTATCAAACACAGAAGTGAGTGATCAGCATTTTCAGCTTAGAAACGCTGATGGGGCCCAAATGGCTGTGAAAAAAACTACATGATTACTTTGTGTAACGTCCCACCTGAAAGGCCATCTTTCACACGTCCAAACATTATTAATCATTAACAGCGTTTCCATAACTAATGCACATAAAATTAACCGAGTGTAGCTACATCTTCCATCACCCTGCTCTTTCAGAAAATGCTTATTAATAGATGCTAATAAACTGGAGGGTCAGTAACGACATCGCCGGCCAAACACAAAAGTACGCCAGCTTTATTACTCGGGGTCAACAGTGAAGATGCAGCAGCATCACATTTAAGACAACAGACATATCATTGGTCCTCTCCTATAATTACACTGGGACAGTTAAGCAGGTAACGCCTGAGCGACTAAAACAAAGAGTCAGTATGTGTAACATGAAGGGGGGGGGGGGGGGTTATTGCTTACTGTTAAAGACCACGTTGTTGTCTTTGAAGTCCTTCCACTGCTGGTACCATTTTGAGTCTTTGTGGAGCACCACGCCCATAGCTTCCCTAAAGTGATGATATAAACATATACAGTGATATAAAATGTGATAAATAAGCACTTTACAGCCAGATCAACAAGGCAAATAGAAATGAAACACTTGAAATGACAATGAGGTGGAGGAAATGGCACACAGCTGTTACAGTCCTCCTCCAAACATCAGGCAACAGTTTGTGTGAAAACTGTCATTTGATGGTGTTAAGCTGATGATACCAAAACCTGCTGAAGAAATAATATTAATGTCAGTTTCTTGGTATCTGATCGGACGTGAGTCCCAGCTCTCGCTGCTTTTAGCTTTGGGTGAGTTTCAATTCTTATATCTTTAGTAATATTGGCCCGATCGATCCAAATATTGATCGTGAAGCTGAGGGGCATGTCCCCTCTTAGCATCAGGCAAACAGAGGGCCCTCACGTACTCGTTGGCCTCAAAGACCCTGCTTTCATCCGCTGCCCCCTTGGAGGAGAATTCCGTCCTCTTTCTGAGTCTGGTGGGAGGCCGATAAGGGCCAGTGTGACCCAAGTCACCGATCTCTTTCTTCACACTCTCCATTCCCTAAAAACAGAAAATCTGTCAGTGACACAAATTATTTCTAATAGTTAGTAAATAATGACCTCGTCTTTAATGATAGCTCTGAGAATAATGGTAACACGTTTATGCGTCATACATGCTGTACAGGAGAAATAAAAGGTGAATCATATTTAACTTGCACTGTGACTGCATACCTGCGATATTGCTTTAAATGCGCCCGTCTTCCCCAGCATCTCTCCACTCTTGGAGACAGTCTCAGCAGATGTCTTTGCTGTTTTGGCAGCTTCTTCCATTCCTTCTTTGATTTTCTTCCCAAATTCTGTCCGGCTGACCTCTTCCAGTCCCTTACAAACATACAGAATCGTACCAGCTTCAGCAGCATGACTACAACAATCAGAGTTTATACGTGTACCTGTCATATTTACCTCTTTGACCGTCTCTGAAATGTTTCCCAACTTCTTCCTGAGAACCTCGGACGTCTTCACTGTTTCAGACTCTATATTTTTCTGGGAAAAGACAAGGAGAGCATTTCCAGACCTGCTACTAGTTTAAGTGACAGAAGTTCAGCGTGCGGCCAGATACTTACATATTTCCTCCGAGCTTGCTTCAATGCCTCTGACTCCTCGAGTTTTTTGGCCTCTTCTCGAAACTTTTTGATGTTTTCTTTCATTTCCTTGCTCTTGTTTAGCTCCTGTTTGAGGTTATCCAAAAACTCTCCCAGGAAACCTCTTCGTCCACCACCCCGCTCTCCTGACAAATACCTTACTTGAAGAAGGGCTGACTGAGGCACCTTGAAGACACACAAAAACCCCACCAGGTTAGGATGAATGCAAATATAGAGTTTGTATTTCTCAAATGTATTTCTTGTGCCAGAGTTCTAAAAATGTAAACCTGACCAACAGTTGATTTTTAGAGAGAAAAGAAATCCCACCATCTATATCTATCTAGATACAGTGTGCTAGACTTGGGCTAAAAGAGGAAAATTACCAAGCATTTGTATTAAAGTTTCAGCAAAGCCTTTCAGAAACTATACAAACGCAGGTTAACTCTAAACTACAAGCTGCAGTACGACTTCCCTGAATAAACTGTGACATTTTAGCATTTTAAAGCACCCCAAGTATCTTTCTGTGTTATTACTAATGATTATATATGCCAATATAAACCAACAGTATATAGACTATATGGCAAAGGCAGACATAATCAGGGTCAAGTAGGACTTATTCCAGGTGTTGTTACCTGTGGAGAGTGTGTGAGGAGCCCACGTATCGTGTAGACATTGGGTCTGTTGGAAAGCAGCAGGTAGGAGGAAGGGAAAGCCACCAAACCCCTTCTTACACATATCTGGACAAAGAAACAAACTTCAGCAGACACTCGAGGCTGAAATAAACTCTTGAACTGAACGTGACGATAAATCACGAAGCTTTGGTGTTTTTACAGGAAACTTCTTTATCGGAACGCTTCAAGTGAAGCAGCAGCAAACAAGCTAACGATAGAAAAAGTTTTCCAGAAACAATGTTTGGAGCTTTTGGACTTTTCACTGAAATTCCAACATTTTATATGCTCCCAACTCCAAGAGCTGAGACACCGGCTGCTTACCCCTCTATTCAGACGGCTAGCTCGGCTAGCTTACAGCACGTTTAGCAGAGAAGTTAAACGAAATTGAGATTTTCGCCGTTTCGGCTAAAAGAGGCCGTGGAATAAATGTCGTTTCAGTTCGTTCCCTTATCGTTTTGTGGTGTTTTTACGTGGATATTTTACACACATGGCCCAAACACTCACCTGATAACACCGACATAAGGGGGTCGCCATCTTGAACGTCGTGCTTGTGACCTTCTTCCGGTGGTGACCTTCCTCGTCCACGAGGGGGCTGGACTACAGCTCATTGAGCCAACCAGAGCTCAACAGGACCGTTCCACCGCCCCAGTGTTTGTGCCTCATATTTACGAGATCAACTTTGACCTGCAGTCGCTGCTCACTATTTGGCTCATTTAGCTCACATGTTATGAAACGTACGATCAGCGCACGAGCACCACAAACAGTGAACGCGTTTCAAATATTGAGGTTTATTTTATCAAAACACCTTACAGAACAAAAGCACTGACAGGAAGCATGATAGGACAAAAATAAAAAATTAAAAGTTGGTCTCTAAAAAATTTAAACAGAAGGAAAAACAAACACTTTGACTATGACGTGTCACTAAAGCCCATTTCAGACATGCATTTAGTTTTACTTTTGTAACAGCATCTGAACGTGCTGGCTTCATGCCTGAATGACTTCTTAAAACTCAAGAAAGCAATAACAGCACGAGCTAATGTTTGAGTTATGTCTCCTGAGCTCACTGTAGAACCCCAAAGGAGAATAACGTGAACATTAACAGCCTCACATCTCAAATTCATTTTTGAGCTGCAGTAAGATCTCTCACTGAGTGGTACTCTGACACATGGTGATCAGTCTAATAGTCCTCATAGCTTCATTCAAAGTCAAGCTTACCCATGTCTGAGTGATTTTAACATGTGACACATCCAATGTCTGAAAAGGGCAAAAATAAAGAGTTTCACTGTTACATTTATCTAACATGGTATACTGGGTGAAGGGGCAGTTCAGGAGTACAGAGTGAGATCACAAACTAAAATAATGTCAGATGCAACACGGACACACAGGTTATGCATTCCTGTCAATCCTAACATCAATTTCTCTTCCATTCAGGCGATAGCCGTTCATGGTCCGGCAGGCGCGCTCGGCAGTTTCGGGATTGTCAAAGCGAACCACACCGCAGCCCTTGGACTTCCCGTTCTCCATCTTAATATCAGCATACTGGACCATTCCTAAAGGAGGATGAACACAGATGTCCAAAATGACTGAAAATGCTGATTAACAGTGCTGATTTCATTTGATTTGATTTGAGTCTTACCGCATGCGTTGAAGGTATCCTTCAGCATCTTCCAGGTGAAGTCAAAAGGCAGCTGAAAGACAAAAATATCCCCAAATTAATTTAAAGTATAGACATACTTCTCCAGTGAATACGCCAAGCTAAAGTGTGGATTAACTTACATTCCTGACAAAGATCTGACATCCCTTCCTGACATTGCTTCCCCCGGCTCCAGGACCTCCAGCCCCAGCTCCTCCAAAGGAATTGCCGCCAAATCCACGCTCCAAGTCACCAGAACGGTCAAACTGACCACCAACACCTCCAGATCCCATCCGGTCAATTCCAGAGCTCATGCGGTCAAGGCCGCCAGATGGAAAACGGTCAAGTCCTCCGGCAGAGCCCATGCGGTCGAAGTTGCTCGCCATTCTGTCAATCCCGGTGTTGCCCATGCGATCCATTCCCATCGGAGAGCCAAAGTCCATGCCGCCGCCGCCGCCACCGCCGCCACCCCCCATGCGGTCCAAGCTAGATGGGCCCAAGCGGTCAAATCCAGATGGGCCGAGGCGATCCATACCTGAACTCATACGATCCAGACCAGGTCCGACCCTGTCCATACTGGGTCCCAGCCGATCCATCCCAGAGCCCATTCGGTCAAACCCGGAACCCATCCTATCTAGATCAGACACGCGGTCCATCCTGTCCATTCCCATCCGATCCATTCCTCCCATGCGGTCCATGTTGGTTCCCATGCGGTCCATTCCAGAGCCCATGCGGTCCATTCCCAGCGAGCTTCCTATAAAAGTGAGCAAACAGAAGAGAGAGAAAAATGCATGAGTGGAAGTAAGCACCAGTGTGGCTTTCAAACAGAATCCTGTAAATACTAACCCATTCCTCTTTCAAAGGAGTCTCCAAAATTATTGCGAGACATTCCCATTTCATTTCGCCCAAATTCCCTGTCAAAAGCACCACCAATCCCACGGTCCATCTCTGACAATGCAAGAGATGAAACCATTAGACATCCAGCAAAACGTGAAACTGTTCCACGCTTGCTCTGGAGTGCTGAGTGGGTTTTCAACACTTGCTTACCGTTCATCCTGCCCATCCCTGAAGAGCCAAAGCGGTCCATGTTCATTCCTCCAAAGTTGTCCATCCCTATAAACAAAGACATTAATATTACAGAAGGCACTTTTTTTTGGAAAGACCAAATGTAGGTAGACTCAAAGTTTTACTACATACCTCCTCCTCCCATCCGGCCTCCCATGTTGGCGAAGCCCATTCCTTCCATACCTACAGGGACAGAGTGACACTGAGCTCTCACTTCACTGCTGTCTTTTAGTCAGTGGATTAAAAATAAATTAATGTGTTTTAAGAAGCTGCAGTTGTGTACCTCCAGGACCCATGTTGCCCATCCCTGCACCACCACCTCTGTTGAGCTGAGTAGCATCAATAGGTTGGCCCCCAGGTCCCAGTCCCAAACCAATACCACTCAGGCCACCTGGTTCAGAGACAACAGGTTAAGTTTGAAGATTGTGTGTGTGTGTGTGTGTGTGCGCACGCACACACACGCACACACACACACACACACACACACACACACACAGTCAGTAGCATAAATACAGCTGACACTTTCAGGGGAAGCAGTAAACCAATGTCGACCTCCATGAAACAAAGATCACATGACCCCAGGGGCTGCTGGGAAACAACAGACATGAAGCATGAGCAGACAGTAGAGGAGATGGGCGACGTCAAGTAGTTTTGGAATATCATTTAAATAGTTACTGGGTTTCTCTCTCCCCAGTTTAACAAAAACTATGGTAGCATGGATCAAAGTGGTCTTCAATGCAGCAACTCGAGTGAGACAAAACTAAATATTTCATCTAATTTAACAAAATTAATCATAAAAATCGGGACTTTAATCGACGTGAATATTTTAAACTCTCAAAACCTTCTGTTATACTAGAACAAGGCTCGATGTATACTCACGGGGAAGGGCAGCTGCTCTGTCCGGTGGTCCAAAATCTTTAGGAAGAGATTTCTCATCCTGTAAAAAAGGCAAAGGCATTGTAACCATACTCATCGTCAGGCCATAGAGCTCTAATGTACAGCAAAGGCAACATACCAGTTTGACGTGCATCGTCCTGTTAAACAGGAGCTGTCCATTGAACATTGCTTTGAAACCGTTAAGGAAAACATGGCACGCGCACACACACACACACACACACACACACACACACGAGAGATTCAAAAAGATTCAATGGCTACCATAGAAATGCTGAATTTTTCCAAAGGATACAGACAGCCTGCACTGCTTCGATGGACATATCAAATGTGACGGTGCCCATGCCTCGACTTTTCCCGTCCTTGTCCTCCAGAATGTCCGCCCTCACCACCATGCCCGCCATGCTGAACACCTCCTTCAGCTTCTTCCAGCCCACTTTGTAGTCAAGCTGTAGGTAGTTTCAGACAGTTAATTAGACAAGACTAAAGTTACAATAAGACACAGTTCCATATATTCAGTATTCGTATACAGACTGAAAAACGGATAAATCACTAAGGCTTACATTAGCCACAAAGACAGTGCTGCCAATCCTGCCAGCCTGGAGACCATGGATGATCTCATTGGGGATGTTCGGGTTATTCAGGAGGCTCGGAGGAATGTTGACCATGGGACCATTTGGTCCAGGACCCATACGATCCATTCCGCCCATTCCACCCATTCCTCCCATTCCCCCCATGCCTCCCATTCCGCCGTGACCTCCTGGAGGGCCTCCACCTTGGGCCTTGTTGATCTCCCGCTGGCAAATCACACCATCAGGGTCCTTACAAAGAAGCACAAAATAATGAGTCGGCCAAATCCACAAGTACAGCTTTTGTCTGTGCGTCGGACAGCTTCCCCCTCTGGGACCTACCTCTTTCACTTTGAGGGGCCGACCATTGAGGTTGTGCTTGTTGACCTTCTCCACTGCTTTCTTCATCAACTCTTCCGTCCTGAACTCAACAACACTGACAAAAACACATTTCCAGTGAGAAATGTGTGTAAAACACTGGTGCATGTCTCACGTGCAGTTTGCACTATTTGCTTTTGACGATAAGTTAAAGTCTACTTACGCACAACCCTTTGTTGATTGAAGTCATTGGAACAGGTCAAATCAAAGGGAAGAGAAAATATTTCAAATTAGTTAAAGTGATTGTAACACTGGACATATTTTGACAGGTCACAATAAACAATCTCATGCAATTAAAAGTTCATCACCATACACAAGCCTACAGCCTTGGTCACATCTGTGCTTCCAAAATAACACTACATTGTTAAGATCTTTTTAAGCCAAGCCAGTAACACAATACAGGCAAATGTATTCAATAGAGTTTTCCCCCAGCATCCTAAAGGCAGACAGTGACAGAGGATTCCCAACTACTGAGATATTAGAGTTTTCCAGCAGTTCTATGGAATGAGTTTTATTTATCAACCATCTAGCAGCCTTGCTACGACCTCTTGCAGACTACGGCCCATTAGATCATAAGGAGCAAATCCCACAACCACAGGGACATTATCAGCTACTGCAATCCCACAGGATTGGCTACAAAGGAGCTGAAGTCCTGTTATAAGATCATCAACCCTTCGATGGCCTCGAGTCAATGCCACAGACAACTTCAAATGAAACATGCCTCCGGCACGTCACCGTGTCACACACACTCCACCAGGTTTGTATCTGAACAATTCCAACATAGTAAATAAGGAAACCAAAGCTGACAAACACAGGTTTGTCTAGGCTTATTCGTGTGTTTTATTTGTATGTATTTGCACTTACCCTGGATTTGCCTTCTGCGTCCATTAAGTGTTCCACGTACGTTACCTCACCCACTACAAATCAGATTCCAGAGACGACACACACCAAGGGGAGAGAAGCCGAGAGAACAATGGGGGTTTAGAGCAGAAACAAGTAGGGTGGCCGGTGACAGTGAGCTCAGACAGCCAGTCCTGAGCCTTCCCCCAGCACCTCATTCAGCACAATCTGGTACAGGTCTACAAAAAGCAAGCTTGGACTTTTCCCCTCTTTCTTTAATTAATTGAGACTTCTTAGCCCGTCCTTGTTAGAATTCTCCCGAAACACCAAACGCAGTAGACTGAGGACAACAACTTTTGGACTGGCCAACAGCCTTTCAAGTTGGATATGATGCCGCAAACACCACCTCTTCTACCTGAAGATAATTGACCAAATAATTTCAAGTTGGCAAAGCCTCCTTAATACCTCAGCCGCTTTCCTGTCAAACCTCAGCAAACTTTGTCAACGGTTTTAACCCTCAGTCCATCAGCTGAGCCTAGCTGAGCTAGAAACCTACCCATAATCGTAATGAAGAAAAACTTTTGGATGAGAAGCTTCTCTAACTGCCAACCTGATCATGGACTAGACCTGGTCCTGAAATGCACGATCGTAATTTGGATTCAGCGTCGACCACAGCCACGCCTTTGTTCCAGGTCATGTCTGCTCAACAGATGGACATTGATGACCAAACCTCTAGAGACAAGGACGGTGCATAAGAAGCTGCTTCGTTTTGTAGACCTGTACCCCAAATAAATCCGCAGCACAAAGCTGTGCTTGGTACAACATGAAGATCTGCCGAGAAAAACATTTGCTTGTCAAGGTCACACCTAAAAAAGAAAATGCAATTTAACTCCACAGTCAGTTGTCATGAAACAAATACTACTTGGACCTTCTGAAAAAGCATTGTACCCTTCTTAACACATGCTCAAATAGGTGCCAGTTAAATGCATTACTCCATAGCTACACAACATGTTTAACACTTTAATTGACTTTTAAATAATCCTTACTCACATCCACATTTACTGCATCACAAATTAAATATTACATTTCTCCGAAGGTTTGACCACAAGTTAATAAATCTTAAGTGTGTAAGTTTTACTGTTAATTACAAATTTCAACTGAAAGCAACCTTTTCCATGTTTCTGGACCAAAAAAAAAATCACTATACTGTAACAAAGAACTGTATTTTTAATGCATTTCTTGGGGGAGGAACCACATCATTATCCCATTCATGATCACAAGCCATTGGACTTTCGAGTTAGTGGACTTCCTTTGCACATTTACGACCGCCACTTCACAAAAACTCAAGATTTTAGTAATCTTAAGGGAGACTGAAAATTCAAACATCCAGGTTCACCACGCTTGTACACGTCTGCAGCGACTCCTTAGCTGACAGACAGATTTTTAAAAAAAGGGGACCTTGTCCACAACCATTGTTCCAAGTGACTCCAGCATGGTCTCAGACAACACTGTACAACTCCCCAGAGCTCTTCAAAACTGCAGTGGTCAAACAAAATGACCCTGCATCCTGATTTGATCTTTTATCATGTCAAAAATGTGACACGAGTCAACCCCTAATCCTGATACCTTACCTTTCTCTTTCATCAGATCTTTCAGGGCTTGCCACTTCACATCATATGGGATGTTGCTGACGAAAACGCGGTATCTCTTGTTTGCGTTTCCATAGGGCTCATAGCGACCACCTCCACCTCTCTTCTGAGGCCTTTCCTTCCTGCTGGCATTGGCCTCATTCTTGCCTTTTCCATTCATTTCCCTGCAAAATGTAAAGTTCACAAAACTTTCTAAACATACTTTAAAAAGCTTTTAAAAGACTTGCCAAACTCACATCCATCACATCTCCCATTTTTGCTTCATTACAATCCATCCATCTTACTTTAAAATGTTTCGTTATATTGTGTTTTTTTGTACTTTAATTAGCTATAGTTGTGTTTAACTCCTTATAACTACTGTAACAAAACATTTTCCAAAATCTGGGGGAACAGAAAGATACCTCATGTCAGTGGTTCCCAAGGTGGGGTGGGAGGGGGGGGGTCTGTTGTTTATTTATTTGGTAGGTGGTAGTTTATTTTATTGCAGTTTACTTTTGTTTGTTTATTTGTTTACAGAAGGTTTCCTTGTAAAACAAAGGAGGGCCTAGCAAATAAAGTTTGGAAACCGCTGCCTCGGGAAAAGTGAATTTCAATGCTAAATGCTAATACTAACTGCAGACACAGGCATCATTTACACAGACACACA
Organism: Aulonocara stuartgranti; assembly: GCF_965226115.1. Lineage (NCBI taxonomy): Eukaryota > Metazoa > Chordata > Actinopteri > Cichliformes > Cichlidae > Aulonocara > Aulonocara stuartgranti. The sequence continues at coordinate 793,559 of NC_138958.1, read as the reverse complement.
ACGGTTAACTAGCAGCCTGCTATCTGCAATCCAGCCGCATGGCTAGGCCTCTCCTTGGATAAAGCGGGCCTGTGCTATATTAAACTGTTTAAGTAATGCCAAAAAGCAGCAACAGCGACCGGACATAAAGTTAAATATGTCCACTTTCTGTTGCAACAAAGCAATAGCTACATGTACTTTTAATCCTATCATACATCCAGTAATATATAACGCAGGGTTGCATTCGGTAAATAGACGGGCCCCAAATGCCGCTTAAGCTAGAAAAACACGTACAGAACGTATTTAAAGCACACCGGGGCTGCTAGTCTACCATTAATTGCATTTTTAAAAAATATAATTAAACAGATGCCGCTGTATACAAATTTATCGCTGTGTAAGAAAACAAATTAAGCTAACTAGCTAATAAGCCGCAACAAAGGAACCTCGATGAATGGCCTTACCCCTGCTGCGAAGTCGGCTGCTGCTGCGGCGGCGTCGACAGCTGCTGCTGGCCTGCTTGCTCTGTGGTAGTTTCTACCTGCTCGTTGGACATTTTCTTACGCAAATTAGTGCTTATGAAAGGAAACTGTACTAGAAAATTTGATATTAGTGATTCTTGCGCTTCTAAAGAGAAACTCAAAAGCACATATACTGAATTCGTACAACACCTCTCACTGGTACGCCAACGGAGGAAAATGGCGGAAAGAAGGAGGAAGCATGAGTTTAAACGAGAGGTTCTTCTTCTTCTTTATATTATTTATCGGCGTTTGGTAAACAGCAAAATGGTACATTACCGCCACCATCCGGTGAGAAGTGTGGACTGAAATGTAAAAAAATAAAATAAAATCGTCCCAGACAAATTAGTCTACATTAAAAAAAATATATATATATGGCCTGATAATTTTCACTTATCGAGTTCTTACGAAATAAATCAACCAAGTCCAGTTTCAGTTTCATATCACCAAGCTGTCTTCATTCAATGAAAGGGTCTGCTTCCGGTATTTTCTTTTAAAACTAAGGACATCGCGGCACGTACATTGATTTTCAGAATAATGTGCAAGCGTACATAAAGTTTGATGAACGGTAAAATAAGTAGCAAAGGTTTATATGTTTTCAAAGAAACGTGACAAACAGGTCCTTCATGTTTGAAGCGTTACTATTTTTATAATGGCATCACAGTTTTATGCTCTGCAATTATTTTACAAATGTGCCGGGCATGGTTTGAAGAATTTGTATTCTATTGCAATGATTTTGTTGGTATTTTTAACCTCTACTGTCGTTTACATTATTTAACAATGTAAACATAATAAAGCTGAATTCGAGTTGTTATGCCCGCCAGACCTCACGGGGGCGATAATTAATAGGCAATCCGTCTAGTCACAACGATATGAGCGGGGACGGAAGGAGTGTCGGTTTTGTGCTAATTGCTCTCTTTGCCTTAACAGCTATCTCGTGAATGTTCATTATAAATGGCCCTGTAATGTTCACATATTGTAGTCAAGTACGCAGTAATATTAGGAATATAAACTCTTACGAACTCTTTATATTGCTGTTTGCGGTTCTGAGACCTAAGCGTTGCTACCGAAATGCTAACATTAGCATTAGCGCTTAGCTAGGAGTGTGTACGACGAGTCTTTCGTTACCACATGCACAGAATGAATGAGTGCGCGTGAATTAATTCGTGTTATTTAGCTTTGATAGATTTTTCAAAACGTTAAATAGCTAAACAGTTAATCTCATACAGCCATGGCTACCGGTGCTGATGTCAGAGATATTCTTGAGTTGACCGGAGGGGATAATGATGGTCCCATCACCAAGAAAGACCTCATCAACTCAGACAAGGTGAGACTGTGTTATTCATGTTTGTCTTATAGTGAGATGGACGTTTGTGTTTTGTGTTGTATACGATAATTCTAACGATGTCTGTCCCTGGATTTAAGTAACACTGCTTTAAATTATACTTTCAATGAATTTCACTAGCTGTTGGGTTCGTAACATGCAGGTATAATAATGTACTTATGTACTTACAGCTCAAAGCTTTTGCCAGGGAGAGAAACTGAAGAGATGTGTATTACAATTGTTTGAGCACAAATATTTTTGCAGTTGAATAACGAATGTCTGCATCTTCCACCTCAGAAAAAAACCAAGAAAGCAACAGAGACGCTGACCTTCAAGAGACCAGAGGGAATGCACAGAGAGGTCTACGCTCTGCTTTATTCTGATAAGAAGTATGCTTTTCTTTTTCAATATTAGTCAGTTAATATTTTTAATGTTTCCTGTTTGGGAATTTCAAAAGGATTTATTTGCATTTGGAAGGAATCTAAAGTGTTTTGTAAATAACTTTGCATTTCTGTGTTTCTTGATTTTATGATAACAATTAGAATATTGATAATAAAGAATTGTTTTTTCTGTTTGTCCATAGGGATGCACCCCCCCTGCTGCCTAGTGACACCACTCAAGGTTATAGGACAGTCAAAGCCAAGTTAGGCTGTAAAAAGGTTCGTCCCTGGAAGTGGATGCCCTTCACAAATCCAGCACGCAGAGACGGGGCCATATTCCACCACTGGAGACGTGTTGCAGAAGAGGGCAAGGACTACCCTTTTGCTCGCTTTAACAAGGTAGGGAAAACCCTCTTCTACATAAGTAGTACAGGCAAGAAGGACATGTGGTTGCAGCTACCCGTCCTTTCGCATTATTCATCCTTTTTCACTGTTTCTCTGTTTTACCTCTATAGACAGTGCAGGTGCCAGTGTACTCGGAGCAAGAGTACCAAATGCATCTCCACGATGATGGCTGGACTAAAGCAGAGACAGACCACCTGTTTGACCTTTGCAAGCGGTTTGACTTACGCTTCATCGTTGTCCATGACCGATATGATCACCAGCAATACAGAGTAAGTGTTTAGTGCCTCATCTATAATGGATTTGAAAATTACAGTAAGGGGAATTTAAAGAACACACGTTTTAATTTTAAAAACTGTTTTGTTTGTTTTTTGTCAGAAACGCTCTGTGGAGGACCTGAAAGAACGATATTATAGCATTTGTGGTAAGCTGACCAAAGTGCGCGCAGCATCAGGGACAGAACCCAAAATCTACATCTTTGACGCTGGCCATGAAAGGCGCCGCAAAGAGCAACTGGAAAAGCTGTTCAATCGCACACCTGAACAGGTTTGTGAATTTGCATTTTGACCTGTATCTATGTGCAGGTGTATAGACACGTTCTTTTTGTGGGGGAAAAAAAAAGAAAAAGATTTTTCACAGCATTTTAAATGTGAAAGACCGCATTTCTCCGTTTTTCCCTGCAGGTGGCAGAAGAGGAGTATCTTGTTCAGGAGCTAAGGAAAATTGAGACTAGGAAGAAAGAGCGTGAGAAGAAAGCCCAGGATCTGCAAAAACTCATTAAGGCAGCTGACACAACGACAGAGTTGAGACGAGCTGAAAAGAGAGTTTCCAAGAAGAAGCTTCCACAAAAAAGAGAAACAGAAAAACCGGTATGATAGGATTTCACTCAAGAAGAGCAAAGTAAAGCACATGACTGCTGGTAACAGAGGAAGTCAAAGAAAAGCAACAATGGGGAGAATTTTAATAATAATAATGGTCACGGTGCAGCTTTGTCCTCATTTTGCACTAAATTAATTGTTACTTGCTTTAAGTGGTGTTTTGGTCATTTCTTTATTTTGATGGGACAAGTGTCTCTAATAAACCGCACCGATCTTCTCTCAGTGTTCTAAGTAACATTTAAACCCAGTTTGATCCATAATAATGCCTCTATGGTGACGTTTCAGACGTATCCAAACAGTTTGTGTCTCGCATTTATAGTTTTTCTTGTTTAGGCTGTTCCAGAGACGGCAGGCATCAAATTCCCTGACTTCAAATCAGCGGGCGTCACACTGCGCAGTCAGAGGGTGAGTATAGCTCCGTCCTGTTCAATATTATTAAATAGTCCTATAAAATCACTCTTAGGGAGTTGATGTAAAAGTAAAAATGTGAAATTCTTTAAAATAGCAAGTTTTTGTTTGTCCAACTCTTAATTTCAAGATACTGATTTGTGAGAAACTAGAGTTTCTGACTTTAGTAGCTATTCCTCTTATCACTGTGATAATTAATTCTATTACTGACTAGCTAATATCTGTAAAACCTAGCCTAGCACGGGGACTCTTATTCATCTTCAAGACTGATGAGGAGCTGCCGCTCTCTATGGAAAATACATTTGCACAGCTAAAGGAGTGGAGTGGCCCCACAGCTAATCAGTCAGATAGAGTTCAGTGGATAAAGACATTTTGATCTGGCCCGCTGAAGTGCATTTCATACGAATTAAAAGCCCCGAGGTGGAGCTGTTTATCCTAATGTCCCGGTACCTTAAATCACGCTCGTGTGTGTGTGTGTGTGTGTGTGTGTGTGTGCGTGCGCATTTTTCTCTGCGTGTTTGTGTGTTATTAAGATGAAACTGCCAAGCTCCGTAGGCCAGAAGAAGATCAAGGCCATTGAGCAGATCCTGATAGAGCAAGGAGTGGGTGAGGATGACTAAACTTTAGCAATTTGTTAACATTCCCCAGTTTCACAGTCTTAACTCTTCTTTGCGACAGAGTTTAGTTTCAGTACAGAAGGAAATAAAAGGATTATGTAACCTTTGAAGCATTGCAGGGATGCTACAAATAAGTTAGAGTTTAGTTGAACACACAGGACGTTTTTCACTTGTCTTTATATTTGTTTGCAGCATCTCAGGCGCTCACTTCACGTTACAGTTGACAGTAATGCAACAACACTTTGTAACATGTAACCACTTTAGCTAAACACACTGTGCATGCGTAGACTGTACACACCATCAACTAAATAAATGTGTTAAAGTGCTTAAATCACACTTTAGTCTTTCCTCTTTGTGCCCTTCTGTAGATCTTAACCCCATGCCCACTGAGGAGATTGTGCAGATGTTCAATGAGCTTCGTAGTGACTTGGTGCTGCTGTATGAATTGAAGCAGGCCCACAGCAACTGTGAATACGAGCAGCAGATGCTGCGTCATCGCTACGAGGCCCTGCTGAAGGCCGGCGGGTGCGTGGGAACTGTAGGAGCCGGTCCAGTCATTGCATCACAGGGTGGGGACATCAACGCCACCAACAGCACTACAGCATCCACCCCAGGGGCTGAATCTCAGTCCTGGCTCAATGCAGATGACATTAAGGTGGAAGCCAAGGAGCAGATCATCGACGTTGTAGGAGCACCGCTTACCCCCAACTCGGTATGTTTGTGAAACTCGGAAACGAACTTTTCCAAACCGTTATCATTGTGTAATAATTTTTGTTTTATACTATTATTAGTAGTATTAATGGGCGAGAAACCAATGAAGAATCCAGCGCTCGTTATTGCAGCAGTCACTCGTCGTGGTTGCTTTTTTGTATCTGTGTTGAAAAGGGTCGAACCTGCTCATAGCCTCATAATAAAGCTCTGCAGCAGTAGAAAAGAACAGTAGAGACTAATGACTGTCTTCACCCTCCTGAGGCAAACAGCAGGTGTTAGCAGGGGAGAGCGCAGCATGAGTGGGTCAGACTTTTCTCCGTTGTAGGCATTTTGGATGTTATTCATTAAGTGGTCGTAGCAAACCCCAGCGTGACTGTCGTGTATTTGTGCATTGCAGCGCAAGCGGAGAGAATCGGCGTCCAGCTCGTCTTCGGTGAAAAAGGTGAAGAAGCCTTGATGGGAGCGGCAGCTTTTACACGTGGAAGCGAAGCGGCAGTGTTACTCATTCAGATCACAGTGGCGACGGCCACGAGTGAACCAGAGAGACACAGCAGAGCTGGACACCATGTTGTTGTCTATTTACGTACACTCATTGCTCACAACACACACACACCTTTTCACCTACTAACGAGGCCTTTCGAACCCCTCCCATCAGGCCTGCTCAGCATCGCTGTGACAAAGGCAGCGACTGAGTGACATTTCATTCCATTACTGCTCGTCTCCCTGCCTCCACCGCTGCTCGGCCTTAGATGAGGCAAGATCAACTGTAAATTGCCCGGCTGAGCTAATCGGGACACGGGGAAGAAGGTGGGAACGACTGCGTAATTGAAATGAATTGGAATGAAAGAACGGGGTCGGGGAATGGGAGGATGGCGAGCCGCAGTGCTCGTTTGACCCGTGTGAGGGTTGTTGTTTCGTGCCGTAGTGTTTACTGGAAACGTGTTTTGTGTTAACCTGTGGCGCCGGCCCGACCTCGCTTCCATCTGCTGCCCAGTTTTTTTTCATGTCGGACTAGTGGGACTGATTTGTGTTTTCAGGTGACCTTGGAGATGCTTTAGTCAACGTTTCAATAAATGTCTGTTTCTTTCTTACATGGAGGTGTGCGTGTCTATACCTCAGAAGTTTGCCGTTCACATTTCAAAGGGACGTCACTCTACAGATTTCAGAGATCTGCACTTGGGGGTAATTAGTGTTGAATACACATTTGTTGGGGAAATTGTAGGGTCACGACATTCTTACCTTACCTGTCATCCAAGTTAAGTGACAACTAATGACTTCATTAATATGATAATTAAGCAGTGATCATTCTTAGGTTGGCATAGCCACTAAAACTTCATTAGGTTTCCTCCTCATAATATTGCTAATTGCATGTCAATTATGTCGTTTAGCCCACTTAGACATTAATTTCTATGCAAATTTTGAATACGTTTGCCAAGAATAGGGGGGGGGGGCGCTTTGATATGGGTGTACATGGGTGCACATCACTTTTATAGCCTTTATATTCTTTAAATTGAATCTCTGCAGCCTGCACACAAAACTTACATGTCAGATGTTTGTCTGCCTTTTGGGTTCCAACCTGCAAAACAAAGCACATCATGCATGTATAGTTTTTGAGTTATTAAAGTATTCAAATGTGAATTTATCTGCAGGAGAAACTGACCCCGAAGCAAAGAAAGCGTTTGATCTTTTTAAAGTCTTGATCTGCTGCAGCTTCCCACAATTTCCCAACAGTCAGATGTGGAAACATTCGATATCACATGAAATGATCAAAATGCTGCAATTGATCGAATCTTTACTTCCAGCTCTAATTAGCATTGCTGCAGTTTCCAGAGTCGAACCATTCACAAACTGCAGCGCGTTTGATTGAGAGGAAAGAGCGAGAGAAGCCAAGTAAACATGGCTAAAATGGATTCTGTGTGTCTATATTTCATGTTGAAAATTGGCTCATAAATCCAGCGGTTTGATCTATGGAGCCCGTTGTTGCTTGAAAAAACCTCCGTAAATGTGTAATTTCTCCCTTGACAGAACACAGCCGAAAGGCTATCTTTCTTTCGCCTCCTCCTCCCCTCTCTCCCTCTCTCCCCTTCTTCTGTCTTTCATTCTCACCCCCTCTCTCCCAGCCTGCTGTTGGATTAATGCTCTGCTCCCTTCCCTCTCCTTTCATGCTCCTCTGATATCTTCTTTTCATCGCTGCTCTTGCATTTATCAAAACTCGGGCCTCTCGCTACCTCTCGATGTCTGAGGCCACCTTCAGTTATACGGCAGGCATCGTGTAAGACTGGCGCGGAGAACGCGAAGGTTAGAAATAAATGCTATTCTAAATTGAAAATAGGCGAGCACTGAGGCGTCGGCGACCACGTGTGCGGCCCCCCCATCCAACTCTGACCAGCGTGGACTCCATCCGTGCGACAGTATACGTTCTGCAACGCTGATGTGAAAAGCATGAGGCAGACCTGCGCTGGAGAGCGTCTTATAATGTGGTCGTGATGGCGCTGAGATGGGATCTCTTTATCAAGGCCCGGCTGAGGCTTTAATCACGGCCTAAGAGGTGTGCCGGCTTTTTATCATAATTGAACTGCATCCGGGCTAATCGCCGACATACGTCACTGTCGAAGGGGAGCTCGGCTCCAGCGGCAGGCGAAGGTGGAGGTGATTGAACGCACAGTTAAGAGAGAAGATGTGTACTGAGGGACGTGTGGCAGGAAGAGGCAGGTAATAGCACAAGTGATAGAACGCTGCTCAAATGCATCACGCCTGGAGGTAACCGTTGATGTGACAAAGATTAGATTGTGGATGCTTCCCGTCTGTGGCACAGTGCTTTATACCCATCATGTCACATGCAATCACTGATTACTACATGTGTGCATCAGTAGTGTGAGGACAAGCTCTGAATTATTCCCTAAACTCTGGATTTTGGCTCATCTACATCATTAACACGTCCACAGCAGACTTTCACCTCCGTGCCCCTCACTCATGTTTCTCACTTTCACCTTCTCCACTATTTAGGTCACCTTGAGGGAGAAAACTTTTAATCATTGTTCCACATCAAATTCACCTGTGCCCTCTGGGACACTGAGCCGCAACAGAGGGGGGACGTTGAAACTGCTAGTTGGGAAATAAAGTGCCCACAGGGCTGGACAGTAGAAGTCATTTCCACTGGATTTTTTTGCTAGTGGGGGGAAGGCCCGCTGCAACACAAACCCAATCACTTGTGCTAAGCAGTGCTTACAGCTAGGCATTAACCCCACTGTCCACTCTCCACATTAAAGCCCCGGGGAGGCAGAATAAAGAAGAGTGGAGTGGAGCAGAGCAGGGAGTGGGACTGCTCCCCGGCACCGTGATCCTTCTGGGAACATCTCGAGTCAGGTGGTGCCGTCTGTCAAGGTGTCCTACCTTGAAATAAAAGAACGGGGCTGTGTACTGATGGGCTTGGAAATGTCATTTCTTGTCATGATATAAAGACAAATGTGAAAGAGGTTGTGCTTCAGCAGTAAAATCAGAAGTTGTGCTGCTCCCCAAATGTGAGAAATGTAACATCACAAACTTCAATCTGCAAAGACAAAGTACTCGATTCGATTCAGTCATAGGTTGGTGCCGAGCTGAGGCTGGAACCCAGTTTTCTTCTCCCTGAAGCTTTGTCACAGGGACTAATCACAAGAGTTTGATCCTTTTTGTTCAAATGAACAATGAACAGCAAGGTTAGAAAGGCCCCATAAGGAGCATCACCTCTGTGTGTGTAGTGATAGCAACCATGTGGGCCACGTTAGAAATGCCACCATCACAAAAGCTCTGACTCCTTTTCTTTGTAGTTGTCACGTGACCTCAAATATGAAGTGAAATGTTTCCAATTTACCTTTTCAACACTTGAAAAGATGGACGAGGGGGGACGGGTGCATAATTGCACAACACTGTTTATAAAACACAAAGATGTCTGGTGTGGAAATAACTTTGGGCTTCAGCTTCCATGTGGTTGCTTTGCTGTTTGTTATAGTCTATCATGGCGCACATAATAAAGAGAAGGACACGTGGCAGGCTGGGAGAGGCTGTTCAGTGTGCCGTGATTGCATGCCGACTATAAACAAGGCCCGGCCGGACAGATCAGCTCCACTCTGTTCTTCCATCAGCCTCCAGAAACAAATCGGTTTGATTTGATTTGTCAGTGAGAGATCGAGAAGACTCTGAACAACATGTGACAGAGTTACCTTGACAAAGCAGCGCAGCGAATGCTTTTCTCCCTCTCTTTACCTGCACAAGCGCAGCTCTAACAAAGAAGCAAAAAATCCAATTTGCCATGCGGATCCACAGCTGTCACGGTGGGGGAATTAAACATTACCCATAACTCACTGGGGTGCTGAGCAGGTCAGCGGATGGCGGGGATTGTAACATCACTCTGGGGTGCAATAACAAAGGATTTTAACCTCTGACTCCTTTGCTATGGCTGCTAGTAGAACATCCTCATGAACAACAAGAGCTTTTGCTTTGCTGGTTAATCTCTGGTGGGATTGACTCAACACACACCTTGGCCTTCGCTGCACAAAATTCTCTGCAACACAAACAGGAAGACGTGCGCAAATGTCGGCATAAACACAACCATTTTTTTTCACCCCGCTGGCTCCTGTGATGCTCCATAGGGGGTTGCAGGGATACTGTAGGTGCTAATGTCCCAGTGTCATCACCCACGCCGGATTCCTAGCCTCCTTGCCTGGCTGGCCCGCCACCACCAGCGCCTCAATTACCTGACTGACGTTTCATTAGCGCCTGCAGCTGATCCCGTGGCTGAGAGGCAGCGGGGCGCAGAGGAGCACGGAGCGAGTGAGAGAGGCGGAGGGGAAAAGGAGGCTTCAATGCGTTATATTCTCATGCGCTGTCAGTGTCACAGCTTTGAGTACAGCCACACAGCCACTCATTACATTGCAGTCATTTAGTACATGCTCTTATTGAGATGGACCGTGTATACTGAAATAGAGCTGGCGGGTGACACCAGCTCTGAGCTGACATCCGTAAACCTGCCGTGGATTGTTGGAGCAACCAAGAAGCGTGCGAGCCTGCAGGTGTGTGCGCGCGCGCATGTGATGCAGGGTATCAGCAGCAGCTCAATGTGTCTATGAGACAAATCAATCCGGTGCAGCGTACTGATCAGAAGTTTATCTCTTCTCGTGTTGCTCTGTGCGTATGGATACACAATGCGTATGTGTGGTGGCGCATCCTGCGCAGATACCTCCGTTTGTGTGTGATGTGTGTGGCCTTTCCATCCTCGGGGTTAGTGCAGGCCATGTCAGAGATGAGCCTGAGGGGGCTTAGTGAGACCCCCGGCCTGAGCCTCTCCACACAGCCCACGCTTGGCTAGGCTCTCCTTCCCATTTGTCATCCTGTGCCAGTAAGACCCCCGGAGAGATTAGGGCAGAGCAGAGAGACTGGAGGAGTAGCAGGAATAAGAGGATCAGTTAAGCTATAAACACAGACAAGTTTGTGTCTCTCACCCACTCTGGCACAGTGACAGTTTGTAATGGCTGTCAAAAGTTCGCTCTGTGCCGTACATCTTCCTTTAAGGGACACTGCAGCGCCCGAGTGTCCCGCACCTAGCGTGGGCAAACACAACAGGTACAGGAAGAGAACAAAAGCGGCTCAAGCCTGACATTAAACAGCGGCGCTAACTGCATCGACCCGCGTTGACCCGAGCTAATGAACCGTTGCCGTGTGCAGGAAAGGAAATGCTGCGGTTTGCCTATAATTAAAATTCTGTGGCACAAAGACCATTAGTCAAATCCAGAGAGCTCCTTCATTTCCATATTTTTGAATATTCTACTTAATTATGCAAAGGGTTCGGGGAGGTAGATGAGAAGTTTTAAGAAAGCCTCATAAAGTCCTTATTAAGAGCAGAGGGGATTAATGACAGTTAATATGAGGGCAATCAAACATTTAATGCAAAGGCCCTCCTGCAGGCAAACAGTATTTAAATGAGTCAATTAGACATTCATTATCTACAAGCCTATAAGTGGAGTCAGATCTGCATAAATGTTGGTGCACAGAATCATTCCTCTCTAAAAAGGAACTAATGAAATATTAAAAAAGTTAACAAGTTAGACGTGGAAAATGTACAAATATTGATTGCTAGAGGGCTGGTTACATGTTGTCATCAAATCAGAGGAGAATGCGCGATATCTATTGGAGATTGTCTCATAAATCATAATTATTGAGTTAGCATGATCTCTCCTCCCAATTAGCCATGTAGCATTGTTGAAGCAGGGTGAGAGAGAGGAAAGGGGCAAGTCCACTCTAAAATCCCATCAAATCCCGCAAATTAATATGTCCAGGTTTAGCCTAAGTGCCCGGTTCTCATGCTAACAAACCACCTTATAACAAGTATACACGATAAACATACATATTCTGCAGAGGATGACTTGAATAATGTGCCAAACTATGCAGATATATCACTGTCAGGACTTCTGCCTCCTCCTCCTGCTCCTCCATTCCTTCTTTCTTTCCCTCTCTCCATGTCTGCCTCCGCTCTTGTCAGTTGCCCCAGCACACAATTACTGTGTGTGATTGCTATCAGGCGGGACGGTCGGGGAGGCTCCCAAATTAGGGCCTAAATAGGATTTCCTACATGGCGAAGGGCACAGGCCTGGACATGGTAATGAAAGCCTATACATCACAATCAGACCGACAATCCTATTCATACTGCAACACATTACTCTCACTCCTCATAATTATAGAGGGGTGACAGACAGGCCTGTGAGGCAAGGTAGAGGAGGAGGCGGAGGGAGGGGTTTGCCGGCGAGGTGGCTAAGCAAGTGTCACAGTTTGTGAGTGGCTTCTTCTCTGCACTCCTGTGATCTCCTGATACTTTGAGTGACCAGATTAGGTGGAGGAGTCCACTGGGTTTAATTCTGCATAGTTCCAGTATCTGACCCTTAGATGGATCTGTGTAATTACACACACGCGCGCAAAAAAAGGGGGTCCTAAATTGGGCATTTTCCCCCTGTGGAAAGGTTGTTCCACGAAGACACACTGACCACATCTTCCATCAGGCTGAGTGACACGGGCACAAACACACTCCCTCGCTCCGAGGGATGTGATGAGATGTGAGGGGGACAGCTTTGCGATCAATACCATGAGCAGGAATCAGCGATGGGGAGAATAAGACAATGGCCTATCAGATTGAGGTTGACTTCTCCTTGTATGTTCGGCAGGCCTGTGACAATAGATTGGCCCAGAAATCCGATGGCACTCGGCGAAAGAGAAAAAAATGAGGAGACAGATGAAAAGAAAGATTGCTAATGCTCTCCAAGCAGGCATTTTAATCTGTGACAGAGGAGGGATTTGGTGAAAGCCATTATCACACAGCAGCCCCCACCTTCTCCTCGCGCCCCTTTCTTTTCTGATAAGGCAGCCTTATCAGACTGCTCTGGGGGAGACCGCGTACTTGTGTGTATGTGTGTATGCATCCACACCTTTGCATGTGTTTGTGCTGCAAAATGGGATATTCCAAATGCGATTCATTGGATTCAAGAAGCCCATCACCTTAAGGACTCAGTCAAACGGTAAGCATTGCAAAGTGGATTCAGATCACAATAACCCAGTTCACTAAAGGCAGGAACCTGCAATGCAGAGAGGCAAGTAAGGTGCATCGTTACATGTGTTCGTCGCTGAGGCCTGAGGGAAGAAGCCGACTCAATTTTGTTTGCATGGGGCTTTGCTCCTGTTTTTTGCATGCGTGCATCGCTCATCTTATAACTGCAGAGATTAGGCCAGGAAGGTGTCTTCATGAAAGGGACACTAGCTGCTGTGCACAGTTCAGCCGAGGCCTTCCAGACTATAAAAGCCGCCTGTCACACACTCATGTCCTGCTTGTTTTGTGAATTTAAAGAATATATGTTTGGGTGCAACCTTTAGGAGAACTCCCTCCTTGTCACATCTATCTGGAGAAAGTGATAAGTGTGTGCATGCATGAGTGCTTGCATGCATACATTTCCGTGTTTGTGTGCGTGTTGCACAGCAGTCTTTACGCACCTCGTGTCACTCCTTTGTGTCTCCTCAATGCAGTGTCCCTTCTGTGATCAGGACAATCCATCAGGCCTTGCTGCTCATTAATCACCACACACACACACACACACACACACACACACACACACACACACACACACACACACACACACACACCTCTGGGATCAGGGCAGGCAGTGAAGAGCAGCAGCAGGCTTGGAGCACTAACACCTGCACCACAGAGAGCAAGTAAGCACAACATGAAATGACCTCAGAGACCCTGCAGAGACACATCTGCACCTGGAGGATCTTTGTTCCTGTTTTAATGGAAACTTTTCTTCTTTTTATTCATTTATTGATTTGATTTTTATTTCATTGCATTTACATGTTCTTACATCACATTGAGTACAATATACTATATACAGTTTTAAAAAGACATCTAAAGCATAACTTAGTTTAGTGTGTTGTATCACACACCCGTGCCCTGCTTGGGTTGTTAGCATTGTATGGGTCTGGGGGCTTTGTGTGTGGAGTCTGCACCCACAGTGCACAGACATGTGTGGATTACCATCTCTGCTGATTCTAAATTGGCCTGAGGTGTGACCGTGAGGATGAATGGTTTTCCTGCGACAGTCCGTCCAGGCTGAGCCACTCGCCCGGTGACCCTGAGCTGGATGGAAGGAGTTTAGCTCTCACATTATTGGTGCTTGACACAAACACGGGGTGTCAGGCTCAGCGTCTGCACCTTTTGTTTTGATTGTTTTGTCTTTACTCAAGAACTATTTTCACACATAAACTCCAGACAGTGTTCGCAGAATTTGGTCATGCCACAGTCTGACGTTAGGCTTTCTCAGATCTTCTTCCTACCAGGACAAAACAAGCATTTCCTGAGCCGTTCAACCTTTTATTGACCCAACCATCTACCCCAGCCTCCTCCTTAGATGAGCCCAGTGGTTCTAGAGTCACATCGGCCCGCCCCTCCGGTGCTCCCACAGGAAACAAGTCATAATTTCTAAAGCTCTGAAATTATCGCAGTCATGCAGCTCCCCATACATTTCTTCTGGAGAAACTTCAGCACGAGTTGGTCACCACTAGACTCAAAGGCTTCTTTGCCTCTGCAGTTTGCCTCACACCTCCCCACACGGCCTTTTACTATGGATCATCAGATCAGATCTGAGCAGCCCTCCATAGAACCAGCCTACTGGCTAATTCACTATTGATCCTGGCCCATAGAGCAATTTCCACTCGTGTTTGGTTTGGGACTACAGTTTCGGTCACGCTCCGTCTCTCCCTTAGGGGCAGGGAGGAGCCCCTGCCCCTCTCTTATCAGACAGAAAGCACACACACAAAGACTGCAGGGGATGGAGAGGGATGCGGAGTGTGAGGCGAGCGTTGCTTGTAGAGAAAGAGGGAGGTCATTAGTGGATGGTGAAGAGTTTGAGAGAAGGCAGCTCCGCTCTGGCTTTGTGTGAGGCTGCAGCGTGTTACGTAGTCACATGACTCTGTGGTTGTGCTTGTGTTAAGATTCACAGAAACAGGGGGGGAAATCTCCACTTCACTCTTCCATGCAAAGCACAGGCTGTTTATTTCAGAAGGTCATCAGCACTGGCTCTGAGCTGGTGACGAGGTGACGTGACCGGGCAGATTCGTTAGGATTGTGCCACTAAGCAAATGTGTGTTGAACCGGGCCGCTGACAGACAGACGTACTCCCCTCATGCTGCGAGCCAATCTCCTGCACGTACACAACCGGGGGGTGGGGTGGGGGGCTCCACAGATCCACGTTCCTCTTTTCCCTTCCTCTATCTACTCACCTCTCACTCTCTATTGCTGCTGTCTCTACATCTCTTCTAACCTTCCCCGCCGCCCCCAAATACACCTTCTCTTTATCTACCCGCCTCTCACTCTCCATCCACGGGTCCTTTCCCTCCCACTTTTCCTATACCTGTCCCTCAAGCCTCCCCCCTCTGGTTCCCCTCTGTCTCTCTTTTTCTTTCTCCCAGTAACAGCATTCCCTGGACTAATTGCAATTCTGTCAGAAGGTAAATGCTTTGTGACCAATCGCTGACAGTCACGCCAGCCAGCCGCCCGGGCTGCCGCTGACAGTCATTGTGGGGCAGACAGGACAGCCTCGGCAGCGCCTGCAGTAAGTTAGGAAGCGGTGTATATGGATGTGGCCTCTCAGTGAGACTCCAGCTGTCTGCTATTGTGTGACACTCCCATTACCCCACCACAGAAAAAGGTAGACAGCCACAGAACAGCTGGATAATGCACTGTCTGACTGACGACACACTCTACCTCTCACACATTCACTCTCACCTCGTCTCCAGGCCTATGACAATGCCGACTTGATGCTGTCAGGTCTGGAACCAGCCGGTGTGATATGTCAGCGCTCGCACTGCTGGCTCCCGACGTTCAATATTAGAGCAAACGCAAAGGTGGCTGGGTCAGGAGAGAGTGGGAACTGATGATGAATGATGGATTAGAGGAGATGCGGGGGAAACAGTTGTATTTTTATGCTGAATTGCAGCAGCGGTGTCGCCCACATCTTCCCAGTTACAACCAATGAAAACACAAAACGTTATTTTGCTATGAAACCGTGCACGATACGTTCTCAGGGAGCAGAAATTAGAATGCAGGATTAGCCTTACCAACAGCTCAGCTAATTAAAGCAGGCTGTTGACAGTTGTCAACATGACCCTTTGCACGATGGTCCCCTGGGGGTCCTGTTAGCATGCTAATGCTAATCCCCAGTGACGGGGGACAGGGCAGGGCTGTCCCCTGCAGCCTCTGCTGTTGTGACCACAGGATGTGTCAGGACAGGCACGATGATGTGCTAACACGGAGACGTCCCCATGTGCATGTCACACATCTGTAATTAGAAAAGAGGCAGCGGGAGAGCTGGAGGGGACAGTTGTTGTGGGACCACTTGATCTCTGGTGTCAACACAGCTCAGAAAAGAGCAATCTGTGCCTAAAACTGGCTCCTAAAAGAGCAACAAGCTTTAATGAGACGGTTTGCTTGAAGTAAGCCCAAGAAAAGTGGAAAAGAAAAGCACGGGGCCACAGATAATACCCCCCCCCCAGCCGTGGGAGGGTTATGAGTGAGATTTCCTACACCTGTCTGTCTATCTCGCTCTCTCTTCTCCTTTCCAAGGGAAGGTCAAGGACACATGAATATTCATGGAGGAGCCTGGCACAGGATCGATGGCTTTTAATTGTTTTCTCTTGGTTGGTGGAGGGACGTGCCAGTGTCTATTGATCTGTTTGAGCAGAGGCCACTCACAGAGCACGACTCAGAGACCTTTTCCTGACTGAACGCACAATACACTGTGTGTGTGTGTGTGTGTGTGTGTGTGTGTGTGTGTGTGTGTGTGTGTGTGTGTGTGTGTGTGTGTGAGCGGTTGGGGCTGAGGACGGTGTGGTGATTACGATTTTCATGCACAAAACCACAGGCTGCGTGAAAGTGCCTCCAGGGCCTTAGAGCTACACAGGGAGGTGGAACAGACCAGGAGAACATGTATGAACATCTGTCCCACGGGTCCAGAAGAAGCTCCTTACATTACTGAACATTACAGGATCAAAGCTGTTTTTGAGGGTATGAAATGAGGGAGAGAGAAACATCCATGGCAGGTCATCATATCGTTCTTAACCGTGTTCACGTTTTAGTGCTGCTAATGATTTTGTTTCACCTTTATTTGATCTACTTCTGCTCCACAGAGGTGAATGCTGTGCTTTCTCATTCTTACATTATATTAAAAAGCAGTTATTTACTGCAATTTTAATTTAACACAGGACTCAAAACACAAAAAGCCTTTTAACTGTCATGACTTGTGGTTTTTAATCGGCCCAAGGTTGAAGACTCTCCTTCTCCCCAAAGTTTGCATTTTTATGTCAACTTCTTCTCTACACTCGGTTTCATGAAAGTAAAGCAAACAAAGAAAATCTCGGGGACACTAGGAAAAAAACAAATAGTACAGATTATTGGAGAAAGGGTGAGACAGATAAGAAGAAGGCACAGGTGAAACAGGGCGGGGCAGGAAGAACAGGAACAGGAAAACCCCAACCTTCAAAGGAAAAGAGAAACTAAAATGAGACAAACACTTCTGACATTTACAGACGTGAAATACTGCAGTCTGCATTCACCTGTAAGCTGGATCTTATTAGGTTTGGCTCGAAGGCATTTTCAGGAAAAACGTAAACTTTTTTGTGTCAAACTTCTGGGACCACGTGTAGCTCATAACATTTTTTTCTTCTAGTGTAAAGAAGCACAAACGCACTGTGGAAACACATTTCGTGAACCGTCTGCAGGACGCATGAACAGCCAGTGATGTCCTATGTAAAGTAAGTGCAATTTAAATTGTGTTTCCGATGTTTTCACATTCAGTCAATCTGCTGCCGTAACTCAAGACAAACGTCAGCGCAGCTCTGCGGCTCAATCGTTTATTGTCCGTGTCCGGACCTCCGCTGGCTCACAGGAAATTAAAGGTTTCGACAATCGCTTTGATGACGCGATCCATCCCTGAAAGCTTGTAAGAAGAGAAAAATACAGTGAAAAGGGATTCTGCGTTCTCTCTCTGCACCTTTCACCCTCCGCAGTATTATGATTCTGATACAGTATTATGATACTGATATATATACAGTATTATGGTAATACCGCAGTATTATGATTCTGATACAGTATTATGATACTGATACAGTATTATGATACTGATATATATACAGTATTATGGTAATACCGCAGTATTATGATTCTGATACAGTATTATGATACTGATATATATACAGTATTATGGTAATACCGCAGTATTATGATTCTGATACAGTATTATGATTCTGATACAGTATTATGATACTGATATATATACAGTATTATGGTAATACCGCAGTATTATGATACTGATACAGTATTATGATACTGATACAGTATTATGATACTGATACAGTATTATGCGGTATTACCAAGCGGCCACTCTTTGACTGTTGTAATCACAAACCATCAGGTACACTGTGTCTGTCCTCTGAAGACCAGTGTTGGTCAAGTTACTTGAAAAAGTAATTAGTAGCTACTTACTGATTACTTCTCCAAAAAAGTAATCCTGTTACTTCACTGATTACTCATTTGCAAAAGTAATTAGTTACTTAGTTGCTTTTTAAAAGCATGATACACAACCTGAGTAGGTAATAAAGTAACAGATCTTTCAGCCTGTGAGGTAGTCACACTCAAATGTCAAGGAAGGAGGTAGGGAAGGAGGTAGGGAAGCAGACTACGCACCTCAGGCTTCCAGAGGCGAGCAATTTATTTACAGTGAACTCAATTTAATCTGTAACTTAACAAAACTTCCCCCCAAAGTAACTCAATTAACAAAACTCAACAGAACATGGATCTCACAACACAACACAATTCTCCTCTCTCCCCTGAATCTGGTGCAGACTGGCTTTAAATAGGGCCAGCGTTTCCCTTCAATTAGCCCAGCCAGTGCCACTCACTCACACTGAGGGATCTAAAACTCTACACAGATGATTAAAAAGACACAAAACCTCTTCACACTTCTAATTAGCACATTTACACAACTAAATGGCAGTATTAACGAAAGGAAAAAGATTCAACAAATCCCTTTAAACCTTGACTCAAACAAAAGGAAGCGTCTCTATGGAAAAAGAAACCCCTCCACTTGGTTCGACCTGCTGATGTCATGTGTGACATCAGCAGCACTTTAAAATGAGGAAATGCTAGGCGGGCGTTTCCCCACAGCTGACCTCATGAAGACTGAAAAGACAGAACAAAGTATGAACAAATGACTTAATCTGTAACATAATAAAATATAAAGAAACGTGTAACTGAGTATTCAGTGTAATTTGCAGAATGTTTGATTTGAAGGCAACAGAACGCTTCCACAAACAAACCCGAGATAGTGAGTGCAGCAATGTGACAAATAGCAAATCATAGCAAATACACAGAAACAGAATAATGTGCAAAAAAAAGGTCAACACATATGGGACACATGCAGAGCACTGCAACTGCTCTGTTGTCACACAGCCCAATTCAATTTTTCTGCATAATCCATCATATAAAATTGAATCCAATGGAAAATCTCTTTTTTAAAAATTGTTTTATTAGTTTTAATTTTTTAATTTTCTGCACCTTGCATTAAGCAAAGATGTAATTATATGCAAGTCTTTGACTTGAAGAGATGTGTTTAACATTGAAACCTATTGTCTGCATGTTCCAGCAGATAAAATCAAATCACGTTTTGTGTTCACTCTTTCAAATAGATGCAAGTAAAACACAGTAAAAATAAATAAAATCAAAGACTCAGCAGCTCTTAAATCTATTGTCAGCTGTTTCGCAGGAGTGGGGCGGGTGGAGGTTTGCCCACAGCGGTCATGTCAGTGGGAGGATGCGGGGGTTTCTCTGTGAGCGTCACGTTCCCGTGGCAGCGCGCTCGCTGCGCGCTCAGATTTAAGTTTAATTTTTCGCTGTAGAAACAAGTTTCCCTCCCACGCAGAGTGAGCAGCTGACGCTGATGTTTGTGTCACTTTTTACAGAATTAAACTCAAAGTAATGTGATTACTTCCACGCTGTAAACGCTGCACGGTCGTACTCTCTCCATCGCTCCATGTTATCCATTGTTGATCTGCACACGTCTGTTACCACGGACGCCGCACGCTCGCACGTCACTGTCATGAGACTCATCACGACGGTTTAGTAACGCAGTAACGCAGCGTGCTAATGGGAAAGTAACGGTAATCTAATTACTTTTTGCAATAGTAATCCCTTACATTACTCATTACTTGAAAAAGTAATCAGATTACTTTATTACTGCCCATCTCTGCTGAAGACTGAAACAAACAGCTGCTCTGAGAGGACAGAAGAGTTCGGACCACCTTTCTTTAAAAACACGAACATATCCTGTTACATTGGGGAGATTTATGTTTCACAGTGTTTGTACTGTTGTGAGAAACATTTACATCTGACTGTTTACACTGCGAATAACAGATGAACGCGCTCACCTGCCTCCCAGCCAACCACATCTTTTCCTCTGGAAAGATTATCCCCTTCAGGGGTCTCTTCTCTCTATTCCATTTATTCTCTTGTAGCTGGTTGAATTTGTCAATTTGAACAGGCAAAGTTGGGAGATTGGCAGCAAGTGAGGAGTAAAGATGAGGGTGTGCAAAGTGGAACAGAGGATGGGGGGAGGAGAAAGAGAGACAGATACAAAAAGACTGTGACAGTCATCCATTTGACCCAGGCTGTTGAGTGAGATCAGTCTGGCTTGTCAAATCTCTGTGCTAACAGTGAATAGCCATATCTGTGCAGAGCATAGAAGGGTGTCATGCACTATGGTTTCATGGTTCAGGATAAGGCTGGATGAAGCCATTGGCTTGATGACACAGAGACAGACACACTTTCACTTTCCTTCAACTCCTCGTCTCCTGCTTTCTGCGACTGAAACCAAACTGAAACAGGGGCGCTTGCTTCAGTCCAGTGTGCCTGTTTTTATAGAAGACTAACAACGAGCAGCTTCGCTATATTTTAAAGAGGGCAAACCATTTCTTGCTCATAGATTAAACCCACCCTCCAATTATTGTACAATAAGAACCCTTCATCCCTACTTCAGAGAGGCCCTCCTCCTGCTCACGTCTCCAATACACTGTAATAACCTTCTCATCCACACACACACACACACACACACACACACACACACACACACACACACACACACACACACACACACAGGACCTATTACTGCCTCATTAGCCTGAATCATACAAGAATTAGACTGCAGCCTGGCGACAGTAGCACGGAGAATGGCTCTTTTTTTGCTCAGGAGTCAGGGGTTAAGTTACCAATCAAAATAGCCAGGCAGATGTATCGAGACATTTTAATATTGGCCATTGTGGAAGCTGTAAAAAATTTTAATCTCTCTCTGGCACGGTTGCCCCCTAAGGCAACTCAAATAACAGTCTTCAGGAGGGGGGTCGGTGTTCAAAGAATTGATGTACCCTGTGGCATTTGGATAATTGTGTTGGAATTGCTGCCACCTTGAACAGTTTTCAGGCTGAGCAGCTTTTCTTTCTTTAAACTATTTGCTTACCTGGACCACAGATTTCTCTGTTTTCTAACTGCAAGTGTTGAAATCTTCACTTTCTCCAGAAAAGATGTCGAGCCGCTGAGATCATCCAGGTACGCTTACACATAATAATGCAAAGGTGTCTCTGCTGCGCTCTTTCATGCAGGATAAATAAACGTGGACAGCTCAGTGAAAATGCATCACTTTATATCCAAATCTGAGCAACAAAGTCAAACCGTCACAATGAGAGCAAAACAACATATTAAATGATTCATATAGAAATACAATAATTATTATATTGAATATTTCACGGTTCTGTGCATTTTCATCGACATGAATCCAAATTAGAATCACTGTATGAAAATAATTGTTCTATGAAAGCACGATAGTCATTAGTGCTCTGTGATACTGCACGTTGGGCCGCAGTTTCCAGCACTGACACTTTGGCCTTACAGCGAGCAGCGTGTCATCACTTCTGCAATTCGTTCCACAGTAATTAAATAATTAAATAACACAACGACCTTTCAGCTTCTTTCAACAACGTTTTCTGGAGACTGGAGTTTAAACGCGCCGTCTGCACGTTGACTTATTATTATCCACTGAACTTAAAGACAAAGAATCGATCCTGTCACGTTAGCGTCGATCCGATACCAATACCAGCATCGACACTGTCGATCCGCCCACCTCTCACGGGCGCTGTGGTGCCTCTGACTGTGTCGGCTCCTTCCCTGTTAGAAACGAGCCTCTCCAGTGCTGCCGCACTCTTCCTTTGCACCGTGTAACCAGCTCCTGTCACGGGGACGCGTGAAGCAACAACGACAACAACCTGCTTTGTTTGAAACCACAGAAAATCAGGGTTCAGCACTATAGAGCCAGCATACTGAGCACTCAGTTTAAAGGGCAAACTGGGGCAGGTGTTTTTACTGGGCCCCAGTTAATATAATATAAACCAGCAGAGGGGGCAAATGATGAAGACTGGGCCGAAACAACAGGACGCTCAAACTCATGCAACACAGAGCACCTGTATAAAAAAGCCCAAAGCCGACTGTACGTCCTCAGGAGGCTGAGGTCTTTTAACATCTGCAGGAAGCTCCTGAGGATGTTTTACCAGTCGGTGGTTGCTGGAGTACTTTTCTATGCTGTGGTGTGCTGGGGGAGCAGCACAGCAAAGAAGGACTCATCCAGGCTGGAGAAACTGATCAGGAGGGCTAGCTCTGTGGTCGGCATGAAGCTGGACACTCTGGTGACAGTGGCAGAGAAAAGGACATTAAAGAAACTGATGGACATTATGGACAATGCTGGGCATCCTCTGCACACGGCCATAAACAACCAGAAGAGTCTGTTCAGTGACAGGTTGCTTCTCCCAAAGACAAGAACTAACAGACTTAAAAACTCCTTTGTCCCACACGCCATCAGACTGTTTAACTCCTCTCTGGAGGGGAGAGGGAGGGGAAACAGGAGGACAAAGGAGGGAACAACTAAGCTGTAGTGCCTCTTCACCTCACTGTACAATACCTTTTGTGCAATACTTTTTGTAAATAGTCAACAGTGCAATAGACTCAATACTTGAAATGTGCAATTCACTTGTATTTTTATTTTTTATTCCTATTTATTCTATTTATCCCCTTTGTATATTTTATTTATATTGTCTCTGTATTTATGTGTGTGTGTGTGTGTGTGTGTGTGTGTGTATATATATATATATATATAACAATTCTGTAACTGTAACTTCGGTCGTTGCTGTGCTCTTTGGAAGTCGAATTTCCCAGAGGAACCCACCCGAGGGATTAATAAAGTTCTATCTTATCTTATCTCACAACTCTGTTTATCAGGTTTTACACCTGCAAAGCAGATTGTTTCCATCTTACCTGTCGGATCTCCCTTCTTCCTCTTTATTTCCTTCTTCTTCTTCACGTGGATGTTCCTCCTCATCGCCTAACCCCCCACCCACCCCCCAACCCCCATTTCTGTG
Organism: Aulonocara stuartgranti; assembly: GCF_965226115.1. Classification (NCBI taxonomy): domain Eukaryota; kingdom Metazoa; phylum Chordata; class Actinopteri; order Cichliformes; family Cichlidae; genus Aulonocara; species Aulonocara stuartgranti. The sequence continues at coordinate 770,315 of NC_138958.1, read as the reverse complement.
GTCCTGTCCTCACCCAGGGTTCAGACTAATGACTAGTGACAGTCCACTGAGGGGAGCGAGCTGTTTGCAGTCAGCAGTGCGTTTGTTGGTAATTATTTTCTAGAGTGTCACATTAGTGTCAGCCTCATGGCGGTGAGAGAGGAGCGAGGACGGGGCCTGGGCGCAGAGTGAGGGGAGGGGAAAGGGTGTGATGTTTGGTGGTGGGCAGTGTTGTATTTATGTGTGCAGACTGCATGGTGGGCTGAGGACACCGGCTGACAGCGCTGTTTGCAAAAGCTTTTACACGTTTCCATCTTTTCCCCTTCGAGTCTCACC
>NC_138958.1:750000-765000 GCF_965226115.1 Aulonocara stuartgranti | reverse complement strand
GTTTAATTTTGGTGCATGCATGTCCTTCATAAACTCAGACTGATGTGGTGGATTCGACTCTGCGAGTTAAGAAGCGCAGGTGACAATAACCGGATATTCACGAGTTTTCAGTGAAAGTTACCACGTTTGATTCTATATTCGCAGATATAATCTGACACTTTTAATCCCTCAAGTTCTCTTCTTATCCACACCCACCCCTACTCTGTGGGCAGCTGATAAGTGCATTTTTCTTTTGACTCAATTTCACTGTAACTCACCTTAAACGAGGACGAGAAATTGAATGTGTCCATCGCACGCGGCGTGTCTCAGGGGGAGAGCGCGGAGGAGAGAGGGGTGGGGGGGACGAGGCTACAGAGAAAGAGGGCAGGGTAAAGTGGAAAGAGAGGGGTGGAGGGGGGATTGTCACAGAGAGCGCACAGACCAACAGAGACAGACCGACCCGCAGCCAGTCCACTCACTGATGCCTCGATCCTGCGCAGGAACACAGCAGCTACGCGCCTCATCTCAGCCTTAACTCGTAAACACTCACAACATCTGGAGGAGGACCGAAAAAGCCGACGCTGCCCGCAGCTGCAGGTCTTTTTCCCTCTCTCATTCCTGCGTAACCGGGAGAAAGTGCCGCGTCCTTGAAATTAACTGTAACTTGGAAGAAAGGCAAAGTGAGAAAGAGAGAGAGTTGGCGGCGAAATAAATCTCGCTTCGAGACTTCATCACGGTAAGTGCCGACTGATGCTTCGCGATAATTCCAGTGATTACGCCTTCATTTGGTTTAATTGGTTTAATTGGCTTTTTGATTGCCATGTGTTCTGGTGTGAGGTTTTGTTGCGTGTGTTTTCCTAAAGTTAGGGAACTTGTGAGCTTACTGAGAAAAAAGCCCCCACTTTTATAACACACTCGTGGAAAGACTTGGAAAAACGGTGGGAGGCTAATTCCTGGGATAAACCGGGGTCGCATTTGCGCTCTTGGACGCGAGCAGAAAGTTCGAGGCGCTGAAAAACTGTCAGTAATTTGCAACGTTTCGTCTGTATTTTGCCAGTTTGTTCATTTAGGGGCTTTTTTTGTTTTAAAAAAATTAAGTCGTTTTTGTCCCTCTTAAGAGTCCCAACTTTTATTTTGTTTTTGGTAAATTTCCTGAATAGTTTTGCTTCTGATGTAAGAAAAAATAAGTGGTTGTGTGGGCCCAAACCTTTTTCCCTGTTTGAGGCCTCTCATCATTTCATATGAAGCGCACTTTTTCAAACTTCTCAATAACTAAAGCGGATCAGTCTTTTGCGCGTCAGCACAGATTACTTTTGTGCCTTAGAACAAAAAAGAATAAAAACAACAACAAAAATATTCCTAGAATTTAATTTTACCGGACACATTTGTCTTGATTTATTCTCTTTTCAAGTCTGAAAGAAGAAGGAGAAAAAAAGAATCGTCGTCTTTCCCAAATGCGTTTGCATGATTTCCCCAATTTAATCGCTTAGACTTCGCTATCAAAACGATCCTTTGCAGGCTCCAGCTACGTGTGTGTTTTATTGGCAATTTATTCCCGTCGTAATTATTTACAGGCGCAGTAGGCCTCCTCAAACCCATTTTTCTGCTGAAATTAGTCGAAACCTGTAATTGTAAAAATGCCTCACATAAGCAGCTGGGTGTATTTCACAAAATGAAGAAATCAAGATCTTGTCGTTAAAGAGGACATCAAACAATTTCCTGTAAATTTGACAAAATGAAATAATTTCCTGTCTGCCTAACAACAGTCACTGAGAATCATTTCTTCTTGTGTCTCATCCAAACACTTTTCTCTCTCCTCTCGTTTGTCTCCTCGTCTTCTCAGAACCAGCATAAAGGAGGTGAATGGACCTCCACCGCCCCTTCAAGATGGACAGCCCCTCCTACCTACCGGCTCCACTGGCGTCCCCTGCCCTGATGGTCCTAGCTTCCACTGCAGAGTCTGGCCGAGACGCCTCTGTCCCCTGCCAAGCGCCGAGGCCCTTCGGCGTCCCCGTCTCTGTGGAGAAGGACCTCCACCTCCCCTTCCCTTCAGCCTCCTACACGTTTACCTCCATGTATCAGCGCCAGGGCCCCATGTCAGGCACCTTTTCGTCCCGAGACTTCCCGGCCTCCCTGCTCCACCTGCACCCACAGTTCACCCCACCAAACCTGGACTGCTCCACCCTGGGCATGCTCAACCACAGCGGTGTGGGCGCCTTCCGGCCTTTCTCCTCGCCTCAAGATGAGAGGGAGTCCGGGGGTTACCAGTCTGCTTTCACCCCCGCCAAGAGGCTGAAAAGCTGCTTTCCAGAGGTGGAGGGGAAGGAGTTTGACTTTGGCTCCCTCGGAGGCTCCCTCAAAGCTGGGGAGGAGTCGGGGAGGAAGCTGTTCTCCATGTCCGGCCTGCTGTCTGATGGAGAGGCTTCATCGAGCCCCGAGGAGCGCAAAGAGCACAGTGAGTGAGACGCACACGACGCGCTGTTATGTTTGCACAATTCTCCCAGCTCGTATCTAAAGAGAAAGCGCAGTCACTCATCGGGCTTCTTTAAAGTATGCAGCGTTTAACCAGCACATCAAAGGCTTTGCTCGCCCCTGACATGACAGGGCCAATGAGGGTAACATATCCTCTGCAGCTGCATCCACTAAAGGTGACAAATTGAAAGGAGCTTTTGTGAGTAAAGGCATATCTGAAAACATTTCCCCCTTCTGCACTTTAGTCGTCAGCATGTAGTCGGGCAAAGTGTTTACAGAGGCAGGCTGTGAGCGGCTTCCACACAAATAAATTGAACGCTGTCACTTATTCAGCTCAGTGATCATTAGCCACATATGACCATTAGGGCTGTTGGAAGTCAGATTTCTCTTGGTGGCTGAGGAACACAAATACATGGGAGCGTGTGGAGGGTTAACACGGGAGGAGTGAGAGTTGGAACGAATGACACCCTGTCAGAGATAACGAGGTGGCAGAGATAGAGAGGAAGGGATGGAGGAGGATACAGAAAAAGAGAGAGGGAGACGTGGCGATGCGCCTCAGCCTGAGCTTCCCTACGACAACCCTCAGCTCAATATGGCCGCCCACACCAGCCGTCTGATTTGTTGACAAATGAGTGGGAGAGGTGTCAGTCAGCGTACCGCAGAGGGAGAGACGCTCCTCATTACTCCCAGGGATAATTGCCCAACGACGCGGGGGCACAACACTCGCCTCAGAGGCAGCGGGGAGGGAGTGAAGGAGCCAGAGTCGGGGAGGCGATGCTAGGCATGATGGGAAATCAAACCCCCTCAGTGGCGGTCGCCAAAGGGGAGCGCCTGACAGATGAAAGGGACCAGGGAGGAGAGAGAGGAGAGAGCACCCAAAGGCTCAGCAGATCAGAGGGGGACACCATCGAAAATAATGACAATGAGAGGGAGCTGGGGGTGGGGGTGAGATGGAGAGGGGGCAAAGGCGGGGGGGGGGAGATACGCGCTCTCGTACATTTCACCTAAAGGAAACTTTCATCCCACACATAAAGGGCGGCAGCAGGGACGAGTCGTCTTAAGAAAAGTTTGGATTGTGCGCCGTGTGTGTGTCTCTATGCATATGTGCTCGTCTTTGTGCAAACTTGCTGATTTTGTCGTCGGCTGGTAGCTGAGTGACAGGGCCAGGGAGGCGGAGTGGCAGCGAGGAATCTCAATATGGAATTTTAATAAGGACAGGGAAAGACGAGATGCCAGCCGGCGCGCTGGTGTGAGAGGTGTGTCTGCCTGACAGTGTTTGCTCGGCGCGCTCGTGCGTGCGCGCTTACCTCCTGATTTTGGGAATCTCATTTGGGGAATGTTGACAAGGACAAAAGACGGGGTCGACTGGAACATGGGGAGCATCTCTGTGCCAAAGGAAAAATGGATTCATGCACATTGGAAGCTGCTTTTCCAGCTTTATCCAATTAGATTGCAGCTCGGGCAAACTAAGAGCCTTAATGCAATTGAGCTCCCAGCACTTTCCTAAGTCTGACATACACTTGTTCCTCTTGACTGGGTAACAGACAGTCACTTCAGGACCAAAAGTCTTAAGTGTTAAGCTTGAAATCTTCTTTGGGTGCGAGAGCGCCTGCTGCTCGCACACAGCGGCAGCAGGCGCTCTCGCGGAAGTACGAAGCAGACCATAAAATCCTACCTTTAGTTTTTTCATCAGTGCAGAGTTTTGCTTCTTTTTAAATCTTCATTTAACATTTTCGGCCCTTTGTACTGAGACCCTCTGTGGCTCCGCAGCACACCTGAATATTTAAACCGGGTCCTGTAAACATACAAAACATTTACATTGTCAGAACACACAGTAACTAATGGCTTTTCCCTGTGTGAGCTTCCTCCTCGGTGTTTTCCATCAGCAGAAAGATCTGCAGGAGTTTTTGTCTCCAGCAGTGCGCACAGGTGACCACGCGTTTTGTTTCCTCTCATGTTTCTTTGTCAGTCCAGACAAGCAAGCGGGTACACCGTACCTCTCCCCACCTGCGTCGCCTGTCATTGCCATCGGCCACCTTTTCTGTCCATTTAGTGTCTTCCTCGTGTCAATTTCCCCTCCCAGGCTCGCCGCCGTTTTATCAGGGAAGGTCTGAGATGCACGGTGTGCACTGACAGCTGTTCAAACAGCCACGCTCGCTTTCAAAGGGCAGATGTCTTCACTGGAGCGAGTCGTGCTTATTTTCCTCAGGGAGACGCTTCCCACTGCAGGACTGAGCTGGAACTAAAATGCTCCTTTACCAGAAACACGAGTTTGGGAAACCGGAGGAGTAGAGTGGCAAAAAACATGCCAGGGCCAGATGCTGCGTGTGCGTACGTGCATGTGTGTGCGTACGTGCATGTGTGTGCGTACGTGCATGTGTGTGCGTACGTGCATGTGTGTGCGTACGTGCATGTGTGTGCGTCTCACAGTGGTGGCAAAGCTAAGTGACAGCTGTGATAATGGGAGCCAGATGTTTGAGAGCACTAGTGTTGTGATGCAGCACTTAAACGGCGGATTCAGCTGCCAGAACACCTTCACCTGCAGAAATCATGTGAAGGCAAACGGAATATTAAAAACAGCAGATAACAAAACTTTTAATTGAACTTTTCTTTGGTAAATAAAAAACGTCCTTGTCAGTTGTAAATCTTTAGCACTGTTTGGTGTATTTCACAAACGGCCTCTCCAAAACGTGACTGTACTTTATACTGCATGTTTACTTGTGTCAGGTTGGAAAAAATGATGAATGAAAGCCTAAACGATCTCCTGAGCGAGTGCCGAGCCTGCACGCAAGAAGGGCCACACTCGGCCTTTGAATGAGCCGCTGGAGGCGTTACCCTCACTCGGAAGAGAAGGCTCCGAGAGTCTCACCTGCGTGAAACGACGTCCCGCGGGAAGGTATCAGCGGGGAAACATTTAAGCATGACACACTCGGAGGAGTCTCCACCAGATGCGCTCAGTGTGCAAGTGTCCTCCACGGTTGGTTACTCACGGGTTGTTGGCACGCCGTGCGGCTCGAGCAGAATCGATATTCGCCTTAGACGTGGCGCGTGGCACATGATGGGTTTGAGCTCATTCCAAACGAAGCTGCTGCGAGTTTGGGTGAACATGAGTTTATTTATCATTTCTTAGGAAGTGAATTAAGGACTGCTGGTGTTGCTTCGGTCATGAAAATATGAATATTGTCAGCTTCTGCAGCCACCACGAACGCACATTTTAAAAAATGTACTTATTGTGCTTGTAACTTGTCTTACACCTTCACACCTCTGCCTCTCTCGTACTGCAGTTGTTTCTGCTGATTTGATAAGAAGGACTCGCCTGCCGTGTTTTGTGTGCAGCTGTCGTTGAAGGCTGTTCATATCGAGCTGAGCTTCTCGTTGAAAGACGCAGTGTTTACATCCCCCAGCAGACCACAGGAGATCAATAGCAGCCACTCAATGCTCATGCATACACATATAGTACCTGCTATAATTCCCTATGTGTACACTCCTTATCTGGCAGACTAGCATATGGACTGCATGCATCAACAGTCACGCTAACCTTATGCGTCAGGGCAGGGTTTGTTCTTTGCTATGATTTTGTTTTTCTGTGCTGTGAGAAAAGTTCATTGCAAAAAGTGACGTTTTGTAAAAATAGGAGGCAGGAAATGAAGAACTAAAGGAAATAAGACCACATTTATTGGAAAGTACGGTGTAGAAAAAAAGTGTAGCATCATTTTCTCCCGACTGAAAATAAAAAAGGATCTGAAATGTCACCGGGCAGCTTCACACACAGAGAGGCGATGCTGAGTCTGTTTAAAGTTGCATGGTGTAAGCACTTCGTACGCTGACCACACTGCAGTCTTGTTCCTAGTTTTCGGCGCTCGGGGAGGAAGCATTACAATATTAATGGTGGCTGCGTTTGATGTGAGAGCACGTCGTGGTTGGCTGTTCCCCCTCCTGTTGTGATGGTGGTTTGTCCTCCTAATGTTCTCCCAACTAAAGGAGGCTTTCATCCTGGCAGGAGGGGAAAGTCTTCTCAGCTTTTTTTGTTCTACCTCCTTCTCTCCGTCGTATGAAGGCTGGAAGCAGGGAGCTTGTCTTGGTGTAGAAGTGCGCTGTGTGGTCCCATATATGTTTGTGCATGTGCGAATGGAGTGTGCAGCATTTGTGTGTGTGTGTAGGCGTTCTCTACACATGCCAGCGTCTTCAGGAGGCTGTGGACCACACTGCTCGTCACAGACAGACGAGACTTCTGTGGGTCTGGAAGCAGATTTTACAGTAGCAGGGGGGAGGAGGGGGGAGGAGGGGGTCTTTTTTTGCAGTGACCATCAGCACCTGTTAGACGGTCAACAGAACATGAGTCATAACACATCTTGTAGTTGATGCCTCTGCCTCCGTCTCCTGCCGTGATCGTCCCACACGAGCTGGTGTGGCTGCAGAGTGGAAGGCTCGAGTGTGAGACATCGAGGTAAAGAGCGCGAGTTGTAACGAGCGCGGGGCTCAGAGGTCGTTAACACAGCCTCCTCGTTGAAACGAACGCCTTCTTTCCATCTTTTCTTTGCTCCGTTTCTGCTTTTCTATACGTGCAGCTGATCGACCTGCTGCCTGTGATCTCACATCAAAGCCTTCGTACGTGTGTGTGCGCATAGGAAACGCTCGGGGTAAAGATGCTGTTTCGCTAGATTGAATCCGTGTTGGTAAGAAGTAGCACACACACACACACACACACACACACACACACACACACACACACACACACACACACACACGTCCTTCGTCCTGTCCCTGGAGCTTAACAAATCAGCGAGGCAGATAGGGAGGGCATGAAGGCCAAATTCTGGGGTTAAACACATGCCGCTGAGGAGACAGACAGCAAGACCCCACCAATCCTGCATGCTTGGATAACAGCCAGCAACCAACACATATATATGATGGAAACTATACGTGTGTGTGTGTAAGCGCTTGTCTGCCAGTGACACACACAGACCTCATTACAGCATGTCAATTGTGCTTGTTGCAAGTCTCCCAGCTGTGGAGGAGCTCGACAAAAGCCAATAAGTGAAAGGCACGCCAGGCGTGGTAGTTTCACCTCCCAGATACACGACTTCCTGACATCACTCAGTGGCTCAGGGAGCAGGATTGGCACTTTTTGTTGATTAACAAGTGCGCATTTTTTGGGGTGATTCACAAAATAAAAAATGAATAAAAGGAAAATGACTTCAGGGGCCTGGAAAATGTCAGCGTATCCATATAAGAGACACCAGCAGTTTACTCCAGTGAGCAACAAATTGAGAGTTTGAACTTTTATGAATAATTGTCATTTTGCCCAGTAGGATGGTAAATTCTCCTGCTATAAAATGCAGCGTTATGCACTGTGGGACTGTTAGCGCAAAGTGGTTTATACACCACGGGCTCCTGTCTCTGCCTTCCAGTGTGGGAATTTCTTGACGGCGTTGTGTAGTGCATAAATTTCACACTCCGAGTTGGGAAACTCAAACAACTCAGCAAACAGGGAGTGATTTTACACACTGAAAGTTGGGGTGGGGGGGTTAAATAATTATATAACCACGTTCCTGCACAGGAAACGGCACAGATTACTTCCACGTGCATCCTAAAGACCCTCTGATCGATCAAGTCGCTTCCAGCGGTGCTTAACTGTTTGCCCAACTCTCTGCTATGCACCTCTGCCTGAAAGGTCAAAGTTTAGCAGGACTGACCCCTCACCCCGCTGTGTAGAGGTGTAAACACTCCCCCAGTTCTCCACAGAGAGCTGCATTGGGTCTCAGCCATAAATCACAGCTCTGATAATTGGTAGGAAAGCAGCAGTCCAGCAGTATATAACCTTTTACGTGTCGTCTCAGGTCTTTATTATGGTGCTAATGAGTGGCCGTGGAGCAGGGTTAGAGCTGCAAGCAAAAGGGGAGGAGACGAGGTTCGCCTCAGTAAAACACGGGCGACTTACACTCACGCACATAAAAATACATCAGCACAGAAGCTCAGTGCATCATCTGTACCTCGTCTTGAGGAGATGCCAAGCTGCACACAGGGAGGAAGGATATGCGCATATTCAAACATTCCCTTACACACACATGCATATGCAAGGAAACCGGCGTGCACGCAGCGGCTGGCAGGCTCAGCAGTGTCCATTACAAACTGCCATTAGTATGGAGATTGTGCTAATTGTCCCCGCAGACCACACAGGCAGCGCTCGGCAGGCCGGCTGCGAGTCTGTGAAGCCGAGTGAGAGCAGAGACTCTTTATACGTCCTATTGTCTCGGTCACGACCCTATTAGCCCAATCACAAATCAATCGCTGAATGATTATGGGATACATGCTGTGGATTGTTTCAATGCAAATGCTGCCATCCTGAGACTCACAGAGGCTGATCTTACATAACGCTGTCAAAGCGCTTCTGTAATAATCCCGCCGACATCTGAAAAATGAGATCCGCACGCAGATGTGCAGTGCAATTGTGCCAGCTGTGAATCCCCAGGAGTTTTATTTGAACAGGTTTCAAAAGAAGGCGTAATTATATTGTTATTAGAAAAAAAAAGATTGTCGTGTAAGGAAACAGGAAGTTCAAAGTGCCAGAAATCTGTGTTTGCTTACTCGAAACATTATGAGATCCTTTCAGGATTGCCCTGAATGCTCACCATGGAATCAAACAAGAACACTAAGCAGCTCTTCTAAGTTTGCTCGTGTTAGCGCCGGGCTCCGTATAAAGTGCTTCGAGGCAGCTGCTGCTGCATTAAATAAATAAATCAGACTGATGTTGGATCATTATCACATCAGCTGAGGGTTAGAGCTGCTTCTGAGCCGACCTTGGTGCGTGTTGCCCGGTTCAGTCCAGTCTCCTGATCAGTCATGTGGAGGAGAGTGAACTGTGAGCGGCGCCTGCGTGACCTCGCGGAGTGACAACACAGCGGAGAAGATCTACACCCGCTGGCGCTGCCACCGGCCTCTTTGTTCTCCTGTGTTTGCTGACGGGGGGCTCACACGGCGCTGCGCTCACCACGGCTACACGGCAGTGAGTGTAAATGACACACACACTGAGATGTGTGTTTGCAGACACATTTCTTACCAGTCGCACACAAAAACAGCAAAAGCCTTTCCAGCTTGTCCCCTCTGCTCAGAGCCTTGTATTAAAGCTCACTATATCTTTTTCCTAACAAGGCATCTAATTCGGGAGAGGCGCCCGTCTGTGCCGGGGTGCCTCACACTGCAGGCTGAGCTGTTGCGCCCTTTTGCCACAAAAGAAAACAGCAGCGTTATATACGGCTCACCTTTGTTTGCACTGTAGTGGCTGATTGATGCAACGACTCACCTCTAAGGCAGTTGTTCTCACTTTGCTTGTTTGTCCTGTTGTAATTTGTCTCTTGTTTTCTTACTTCTACATGGACTGAAATGTAAAACTTTATTTTCACCTATAAAAGCGTGAACGCTAAAACAAGAACGACGAACATCAGCAAGTGCTTTCCTTCCTTGAAGAATACGTCGTCCTCGTGGATTTCTTTAGAATTTGGCGCTTTGTACACGATGAGTTATCACGATCAGCGCTTAAAAACCTCGCCTTTGTGTCTGCGGGTCACTGAAGAGAAGCTGCTCAATCATCTGTATCTTTCCAGCATTTGAAGATAAAACCATCGTCATCTGCTGTAATTGTTTGCTCCTCCAGGCAGACACAATAACATCCTCAGGAAGTGTGACTAACCCAAACACAGGTGTATCACACACCAGGTGCTCGTGGTGCTCTCGTACCAGCAGCAGTCGCGCGGCGTTTCTGACAGTATCAGATCTTATCTCGAGGAGAGAGATGAGAGCGATAGGTCTTATCTGCAGCGATGCTCACGGACGAAGCCAAAGTAGGATGCTGTCCGCTCACACTGCTTTCAGGCCCGATGCGGGGTCCTTTTTTCCGGCTACACATTGCCTGGAAAAAACAAACCATTCAGACTTTGTTTGAAGTGTGCTACTAGTTAAGTCTCTCTAGAGTGCTGTTGCCTGATGGGTGAGGTTTCCACTGCTCACCTGCGCTGCACAAAGTGCATGTGGGACAGGTGTGTGATGGGAAAACAGGTGGGAGCGAGTTGGGCAGCGTATGCGCTTGTTTGTGTCAAAATGACTTGGCTAAAGCAACAATCCAGTGTAAAAAGACGGCACAGTAACAGCTGTGGATCAGACTGATCAGGCTTTTTTCTTGGCAAACGCTGGCGTGCACGACTGCAGTCGTTTCAGAATGAAAACAGATTCTTTGAAACAGCATCTGCAGGGTTTTTGTTGGTTTTGAGCAAACTGTGCGATTTCCTCACGTTCAGGAGTTTTTAGTATTAATCACCTCAAAGACAGTAAGTTATTATTTCTCTGACTGTTGTTACTAAATGTGCGATCATTTCCTCTCTGGCTAACCAGATGAATTCTGTTCTTTCTTTATGAGCTCACCTTTCTCCTTTTAATCGGAGCATATTTTAATTGCCCCTTTTTTCCTGCCAGTCTTCATGCTGTATGTTTCCACTTTTAAACAAATGAAGCGAGTACAGGAGAACAAACAGAAAAATCACAAGAAAAATGCTTGAATTCAGTTAGTTCAGGTAATTTAAGAGCAGCCTTCTTAAGGCTGATTGATGAAGAGTGATGATGATGATAATGATGCTGATCCATGCGATCAGTTTTATAAAAAATGCTTCCTTCTCAGCCGGTCTGTTTCCTTCTCAGAGAGCAGTGTTTTAAAGAAGCTGTAGAAGCAAAATCTTCATTTTTTCTCCTTTTTGTCCAATCAGTCGTAACAGCAGAGCTCATGTTATCTCTGTTTTTATTATACTCCAACAGCTTCTCTGTAGCCTCTCAGCACCGTCTGTGGACCTCGTCTGCGTTTCCACAGCGTGCTTCATGCAACAGTTCAAATCGAGTTAATCTTTCTTTCCTGTTTTAAATAAGAGTGGCAGGCTTTGCTCCTGTCGAGTTTTGGTGCGTTACAAACACTAAAATTCTGGCCTTACGTTTGTTTAATGAGGCAAAGCTACGGTGCGTGCGTCTGCGTGTCACACCTGTCAACCATGCTCGTCTCCGGACCGGAGAACCGGACGAGGAGACGAGGTAATAAAGTAAAAGAAAAGTCCGCGGTGTCAGTGTCAGTGTCCTGCTGCACTAATTAAACTGTGAGTGTGAGACACACACACACACACACACACACACACACACACACACACACACACACACACACAGTGTTTGTCTCGATCTGTTTAGAAAAGTCGAGTCCTTGCAAGCAACAGAGCGATCCCCTCATTTTCTCCTTATTAAGCACTAATTGAGAGAACGAGTGAGAAGGGAAATGAAAATGAGACGTGATGAGGACGCCACGGAATAATAGGAGAGCGAGCGAGCATTAATGTGTATTAATCAGCGGTCTGGGTAATAGCGATCTGTATTTTTGGAGTGATGTGTCTGTTAGCGTCTCTTTCTGTCATCCTGCCTCTTTCTCATAAACACCTGTGCTAAAGAAACACTGCAGAACTCATTGATCCATTGATTGAACATTAATGATTGTTTGCTACATAAAAGAAATATTGCATTAACCAGATCAGAGGAGTTGCAGTTGCTAACGTGCAGGAAACCTTTGCTACTGCTGGAAGGCTTTTCTGACAATTTGCTGGTGTTTCCCGACTTTCAGAGGCCAGCTCAAACACCTGCTTATTCCACCCTTACTTTAGAGGAGAGTGGTGGCCACTGTGTCGTAGATATTGTCATCGAATTGTCATATTTCTCTTCTCCCTCCTGGCAAAAATACATTTAAGTTAAACTTTGAAAACTGCAGAGGGAGATTGGTTGCCTTTAGAGTCTTGAGAGAGCTTCAGGTTTTGACAGAGTGAGACAGAGCCGGATATCTGTGTGTTTCAGGCTGTCTTGTGAGTGCAGGTTGTCGCCATCAGAATGACTGACAGACCGCCGGTGAACGGCGCTGTCGCTGTCCGTTGTCACTGGCTTCCTGATCCAAAGTGACGGCATGACTTTGACAGACAGCGCTCAGCAAAAGCATGCCAGAGTCGAGAGCTGACACTTTGTGGCCCGCAGCTTTAGCCCTTTTCTTGTAAGCTGATTTCATTGCTGTGCAGCTGGTTTGGGTTTTTCCCTGTAATGGTTGTTTCAGGAATAAGGTGTTCAGAGTAACTAATACAAAGAAGTTACATCAAGTCAGGACCACTTTGAAAATGTACAAAGGAAAGTTTGACCTGATTTGAAGTTTGGCTGATCCAGTGACCCAAACAGACGCTCAGTTACCAAATTACACTGCGTTTGATCCTCACGTGAACAAAGAACCACATCACAGCTCTTTAAAAAGCGTAAAATAGTACCAGTAAGTCTGAGCAAATGTCCTGCACATATTTAAGTCTTAATGGCTCATTAAAATATTAAAGTCTCAGCTTAAAAAAGTCTGTTTTTATAGTGTGAAAAGATCGGGGGGGTTATACCTGACTGTCCCCCGACTTCCTCTAAACCTCAATATTTACTGAAACTCAGTTTTCTCTTAACCTTAAGTGAACCTTAACTTTGTCGCATCATGTAACTCATTTTAAACAGGGACAAATGTGCACGCTCAGTACCAACGCGGTTTTACAGTCTTACAGTTTCACACAGTTTTACAGTTTTACGCAGTTTCACACAGTTTTACAGTTTTACACAGTTTTACACAGTTTTACAGTTTTACACAGTTTTACAGTTTCACACAGTTTTACAGTTTCACACAGTTTTACGCAGTTTTACGCAGTTTTACACAGTTTTACACAGTTTTACACAGTTTTACACAGTTTTACAGTTTCACACAGTTTTACACAGTTTTACGCAGTTTTACACAGTTTTACACAGTTTTACACAGTTTTACAATTTTACACAGTTTTACAGTTTCACACAGTTTTACACAGTTTTACGCAGTTTTACACAGTTTTACACAGTTTTACACAGTTTTACAATTTTACACAGTTTTACAGTTTTACACAGTTTTACAGTTTTACACAGTTTTACAGTTTCACACAGTTTTACGCAGTTTTACGCAGTTTTACACAGTTTTACACAGTTTTACAGTTTTACACAGTTTTACACAGTTTTACGCAGTTTTACACAGTTTTACACAGTTTTACACAGTTTTACAGTTTCACACAGTTTTACACAGTTTTACAGTTTTACAGTTTTACAGTTTCACACAGTTTTACAGTTTCACACAGTTTTACGCAGTTTTACAGTTTTACACAGTTTTACAGTTTCACAGTTTTACAGTTTCACACAGTTTTACACAGTTTTACAGTTTTACACAGTTTTACAGTTTCACAGTTTTACAGTTTCACACAGTTTTACAGTTTTACACAGTTTTACACAGTTTTACAGTTTTACACAGTTTTACGCAGTTTTACACAGTTTTACACAGTTTTACAGTTTTACACAGTTTTACACAGTTTTACAGTTTTACGCAGTTTTACGCAGTTTTACACAGTTTTACGCTGTTTTACAGTTTTACACAGTTTTACAGTTTTACACAGTTTTACGCAGTTTTACAGTTTTACACAGTTTTACAGTTTTACAGTTTTACGCAGTTTTACGCAGTTTTACACAGTTTTACGCTGTTTTACAGTTTTACACAGTTTTACAGTTTTACGCAGTTTTACGCAGTTTTACACAGTTTTACGCTGTTTTACAGTTTTACACAGTTTTACAGTTTTACACAGTTTTACGCAGTTTTACAGTTTTACACAGTTTTACAGTTTCACACAGTTTCACACAGTTTTGCGCAGTTTTTAACACCCAGTTTGACTCCAAAGTTAAAAACAGGATTTTCTCTTGAACTTCTTACAGGGATTTAAGTACATGCAAACATCCTGACCTGTCGACTACAGCTGATTTCACAAACCTGTTTAAATAAAACCCTAAAACAACTACTAACGTGTGTTTTAGGACAACAAAGTACACGACTTTACTGGCTTTGTTATCAGTGATTGCAGTCACCATCTTTCCCCGTGCTCACTGGCGTGCTTCTTCTTCTTCAGCGTATCAGGATAGACAACAGCACACTTGTAGACACGCTGCCTGCGTCAGCAGCAGCTGAAGTTTTGCATTGAGTGTGTTGCTATATCAGTGAACTGGAAACAGTAACACATTTCATGTTGGACTTAAAAGACTTTTGGTCCAGAAGTCCTGAAAATAGATTCAGGGTCAGGTTATGTAAACGAAGCTGGTCTGTAAAGACAGCGAGGAGCCCACGTTTCTAATCTAAAGCCACAAGATTTAATTACATTTGGTCTTGATTAAGATTAAAGCCTGTATTTTCACACACACCCAAGGACAGCTTCCACTTCCTCGCTCCAATCTGGAGTCACTATCAAAGATCATTGAGCCATGCATCTCAATGAGGGGCAGATTGATTGGTCGGAGCGGAGCGGAGGCAGGGTTCGATCTTTGCCCCGAGGTCCTGAGAAAGGAAATATGGTCACAGGGACGCAGTCGCACAGCTAGCCGGTCCACTCTCCATCAATGAGATGATTGGACACATGTATGCTGGGCCACACCCGCAGCTGATGGAACAAT